>NC_086449.1:483596008-483934246 GCF_028390025.1 Pseudophryne corroboree | reverse complement strand
GTGGGAGTGTGGGAAGATGATCAGCTCAGACTTAGACATGTTACTGTTTAAGAAAGCGCTGGGACATCCAAGAAAAGACAGCAGAGACAGTTGGAAATACTAGTGAGAAGAGCGGGTTAGAGGTCAGGGATGGAAATTTGAGTATCAGCAGCATAGAGATATTGTATGTCTGAAGAGTGAATGAGCTAACTTAAATAGGATGTATAGAGAGAAAAACGACCAAGAACAGAACCTTGGTGGACACCTACAATTAGTGGAAGTTGGGGGGTGAAGTCATGAGGGGAGGCGGTCAACATCCCGCTGGACGGGATCCTGGCGGTCGAAATACCGACGCCGGAATCCCGACCGCCACAATTCCGACATATTCTCCCTCCGTGGGTGTCCACGACACCCATAGAGGTAGAATATAATAGTGTGCCGAGCGTAGCGAGGCATCGTGCCCGCAGCGTGGCGATCGAAGCGAGCCCGCAAGGGGCTGCATTCCGCTCACCACCCCTGTCGGGATTGTGCGGTCGGGATTCCGGCGTCGGGATTTCGACCGCCGGGATCCCGTCCAGCGGGATTACGTACTGATCCCCTGACAGGAGACAGAGAAGAAACGGTCAGAGAGGTAAGAGGATAGCCAGGAGAGGGCAGTATCATGCAGACCAAGGGAGTGAAGGGCTTGCAGAAGGAGACGGTGGTCCACAGTGTCCAAAACAGCAGAGAGGTCAAGGAGCATAAGCAGAGAATAGTGGGCCTTGGATTTAGAAGAATAGAGGTCATTGCAGACTTTTGTGAGGGCAGTTTAAATGGAGTGGAGAGGATGGAAGCCAGGCTGGAATGGGTCAAACAGAGAGTGTGAGAAAAGAAAGGCAGTTGTAGATAATACGCTGAAAGAGTTTGGAGGCAAAAAGGAGGAGAGAGATGGGTCAGTAGTTGGAGAGTGTGTCTGGATCAAGGGTAGGTTTCATAAGAATAGGGGAGACGAGTGCATGCTTGAAGCCAGAGGGGCTGTGCCTGACGAGAGGGAGAGATTGAGGAGGTGGGCAACATGGGAACAGGCAGAAGGAGAGAGGTAGTGGAGGAGGGGGATAGGGTCAAGTGAGGAAGTAGAAGGGGGTGGAACGGATGAGTGCCATGACTTCGTCACCAGACACATGGGAGAAAGATTAAAATTAATCATCTCTTTCAGATTTCATTATCATCTGTATTGGACTGTGTCAATGAATGCCTTTCTGCCATTTCATCTTCGATGTCATCTCGTCACCTCAAACTTAGTATTTCCAAAACAGAATGAATTATATTTCCACCGGCCAATAATAGTTACCAACCTGAAATCACTATCACTATAATAACTCAACAAATCAACCCTACCCCACAAGCTTGCTGCATAGACATCATTCTTGACACTGAACTGTCCTATGTACCCCACATTCAATCTGTCTCAAAATCATGTTACATACATCTAAGAAATATATCCAAAATACAACCATATCTTACACAAGACACTGCAAAAACTATAATCCATACATTCATTATCTCCGGCATTGATTATTGCAAAAGTCTTCTTACTGGTCATCCCAAAAATAGGCTCTAACCACTACAATCCATTTTGAAATCAGATGTGAGGCTGATTTTCCGTGCTACATGTTCATTGTCTGTGGATCCACTCTGCTAGTCCCCCGTATTCAATATAAAATAAGATTTTACTTACCGATAAATCTATTTCTCGTAGTCCGTAGTGGATGCTGGGGACTCCGTCAGGACCATGGGGAATAGCGGGCTCCGCAGGAGACAGGGCACATCTAAAAAGCCTTTTAGGTCACATGGTGTGTACTGGCTCCTCCCCCTATGACCCTCCTCCAAGCTTCAGTTAGGTACTGTGCCCGGACGAGCGTACACAATAAGGAAGGATCTTGAATCCCGGGTAAGACTCATACCAGCCACACCAATCACACCGTACAACTTGTGATCTGAACCCAGTTAACAGTATGATAACAAAACACGAAGTAGCCTCTAAAAAGATGGCTCACAACAATAGTAATAACCCGATTTTTGTAACAATAACTATGTACAAACATTGCAGACAATCCGCACTTGGGATGGGCGCCCAGCATCCACTACGGACTACGAGAAATAGATTTATCGGTAAGTAAAATCTTATTTTCTCTAACGTCCTAGTGGATGCTGGGGACTCCGTCAGGACCATGGGGATTATACCAAAGCTCCCAAACGGGCGGGAGAGTGCGGATGACTCTGCAGCACCGAATGAGAGAACTCCAGGTCCTCTTTAGCCAGAGTATCAAATTTGTAAAATTTTACAAACGTGTTCTCCCCTGACCACGTAGCTGCTCGGCAAAGTTATAATGCCGAGACTCCTCGGGCAGCCGCCCAGGATGAGGCCACCTTCCTTGTGGAATGGGCATCTACATATTTCGGCTGTGGCAGGCCTGCCACAGAATGTGCAAGCTGAATTGTACTACAAATCTAGCGTGCAATAGACTGCTTAGAAGCAGGAGCACCCAGCTTGTTGGGTGCATACAATATAAACAGCAAGTCAGACTTTCTGACACCAGCCGTCCTAACTATATATATATATATATATATATATATATATATATATATATTTTTAGGGCCCTGACAACGTCTAGTAATTTGGAGTCCTCCAAGTCCCTAGTAGCCGCAGGCACCACAATAGGTTGTTTCAGGTGAAAACGCTGACACCCCTTTAGGAAGAAACTGGAGACGAGACCCAGTTCTGCCCTGTTCAAATGGAAAATTTTTAATATGGGCTTTTGTAAGACAAAGCCGCCCATTCTGACAATCGCCTGGCCGAGGCCAGGGCTAACAACATGGTCACTTTCCATGTGAGATATTGGTCAACAGCATGGTCACTTTCCATGTGAGATATTTCAAATCCACAGATTTGAGCAGTTCAAACCAATATGAATATAAGGAATCCCAACACTATGTTGAGATCTCACGGTGCCCCTAGAGGCACAAAAGAGCTGTATATGCAATACACCCTTTACAATCTGGACTTCAGGAACTGAAGTCAATTCTTTCTGGAAGAAAATCTACAGGGCCGAAATTTAAATCTTAATGAACCCCAATTTGAGGCTCAAAACACTCCTGTTTTCAGGAAGTGTAGAAATCGACCTAGTTGAATTTCCTTCGTGGAGCCTTCCTGGCCTCACCCACGCAACATATTTTCACCACCTGTGGTGATGACGTTGTGCGGTCACCTCCTTCCTGGCTTTGACCAGGGTAGGTATGACCTCTTATGGAATGCCTTTTCCCTTCAGAATCCGGCATTCAACCGCCATGCCGTCACACGCAGCCGCGGTAAGTCTTGGAATATACATGGTACTTGCTGAAGCAAGTCCCTTCTTAGCTCCCCAGGCCCTTAGTCCTCTGTGAGCATCTCTTGAAGTTCCAAGTACCAAGTCCCTCTTGGCCAATCCGGAGCCACTAGTATAGTTCATACTCCTCTATGTCTTATAATTCTCAATACCTTGGTTATGAGAAACAGAGGAGGGAACACATACACTGACTGGTACACCCACGGTGTTACCAGAACATCCACAGCTATCGCCTGAAGGTCTCAAGACCTGGCGGAATACCTGTCCCGTTTTTTGTTCGGGCGGGACGCCATCATGTCCACCTTTGGTCTTTGCCAACGGTCCACAATCATGCTGAAAAAACTTCCCTATGAAGTTTCCACTCTCCCGGGTGGAGGTAATGCCTGCTGAGGAAGTCTGCTTCCCAGTCGTCCACTCCCGGAAAGAACACTGCTGACAGTGCTATCACATGATTTTCCGCCTAGCGAAAAATCCTTGCAGTTTTGTCACTGCCCCCCTGCTTCTTGTGCCGCCCTTTCTGTTTACGTGGGCGACTGCCGTGATGTTATCCCACTGGATCAATACCGGCTGACCTTGAAACAGAGGTCTTGCTAAGTTTAGATCATTATAAATTTGCTCTAAGCTTATTTATGCGGAGAGAATTCTCCAGACTTAATCACACTTCCTTGGAAATTTTTTCCCTGTGTGACTGTTCCCCAGCATCTCAGGCTGGCCTCCGTGGTCACCGGCATCCAATCCTGAATGCCGAATCTGCGGCCCTCTAGACGATGAGCACTCTGTAATCACCACAGGAGAGACACCCTTGTCCTTGGATATAGGGTTATCCGCTGATGCATCTGAGGATGCGATCCGGACCATTTGTCCAGCAGATCCCACTGAAGTGTTCTTGCGGGAAATCTGCCGAATGGAATTGCTTCGTAATAAGCCACCATTTTTACCAGGACTCTTGTGCAATGATGCACTGACACTTTTCCTGGTTTTAGGAGGATCCCGATTAGCTCGGATAACTCCCTGGCTTTCTCCACTGGGAGAAACACGTTTTTCTGGACTGTGTCCAGAATCATCCCTAGGAACAGTAGACGTGTCGTCGGAAAAAGCTGCGATTTTGGAATATTTAGAATCCATTCGTGCTGTCGTAGAACTACTTAAGATAGTGCTACTCCGACCTCCAACTGTTCTCTGGACCTTGCCCTTATCAGGAAAGCGTCCATGTTTCTTTTAAGAAAAATCATCATTCCGGCCATTACCTTGGTAAAGACCCGGGGCGCCGTGGACAATCCAAACGGCAGCGTCTGAACTGATAGTGACAGTTCTGTACCAGGAACCTGAAGTACCCTTGGTGAGAAGGGCAAATTTGGACCTGTATGTAAGCGTCCCTGATATCCAGTGACACCATATCGTCCCCTTCTTCCTGGTTCGCTATCACTGCTCCGAGTGACTCCGTCTTGATTTGAACGCTTGTATGTAAGTGTTCAAATATTTCAGATCTCACCGAGCCGGTTGGCTTCAGTACCACAATATAGTGTGGAATACTACCCCCTTCCTTGTTGTAAGAGGGGTACTTTGATTATCACCTGCTGGGAATACAGCCTGTGAATTGTGTGAGGGGGAGACGTCTCGAATTTCCAATGTACCCCTGGGATACTACATGTAGGATCCCGGAGTTCCCTTGCGAGTGATTCTGAAACTCTTGAGATGACCCCCTACCGCACCTGAGTCCGCTTGTACGGCCCCAGCGTTATGCTGCGGACTTGGCAGAAGCTGTGAAGGGCTTCTGTTCCCGGGAATGGGCTGCTTGCTGCAGTCTTCTTCCCTTTCCTCTACCCCTGGGCAGATATGACTGACCTTTGCCCGCCTGCCCGTATGGGGACGAAAGGACTGAGACTGAAAAGACTGTGTCCTTTTCTGCCGATATGTGACTCGGGGTAACAAAAGGTGGATTTTTCAGCTGTTGCCATGGCCACCAGGTCCAATGGACCGCCCCTTTATACGGCAATACTTCCATATGCCGTCTGGAATCTGCCTCACCTGACCACTATCGTGTCTTCGTCTGGCAGATATGTACATCACATTTACTCTTGATGCCAGAATGCAAATATGCCTCTGCGCATCACGCATATATAGAAATGCATCCTTAAAATGCTCTATAGTCAATAAAATCTTGTCCCTGTCAAGGGTATCAAAATTTTCAGTCAGGAAATCCGACCAAGCCCCCTCAGCGCTGCACATCCAGGCTGAGGCGATTGCTGGTCGTAGTATAACACCAGTATGTGTGTATATACTGTTATGATATTTTTCCAGCTTCCTATCAGCTGGCTCCTTGAGGGCGGCCGTATCTGGAAACGGTAACGCCATGTTTTTATAAGCGTGTGAGCGCCTTATCCACCCTAAGGTGTGTTTTCCAACTCGCCCTTACTTTTGGCGGGAAAGGGTATACCGCCCATAACTTTCTATCGGAGGAACCCCACGTATCATCACACACTTCATTTAATTTATCTGATTCAGGCAAAACTACAAGTAGTTTATTCCCACCCTACAAAATACCCTTATTTGTGGTACTTGTGGTATCAGAAATATGTAACACCTCCTTCATTGCCCTTAACATGTAACTTGTGGCCCTAAAGGAAAAATACGTTTGTTTCTTCACCGTCGACACTGGGGTCAGTGTCCGTGTCAGTGTCTGTCGACCGACTGAGGTAATTGGGCGTTTTTACAAGCCCCTGACGGTGTCTGAGACGCCTGGACCGATACTAATTTGTCCGCCGGCTGTCTCATGTCGTCAACCGGCTTGCAGCGTGTTGACATTATGACGTAATTCCATAAGTAAGCCATCCATTCCGGTGTCGACTCCCTAGAGAGTGACATCACCATTACAGGCAATTTGCTCCGTCTCCTCACCAACATTTTCCTCATACATGTCGACACACACGTACCGACCTACAGCACACACACAGGGAATGCTCTGATAGAGGACAGGACCCACTAGCCCTTTGGGGAGACAGAGGGAGAGTTTGCCAGCACACACCAAAAGCGCTATAATGTATATAACAACCCTAGAAGGTGTTGTTTCTATATATGCGCTCTTAATATATATATATATATCGCCAATTTATGCCCCCCTTCTCTTTAACCCTGTTTCTGTAGTGCAGTGCAGGGGAGAGTGGGAGCCTTCCTCACCAGCGGAGCTGGGCAGGAAAATGGCGCCTGTGTGCTGAGGAGAATAAGCTCCGCCCCTTTCTCGGCGGGCTTTTCCTCCCGGTTTCTTTAATACTGGCCTGGGTTAAAATACATACATATAGCCTTAATGGCTATATGTGGTGTATTTCTTTTGCCAAATTAGGTATTTATATTGCTGCCCAGGGCGCCCCCAGCAGCGCCCTGCACCCTCCGTGACCGTGTCAGTGAGCCTGTGAGACAACAATGGCGCACAGCTGCAGTGCTGTGCGCTACCTCTATGAAGACTGAGAAGCCTTCTGCCGCCTGTCACCGGACCTCCGTCTCCGCCGTCTTCAGCGTCTGTAAGGGGGATCGGCGGCGCGGCTCCGGGACGAACCCCAGGCTGACCTGTGTTCCGACTCCCTCTGGAGCTCAGTGTCCAGTAGCCTAAGACTTCAATCCTCCTGCACGCAGGTGAGTTGCAAGTCTCTCCCCTAAGTCCCACGTTGCAGTGATCCTGTCGCCAGCAGGAATCACTGATTAGTTTAAACCTAAAAAAGACTTTTCTAAACAGCTCTATAAGAGAGCCATCCAGGTTGCACCCTACTCGGACGGGCACAGAAACCTAACTGAAGCTTGGAGGAGGGTCATAGGGGGAGGAGCCAGTACACACCATGTGACCTAAAAGGCTTTTTAGATGTGCCCTGTCTCCTGCGGAGCCCGCTATTCCCCATGGTCCTGACGGAGTCCCCAGCATCCACTAGGACGTTAGAGAAAATACTTTTACTTACATACAAGGCTATTAACCAAACTGCACCAACATACATTTCTTTGCTCATCTCAAAACATCTTCCTACCCAACCTCTGCGCTCTGCACAATCTGCGTCTCTCATCCATACGCATTACATGCTCACAATCAAAATGACAGGACTTTTTTTTCTGGGGTGCAACCACTCTGTGGAATGCCCTCCCACACACAAGACTCACCTCTAGTCTCCAAACCTTCAGCAATTCCCTGAAAACTCTCTTCTTCAGACAAGCTTATCAAATTCCGAACCCACCCACATAACCTTCAATGCCTCCCTATCTAATTACATCCCCTCTGTACAGTTCACACATAACTTCACATATTTAGTCTTTCTTCACTTTTACATCCACCTGACACTTGGCCAACAATGCAGAGTGACCATATCATACAGCCCATTAAGAACCTTTGCAATTTGGCAGGTGCATTACGCAATAGGTACTGTAGCACCTGTCTTTGTGCTAAATGCTTATTTCTCAACAGATTGTAAAATTGTGAGCAGGGCCTTTCTACCTCTATGTCTGTCTGTCATTACGCAGTTTTGTTCTATTGCTGTTGTTCCAATTGTAAAGCGCAACAGAATATGCTGCACTATATAAGAAACTGCTAATAAATAAATGTCCTGACATATGGAGTAAATTTTGGATGTGATGTACTTGACAAATTCAAGAGCAGAGAGTGAGGAGGGGAGTTGACGTATGGGTGGGCAGAGGAGAGGAGTTGACGTATGGGTGGGCAGAGGTGGGAGTTGACAGTGGCAAAGAGGCGCTGGGGGTTTAAAGACTGGAAGGAGATGAGGCTCTTGAAGTACAACTGTATAGAGAGGGAAAGGGCAGCACTGAAGGATAAGAGCATAAGTTTGTAATGGAGGAGGTCTGCCTTAAGAGAGTGATTCCCTCCACTGTCGCTCACAGGGAAGGTATACGTTGTATATGGAAGTGCTTGTTCAAGGCACGTGAGAGAGAATAGGAGAGAGAAGTGAGTTGAACAGGGAGGATAGGGAAGTGGAGTCGATAGCTTCAATGTTACGCTTAGTGATGGTAGCCTTAGGAGGTAGAGATGGATAAGCTGAGAGAGATAAGTTAAAAGAGATCAGATGGTGGTAGAGGGGGGAAATGGGGAGTTGGAGTAATCAGAAAAATCACAGCGGTAAGTTAAGACCAGATCACGGACAGGATGTAACAAAGTCTGAGTACAGCGGATGTGCAGGATGCCAGCCGATGCCTTGTACATAATTGTCCCTTAAAAAAAGTCACAGTTTGGCCGGCATCCCACAAGGCTGCCAAACTCAGACTTCACTACATCCTAGCCCAAGTGAGCTCCCATTCACATGGGAGGATGAGGATGTCCACTGGGAGAGACCAAGAAAAGATGTGAGGTCAAAGAGTTTAGAGGCAGGGGAAATTGTGGGGATATCGATTGGGATGTTGAACTTGCCTAAGGTAATAGAGGGAATGTCAGAAGAGAGGAAGTGAGGAAGCCACGAAGGAAAGTTTTATAGGAATTTGGAGGGAATATCAGGGGGGACGGTAAAAGATAGCTACTCGAAGATGAACAGGTTGGAAGAGGCATATAGCATGAACCTGAAATGTAGAGAATGTAAGGGACAGTTCTGGGGGTATAAGTTGGTAGAAATAGCTACCGAGTAAAAGGCCCCCAAAGCTGCCACCTAGGTGACCAAGGTCAGAGAGAGCAGAAGCAGAAGTGGTGTCAGATGGAGTAATCTAGGTGGTTAGGAGATGCAGGGAGTTGAAGATAAAAAGGTATTGGGTGGGGACCAGTTTGTTACAAACAGAACTAGCATTCCACAGGGCACAGGATAGTGGGAGATAAGTTTGTGGGAGAGGTGCAAATGAGATTATCAGGGTTGCTGTACCCTTGATGTGAGAGTAATTTGGATGGCAGGGATAAAGTGGGTGTAGTGTTGGTGCAGGCTTCTAAGCTAGGAGGAGTGCAGGGAGGGAGTACAGTATGATGCTGATGGAGGGGAGGTGACAGGGAAATGAAGCAGGGAGGGAGCAAGGATGAGTGGTAGGCTGTTAAACCCATGGTGGGGCAGAGGGGACTGAAAGTGGGGTAACAGGAGAGGAAGGGAAGGGAAGCGGAGTGGGCAGGAAACAAAGGTTGGGAGAGAGTAGATGTAGAAGACCAGGAAAGGGGGGAAATAGAGGTGGGAGGAGGGGCAAAAATAAGATTTTACTTACCGGTAAATCTATTTCTTGTAGTCCGTAGTGGATGCTGGGGACTCCGTAAGGACCATGGGGAATAGACGGGCTCCGCAGGAGACAGGGCACTTTAAGAAAGAATTTGGATACTGGTGTGCTCTGGCTCCTCCCTCTATGTCCCTCCTCCAGACCTCAGTTAGAGAAACTGTGCCTGGAAGAGCTGACAGTACAAGGAAAGGATTTTGGAATCCAGGGCAAGACTCATACCAGTCACACCAATCACACCGTATAACTCGTGATAAACTTACCCAGTTAACAGTATGAACAACAACGGAGCATCAGATCAACCCTGATGCAACCAACATAACCCTTATTTAAGCAATAACTATATACAAGTATTGCAGAAGAAGTCCGCACTTGGGACGGGCACCCAGCATCCACTACGGACTACGAGAAATAGATTTACCGGTAAGTAAAATCTTATTTTCTCTAACGTCCTAGTGGATGCTGGGGACTCCGTAAGAACCATGGGGATTATACCAAAGCTCCCAAACGGGCGGGAGAGTGCGGATGACTCTGCAGCACCGAATGAGCAAACACAAGGTCCTCCTCAGCCAGGGTATCAAACTTGTAGAACTTTGCAAAGGTGTTTGAACCTGACCCAAGGAGCCGCTCGGCAAAGCTGTAATGCCGAGACCCCTCGGGCAGCCGCCCAAGAAGAGCCCACCTTCCTTGTGGAATGGGCCTTAAATGATTTAGGCAGCGGCAACCCAGCCGCAGAATGAGCCTGCTGAATCGTGTTACAGATCCAGCGAGCAATAGTTTGCTTTGAAGCAGGCGCCCCAAGCTTGTTGGAAGCATACAGGATAAACAAAGATTCTATTTTCCTGACCCTAGCCGTTCTGGCTACATAAACCTTCAAAGCCCTGACCACATCTAGTAACTCGGAATCCTCCAAGTCACGAGTAGCCACAGGCACCACAATAGGTTGGTTCATATGAAAGGATGACACCACTTTTGGCAGAAATTGTGGACGGGTCTGCAATTCTGCCCTGTCCATATGGAAAACCAGATAGGGGCTTTTATGTAACAAAGCCGCTAATTCTGACACACGCCTAGCTGAAGCCAAGGCCAATAGCATGACCACCTTCCACGTGAGAAATTTTAACTCCACGGTTTTGAGTGGCTCAAACCAGTGTGACTTCAGGAAACTCAACACCACGTTAAGATCCCAAGGTGCCACTGGAGGCACAAAAGGGGGCTGAATATGCAGCACTCCCTTTACAAACGTCTGGACTTCAGGAAGAGAAGCCAGTTCTTTTTGAAAGAAAATGGATAGAGCCGAAATCTGGACCTTAATGGAACCCAATTTCAGAACCAAAGTCACTCCCGACTGTAGGAAGTAAAGGAAACGGCCCAGCTGGAATTCCTCCGTAGGGGCATTCCTGGCCTCACACCAAGAAACATATTTTCGCCATATACGGTGATAATGTTTAGCCGTCCCGTCCTTCCTAGCCTTTATCAGCGTAGGAATAACCTCATCCGGAATGCCTTTTTCTGCTAGGATCCGGCGTTCAACCGCCATGCCGTCAAACGCAGCCGCGGTAAGTCTTGGAACAGACAGGGCCCCTGTTGCAACAAGTCCTGTCTTAGAGGCAGAGGACATGGGTCCTCTGTGAGCATTTCTTGCAGATCCGGATACCAAGTCCTTCTTGGCCAATCCGGAACAATGAGTATTGTTCTCACTCTTCTTTTTCTTATGATTCTCAGCACCTTTGGTATGAGAGGAAGAGGAGGAAATACATAAACCGACTGGAACACCCACGGTGTCACTAGTGCGTCTACAGCTATCGCCTGAGGGTCTCTTGACCTGGCGCAATATCTCTGTAGCTTTTTGTTGAGGCGGGATGCCATCATGTCCACCTGTGGCAGTTCCCACCGCCTTGCAATCTGCGTGAAGACTTCTTGATGAAGTCCCCACTCTCCCGGGTGGAGGTCGTGCCTGCTGAGGAAGTCTGCTTCCCAGTTGTCCACTCCCGGAATGAACACTGCTGACAGTGCTCTTACGTGATTCTCCGCCCAGCGAAGAATTCTGGTGGCTTCTACCATCGCCACCCTGCTCCTTGTGCCGCCTTGGCAGTTTACATGAGCCACTGCGGTGATATTGTCTGACTGAATCAGAACCGGTTGGTCGCGAAGCAGGGACTCCGCTTGACGTAGGGCGTTGTATATGGCCCTTAGTTCCAGGATGTTGATGTGAAGGCAAGTCTCCTGACTTGACCACAGCCCTTGGAAATTTCTTCCCTATGTGAC
This sequence comes from Pseudophryne corroboree, assembly GCF_028390025.1. Classification (NCBI taxonomy): domain Eukaryota; kingdom Metazoa; phylum Chordata; class Amphibia; order Anura; family Myobatrachidae; genus Pseudophryne; species Pseudophryne corroboree. The sequence continues at coordinate 483,922,463 of NC_086449.1, read as the reverse complement.
TGCACCCCACCCTCGGAGGCTTGCATCCGTGGTCACCAGGACCCAGTCCTGAATGCCGAATCTGCGACCTTCGAGAAGGTGAGCACTCTGCAGCCACCACAGGAGAGACACCCTGGCCCTGGGGGATAGGGTGATTAACCGAAGCATCTGAAGATGTAATCCGGACCACTTGTCCAGTAAGTCCCATTGGAAGGTCCTCGCATGGAACCTGCCGAAGGGAATGGCCTCGTATGATGCCACCATTCTTCCCAGGACTCGAGTGCAGTGATGCACTGACACCTGTTTTGGTTTTAATAGATTCCTGACCAGTGTCACGAGCTCCTGAGCTCTCTCTACCGAGAGATAAACCCTTTTCTGGTCTGTGTCTAGGATCATGCCTAGGAGAGGCAGATGAGCTGTAGGAACCAACTGCGACTTTGGAATATATAGAATCCAGCCGTGTTGCCGTTACATTTCCAGAGAAAGTGATACGCTGTTCAGCCACTGCTCTCTTGATCTCGCTTTTATGAGGAGATCGTCCAAGTACGTGATAATAGTGACACCTTGCTTCCGTAGGAGCACCATCATTTCCGCCATTACCTTGGTGAACATTCTCGGGGCCGTGGAAAGACCAAACGGCAACGTCTGAAATTGGTAATGACAATCCCGTACCGCAATTCTGAGGTACGCCTGATGAGGTGGATAAATGGGGACATGAATGAAGGTATGCATCCTTTATGTCCCGAGTCACCATAAAATCTCCCCCTGTCAGGCTTGCAATGACCGCTCTTAGCGATTCCATCTTGAACTTGAACCTTTTCAGGTATATGTTCAGGGATTTTAAATTCAATATGGGTCTGACCGAACCGTCCGGTTTCGGGACTACCACATGGTCGAATAATAACCCCCTCCTTGTTGAAGGAGGGGAACCTTGACCACCACCTGTTGAAGATACAATTTTTGAAATGCAGTTAACACTGTTTCCCTCTCGTGGGGAGAAGCCGGCAGGGCCGTCGGTGAGGGGGCATCTTCTCAAAGTCCAGCTTGTATCCCTGAGACACAATATCTATTGCCCAGGGATCTAACAGGGAGTGAACCCACTTGTGGCTGAACTTACAAAGGCGTGCCCCCACCGGGCCTAGCTCCGCCTGTGGAGCCCCAGCGACATGCGGTGGATTTTTGTAGAGGCCGGGGAGGACTTCTGTTCCTGGGAACTAGCTGTGTTGTGCAGCTTCTTTCCTCTGCCCCCGCCTCTGGCAAGAAAGGACGCACCTCGGACTTTCTTGTTTCTTTGTTCGAAAGGCTGCATTTGATAAATGTCGTGCTTTCCTACGCTGTGCAGGAATGTAAGGCAAAATATCAGAATTACCAGCTATAGCTGTGGAGACCAGGTCCGAGAACCCTTCTCCACACAATCCTCAGCCTTCCATATGCCTCTTAAGTCAGCATCATCTGTCCATTGCATATTCTACAGGACACGTCAAGCAGAAATCGACATAGCTTTGACTCTAGGACCCAGTATACTCATGTCTCTTTGGGCATGTTTTATATATATATATATATATCTCTTAAGACAGCATCTTTAATATATATATATATCTCTATATATACATATATATATCTACATACTAGGGTCTCAATCTCTGCTGATAAGGTACCTGTCCACGCTGCCACAGCGCTATAAACCCATGCCGACACAATCGCCGGTCTGAGTAGTGTACCAGAATGTGCACGCTATCTGCAGGATCCCTGAGAATAGCTGTTACGTCAGGGCTACCTTTTGGGCAAACGTGACACCCTAGGGGAAGATTCCCATCCTATCCTGGCCCTAGTGGGGAAAGGATACTGCCTGAGAATTCTTTGTGGGAAACTGCAGTCTCTTGTCTGGAGATTCCCGCTCTTTTTCATCATGAGAGGAGGGAAATTTACCTCAGCTTTCTTCCCCTTAAACATGTATACCCTTGTGTCAGGGACAGATGAGTCATCAGTGATATGCAAATCATCTTTTATTACAATAATCATATATTGAATATTTTTCTGCCATTTTGGCTGTAACTTTGCATTATCGTAGTCGACACTGGAGTCAACCTCCGTGTCGATATCAGTGTCTATTATTTTGGATAGTGAGCATTGAGAGACTCTGAAGGTCCCTGCGACATAGGGACAGACATGGGTATATTTCCTGTCTGTTCTCTAATCTTTTGTGCAATAAATTCACCTTAGCACTTAATTACAGATATCCAAACAGGTGTCGGCGTTGTCGACGGAGACACCCTCACACACACATATTTGCTCTATCTCCTCCTTAGGGGAGCCTTTTACCTCAGACATGTCGACACACACGTACCGACACACCACACACTCAGGGAATGCTCATCTGAAGACAATTTCCCCATAAGGCCCTTTGGAGAGACAGAGAGAGAGTATGCCAGCACACACCCCAGCGCTATTAACCCAGGAATAAAACAGTAACTTAATGTTTACCCAGTAGCTGCTGTTTATATTGATTTTTGCGCCTAATTATGTGCCCCCCCCCTCTCTTTTTACCCTCTTCTACCATGTAACTGCAGGGGAGAGACTGGGGAGCTTCCTCTCAGCGGTGCTGTGGAGAAAAAACATGGCGCTGGTGAGTGCTGAGGAAGAAGCCCCGCCCCCTCGGCGGCGGGCTTCTGTCCCGCTTTCATGTACAATTTTGGCGGGGGCTCATACATATATACAGTGCCCAACTGTATATTATGCAAACTTTTGCCAAAGAGGTCTCTAATTGCTGCCCAGGGCATGCCCCGCTACGCCCTACAGTGACCGGAGTATGTGGGTTTAATGTGGGAGCAATGGCGCACAGCTGCAGTGCTGTGCGCTACCTCAGTGAAGACTGGAGTCTTCTGCCGCCGATTTTAAAGTCTTCTTGCTTCTTTCACCGGCATCTGTCTTCCGGCTCTGCGAGGGGGACGGCGGCGCGGCTCCGGGATCGGACGACAAAGGGTGAGATCCTGTGTACGATCCCTCTGGAGCTAATGGTGTCCAGTAGCCTAAGAAGCAGGACCTATCTTCAGTGAGTAGGGCTGCTTCTCTCCCCTCAGTCCCACGCTGCAGAGAGTCTGTTGCCAGCAGATCTCTCTGAAAATAAAAAAACCTAACAAAATACTTTCTTATAGCAAGCTCAGGAGAGCTCACTAAGTAGCACCCAGCTCGTCCGGGCACAGATTCAAACTGAGGTCTGGAGGAGGGACATAGAGGGAGGAGCCAGAGCACACCAGTATCCAAATTCTTTCTTAAAGTGCCCTGTCTCCTGCGGAGCCCGTCTATTCCCCATGGTCCTTACGGAGTCCCCAGCATCCACTAGGACGTTAGAGAAATAAGGATTAGATAGACAAGGAGTGATGGGGAGGGTTTCTGAAAACCTGGACATAAAATGGATGAGATAAATGGTCTAAAGAAAAAAAATTGGAAATAAGAGTAGAGACTGTATAATACAGACAGAACGGTAGAATTGCAGGAGTGCAGGTAAAGTATGGTGGTGTTGGTAAAGGTGTATGTTCAATGACAATAATATAGTTTCAAGCAAAATAAAAGGTTGCATAAGTTGAGTTTTAAAGTAGAGGTTGTGAGAGTAGGGAAAAAGCAATGGTAATTCAGACAGGCCTTTCAGAAATATGTAAAGGCAAAATTACAGTTGTACAGCTGAGAATTCAGATGTTTGTGGTTACATAGTCAGTGAGGTTGAAAAGAGGCAAACTGCCCATCGGGTTCAATCTGTATTCTGCATTAATCTATTCATATTATAATGTGTATGCTGAAGTAATGGCTTAGTAACAAATGAAAACAATGATTCTTACCACTCCCAGATAATGTAAAGTCAATATGTTAAATGCTATAGCCCTGGATACATTTACCAGTTAAGAATTTGTCCAATCCACTTTTTTTTTTTTTAATAAGGTAATTTTTATTCACAAACTGAAGAATAAGGTACAGACATTGCAGATCATCACAATATCACAACAATAAATCTTTCGGCTCAAGACAGACCTCCAATATTGGAGGAAATTCACATTCAAGGGATATCAGAACATGACCATGAGGGAATTACACATACTTTCTTGCTGTACAGATTATTTGGGCCTGCAAGATCCGTAGCCATCAATATAAATCCTCATACATTTTTATATTTACGCCCTTAAGCTAACCAATAAGAACATAACATCAACAGGGGAAAAACAAAAAACAAAAAACAAAACCTGAAGCAAGGTGAGAAGGGATAATCTGATTCCGGACCACAGTAATTATGCGGATAAACAGGCGGCTCCACAGGGCTCAACCGCCAAGCATCTCACTTATGTCACTAAGCAGTAAATATTTGGCAAGTTAGCATTTCAGTGCCCTCTATATTTGCGGGGTCATGTGCGCATGGGGGGAGTCAAGCCATGGAGACCAGACCTTTTCAAATTTGGCTGATGCGTTCTGTTTCATATATATATATCTTTCCTTAATTATTGTATCATTAATTAGGGTCTTAAGCCCAGACACCGAAGGGGCTCTGGGGGCCATCCATAGCCTCGCAATGCAAACCTTAGCCAAGGCACATACATTACTGGCATAGAGACCCCTTGAAACAGACAGAGAGGATGAGCATCCCATCCCCAGAATACAGAACTGAGGGGTAAGCACTCCGCCAGTTACTCCTGTACTTTCCAGGATTGACCCGACCCCCAACCAGAACACCCTCAGCCTCGGACAATCCCACATTAGATGCCAAAATGTTCCGACCTCCCCCCCGCATTTAGGACAAAGGCCAGATCCGCCCGTACCGAAAGTAGCTAGTCTAGCCGGAGTCATATATGTCCTGTGTAAAATGAAGAATTGAATCTGCTGAAATCTAAGAGATTTGGTAACTTTGGCAGGGTATTCCAGAGCGAGGGCCCAGTCCTCTTCAGTTATTAAACCCATATCCTCCTCCCATTTTCCTCGGAGACGTGTCAGAGGGTCCGCATGGAGCTTAGCAAGTAAATATCCATACGCACAGGAGACCATCTTAGCTCGACCCAAAGTAGCCACAAAGGTCTTGATGGGAAATGGGAGGATACGTGGGGGGGACTCAGCAAACTGGGACTGGAGGGCGTGACGAAGCTGGAGATATCTGAAAAAATAGGAATTGGGTAACCCAAACTCATCTTTCAGTTGCTGAAAGGATTTGAGTACCCCATCTAGGTAGAGTTGGGAAATAGAAACCACAGATCTAGGGGCCCACACCTCCCGCCCCTCAAGCGCGTGTAGTTCAGGGAGCCAGTCAGAGTACCATAGGGGGGTATCAGGGTCCAAACCATCGTATCCCAAGAGGACTCTCAGGGCCTGCCATATTTTTAATGCCTGGAAAATAATAGGGGGAAGAAACCGAGATATGCTCCCACTCAACAGCACCTGCACAGGAGAGAGGTGAGGAAAGTAGGAGCGAATAAACTCACAGTGTAAGGAGTTAACCCCAGAATCTTGCGCCCACACACTAATATGAGTCAGCTGGGCAGCATAGTAATACATCTGAAAATTAGGCAGAGCCAGGCCACCGTCAGAGCGCTGCCTGGTAAGGGTATTTAGCTGTATCCTAGAACGTTTGTTAGCCCATATCAAAGAGGATAGAACACTATTTAATTTTCTAAAGAATAGCGGATAAATATATACCGGGGACTGGAGAATAATGTATAAAAGTTTGGGGAGTATAATCATTTTAATGAGATTGACCCTGCCAGACACCGTCAGTGGAAGCTTACACCAAGCTTTGGATTTGCCCATAATCCACTGCATGGCTGGGTCCAGGTTCAGAGGGACAAAATCGGAAGGGTCACTAGTTATTTGAATCCCGAGGTATTTAAATTGTATCGTCCAACGTAGTGGCAGGGGGATTTTGGGAATAGTAGGGGGGGGGCCTATGGCTGGCATAATGTACGATTTAGACCAGTTAATTCTAAGTCCCGAGTGATCACCAAAGCACTCAATCACCCGTAGCAGAGTGGGCATTGACTTGGTGTAATCTCGCAAGAACAGCAACATGTCGTCAGCATAAAGAGCTATTCTATCCTCACGTGAGCCCGTACTGATTCCCACAATATCTGGGTGTGATCTTATCAGACAGGCCAGGGGCTCAATGGCCAAGGCAAACAGTGCGGGGGATAGGGGGCAGCCTTGTCTAGTCCCACGGGATAGCTGGAAAGAGGGGGATACATAGCCGTTCACCAAGATCCTGGCACTCGGATGTTGATACAGTAGTTTAGTCCAACTGATAAAGTTGGGTCCAAAGCCCATACGAGCCATCACCTCCCATAAATAAGCCCATTCAACGCTGTCAAAAGCCTTGGCCGCGTCTAGCGAGACCACAGCCGAGTCAGAAGGGGAGTCATGTGGGAGTTGCAGAATGGTATATAGTCTACGTAGATTAATAGATGTGGACTTCCCTGGCATGAAGCCAGTCTGATCCGAGTGAACGAGGGAGGTGATCACTGTGTTAAGCCGTACTGCCAATATCTTTGCCAGGATCTTAGCATCGGTGGGAATCAGGGAAATCGGCCTATAGGAGTCTGGAGACCCAGGGTCCTTACCGGGCTTTGGAATCACTATTATAATTGCCTCTGACATAGAGAGGGGAAGCTCATTATTGGCAAATATATCCAAGTATAGGGCATGGAGTCTGGGTCCAAAGAAATCTATATGAGTTTTGTAAACCTCAGAGGGAATCCCGTCACACCCCGGAGCCTTGCCATTAGGGGACATACCAATGGCCGCAGTCACCTCCTCGAGCGTCAAGGGCGCCTCCAGCAGCTCATAGGCCTCAGGGGAGAGTGCGGGCAACGCAATATCCCCCAGGTAGTGCGAGATGTCAAGAGTAGAGCACGTCAATTGTGAGCTATAAACACCAGAGTAATAAGATCTAAACAACTGCGCAATGTCCGGCGTGGTGTCAACAAAGGAGCCATCCCCATCGGACATCTGGGTGATCGTAGACCCAGGCCGATCGTAGTGTATCAGACGGGCCAGGAGTCCCCCCGTCCTATCAGCCTGCATATAAATATTAGTGGCCTTGAAAAGGAGGGAGCGTGAGTTTTTGTCGGACAGGTGGGCCATCCAAGCCGACTGAGCCACTAGCCAGCGTACCTTCGTAGTGGGGGCACCATCTAGCAGGTATTGGGACTCTAGTTCCCTGGCGTCCCTTTCAAGGGCCTGTTCCTTCTCCCTGGAGGATACTTTATGAGCCGCTATGCGTCCAATATATGAACCTCTCAAAAAAGCCTTAAATGAATCCCAAACTATCGTAGCCGGGGCTGACCCTACATTATCGTTAAAGTACCCCCCCCATTGAGTCTCGAGGTCACTGCAGTCACCAAGCTGGGTCAGCCAAGAGGGGTGCAGCTTCCAATAAGAGTGCCCCCTCTGACTTCCCACAGCGATAGTCATCAACATGGGGGAGTGGTCTGAGACCCCTCGGGCCTCATAATGAATGTCAATGATCCCCGGGACAAGGGCAGGGGACACTAGCATCAGGTCAATCCTGGAAAAGGAGCCATGAGTACTGGAAAAACAGGAGAACTGGCGGGCCGTAGGGTGACGGAGCCTCCACACATCAACCCACTGCAAGCTATCCAAGAAATCTGCAAACTTAGTAGGGCCACCACTCGCCAGCGCAACACTCGGGGAGTGCCATCGATCCAAGGACAAATCTAGGATGTTATTAAAGTCACCCAGGCATATCACTGGGGTAGTGGGAGATGAAGCGATGAAAGAGGCAGCCTGCTGCAACACAGCATATGAAAAGGGAGGGGGGACATACACCGCTAATATGTAATAGGGCTGGGAGCTCAGTTTACATTCCATAAATACAAATCTTCCATATGGGTCAGTTTTGATCGACAGTAATTCAAATTGCACTGATTTTTTAATCAGAACCGAGACACCCCTAGAAAAGGAAGAGTGAGAGGCGTGGTAAGCCCATCCCACCCAGGCCCGGCGTAAAGACAATAACCTATGTCCCTCTAAGTGGGTCTCACTGAGGCATGCAATGTCCGGGTCATATTTCTTAATCATATTTAAAACCAGAGATCGTTTGATTTTGTTATTCAGACCTCGGACATTCCATGCCAACAGCTTCAGATTAGTCATGACTCCATGTAGACTCTATGTGTCTCCCGGATAGACATTTCCCAGAATACAACTGAGAACCAACATCAGTAATACCAGTAACACATGACGTACATAAACCCAGCATTATAATCCATAGCGTCTGAATTAATAAACATCCTTGCTTCAAAAAAAACTCAGGTAAGAAAAATAACAAACTAAAGAAAGAAAACCAAAAACAGCAGCAAAGAGAGCCGCAACTAGCAGCTTCCCAATTATCCCTCCCCTCCCCGTATACCCCCCAGAACACCGGCATACTTATATCCCAAACCAACAACCCAAACTACCAAGTGCTGAGTAGGCCTAGATTCTCAACTAAACCTCTAACCAACACCACTTGGACGGTAAGTCTTGAGCCACCAATGCAAAGGAGGGGGGCTCCCCGATCTAAGATCGTTCCCTCCGATAGCCCAGACCCAGCTCCTGCAACTCAGGAGATCAGTCCGGAGCCAGCTGTCGAGCACCCGGCGCAAATCTGTCCAGCCATTGTGCCGCTTCCCTGGGGGAATTAAAAAACTTGGTCTCCCCGTCCGCCATAACTCGGAGCCTTGAAGGAAACAGCATGGAATACGGAATGTTGAGGTCTCGCAGACGCCGTTTAATGGGCATAAACTGGGCTCTGTCCTTCTGGACGTCTGCGGCAAAGTCCGGGAAGGCCGACACCTTGACTCCATTACGGACCAGCGGGCCCTTTGTGCGACCTAGGCGAAGAACTGAGTCCCGGTCCTTATAATGTAGGAATTTGGCAATGAAGGTGCGAGGAGGGGCACCAGGAGGTAGTGGCCGAGATGGTATCCTATGTGCACGCTCCACCGCAAATTGGGCCGTAAAGGACTCAGCACCATACATCTCCTTGAGCCAAGATTCGAGGAAGTCCTCCGGCTGCGAGCCCTCTTCTCTTTCAGGTAGGCCCACAAATCTGACATTGTTCCTACGCAGTCTTCCCTCCATGTCTAAAAGCTTAGTCTGGAGGGAGGAGACTTGTTGGGTCACCGTGGATACGGACTGCTTCAGGGGTCCACACATATCTTCCAGGTTGGAGACCCTTGTCTCCGCCTCACCCACTCTCTCACGAATGCGCTGGACATCTTGTCGGAGTAAGGATAGGTCACACTGCACCTTCTCCATCTTGTCGGAGAGACGTTGCTCACTGCCAGCTATAGCCTCCAGCACCTGTTGAATAGACGGCGCCTCCGCCACCCCCGGGGAGCCAGCCGCAGACACGGAGGGGGAATCAGAATGGGTAGGAGAGGGAGCCGACGACACCTTGGGTGTGGGTTGTCTGGCATATCTTTCTAGCTTGGCCGCAGCCGCACTTTGGCCTCCCTTAACCATATTGAACAGGAGCAGTCACAACCACCCTAGGGCAGTGTGTTCCGTGTAGAAGTATAATGAGAAGGCGGTAGGAGCGAGGACGCCCTCAATTAGTGGCGGGAAGCAACCGTGCCCAGTCCTTATATCAAAATATCAATGGATAGAAAATACAGGCTTGTGTAGAAGTAGCAGCAATATGTACAGTAATATTGAAGAGGGAGAATCTTGCAGCAACTTCGGAAGGCAAGGGCAGGATGTCGGTGCGTAGCACACTGAAGGATATTAGTGCAGTATAGCGACGCAGTCAGTTCCAATTACTAATGCATCTCTTATGTGGTAGAATGGGAGAGCTGTGCAGCAAAAGACACCTGACTGTGTCCAATCCACTTTTAAATACATTTACAGAGTCTGCCATTATTACCCTCTCCTGCAGGGAGTTCCAAATCTTTATTGCCCTTACCATGAAGAACCCTTTCCTATGTTGTGTACAGAATTTCCTCTCCTCTAACCTAAGTAAGTCGCGTCCTATATAGAGTTCTTTTAATAAACAAATCTGCTGCTAGCTCCTTGTAATTACCCTTTACATATTTGAAGATATTAATAATGTCTCCTCTTAGACGCCTCTTTTCTAGTGTATACATATTTAACCTAGTAAGCCTTTCCTCGTACTCCAGAGACTCTAGCCCTTTTATCAGTTTAGTAGCTCTTCTTTGAACTCTTTCCAGTTCCCCGATATCTTTTTTATAATACGGTGCCCAGAAGTGAACACAATATTCCAGGTGCGGAATATTTGACTGTGTACTGTTATTAAGCCTATTATTTATAAGCACCCCCAAATCTTTTTCCACCATAGCTACCCCTATATTTTCCCCATCTAGAGTGTAGGATGCATGTGTGTTTTTTCCCCCAAAATGCATAACTTTGCATTTGTCTATATTAAACCTCATTCCACATTTATACGCCCAGGTTTCAAGTTTAACCAAGTCATTCTGTAAGAACTCCACATCGCCTTCTGAATTAATTACCTTACACAGCTTAGTATCATCTGCAAAGATTGATACTATGCTTTCCAGGCCTAATTCCTAGATCATTGATAAATATAGTGAAGAGCAGAGGGCCAAGAACTGACCCTTGTGGTATTCCGCTGACTACTGGTGCCCAACTGGAGAATATCCCATTGACCACTACTCATTGCACTCTGTTATCCAGCCAATTACTTATCCATGTACAAATAATGTTACCTAGGCCAAGTTCTCGGAATTTGTTGATCGGTCTCCTATGAGGCACTGTATCGAAGGCTTTTGCAAAATCTAAATACACCACGTCCACTGCTTTTCCATGGTCAAGATTCTTGCTCACTTCCTCGTAGAAGCTAATTAAGTTGGTTTGGCATGACCTGTCCCTTACAAACCCATGCTGACGTTTACTAATAAACTTTGTAGTCTGTAGGTGATCCCCTATGCTATCCCTCAAAATGCCTTCCAATATTTTACCCACTATAGAGGTTAAACTAACTGGTCTATAGTTTCCAGGATCATTTTTATTTCCCTTTTTGAATAAAATAAGAATTTACTTACCGATAATTCTATTTCTCGGAGTCCGTAGTGGATGCTGGGGTTCCTGAAAGGACCATGGGGAATAGCGGCTCCGCAGGAGACAGGGCACAAAAGTAAAGCTTTCCGATCAGGTGGTGTGCACTGGCTCCTCCCCCTATGACCCCCCTCCAAGCCAGTTAGGTACTGTGCCCGGACGAGCGTACACAATAAGGGAGGAATTTTGAATCCCGGGTAAGACTCATACCAGCCACACCAATCACACCGTACAACTTGTGATCTAAACCCAGTTAACAGTATGATAACAGCGGAGCCTCTGAAAAGATGGCTCACAACAATAATAACCCGATTTTTGTAACTATGTACAAGTATTGCAGATAATCCGCACTTGGGATGGGCGCCCAGCATCCACTACGGACTCCGAGAAATAGAATTATCGGTAAGTAAATTCTTATTTTCTCTATCGTCCTAGTGGATGCTGGGGTTCCTGAAAGGACCATGGGGATTATACCAAAGCTCCCAAACGGGCGGGAGAGTGCGGATGACTCTGCAGCACCGAATGAGAGAACTCCAGGTCCTCCTTAGCCAGGGTATCAAATTTGTAGGATTTTACAAACGTGTTTGCCCCTGACTAAATAACCGCTCGGCAAAGTTGTAAAGCCGAGACCCCTCGGGCAGCCGCCCAAGATGAGCCCACCTTCCTTGTGGAATGGGCATTTACATATTTTGGCTGTGGCAGGCCTGCCACAGAATGTGCAAGCTGAATTGTATTACACATCCAACTAGCAATAGTCTGCTTAAAAGCAAGAGCACCCAGTTTGTTGGGTGCATACAGGATAACAGCAAGTCAGTTTTCCTGACTCCAGCCGTCCTGGAACCTATATTTTCAGGGCCCTGACAACATCTAGCAACTTGGAGTCCTCCAAGTCCCTAGTAGGTGCAAGGCACCACAATAAGCTGGTTCAGGTGAAACACTGACACCACCTTAGGGAGAGAACTGGGGACGAGTCCGCAGCTCTGCCCTGTCCGAATGGACAAACAAATATGGGCTTTTTTGAGAAAAAAACCACCAATTTGACACTCGCCTGGTCCAGGCCAGGGCCAAGAACATGGTCACTTTTCATGTGAGATGCTTCAAATCCACAGATTTGACTGGTTTTAAACCAATGTGATTTGAAGAATCCCAGAACTACGTTGAGATCCCACAGTGCCACTGGAGGCACAAAAGAGGGTTGTATATGCAATACTCCCTTGACAAAGTTCTGGACTTCAGGAACTGAAGCCAATTCTTTCTGGAAGAAAATTGACAGGGCCGAAATTTGAACCTTAATGGACCCCAATTTGAGGCCCATAGACACTCCTGTTTGCAGGAAATGCAGGAATCGACCGAGTTGAAATTTCTTTGTGGGGCCTTCCTGGCCTCACACCACGCAACATATTTTCGCCACATGTGGTGATAATGTTGTGCGGTCACCTCCTTTCTGGCTTTGACCAGGGTAGGAATGACCTCTTCCGGAATGCCTTTTTCCCTTAGGATCCGGCGTTCCACCGCCATGCCAACAAACGCAGCTGCGGTAAGTCTTGGAACAGACATGGTACTTGCTGAAGCAAGTCCCTTCTTAGCGGCAGAGGCCATAAGACCTCTGTAAACATCTCTTGAAGTTCCGGGTACCAAGTCCTTCTTGGCCAATCCGGAGCCATGAGTATAGTTCTTACTCCTCTACGTCTTATAATTCTCAGCACCTTAGGTATGAGAAGCAGAGGAGGGAACACATACACCGACTGGTACACCCACGGTGTTACCAGAACGTCCACAGCTATTGCCTGAGGGTCTCTTGACCTGGCGCAATACCTGTCCCGTTTTTTGTTCAGACGGGACGCCATCATGTCCACCTTTGGTATTTCCCAACGGTTTACAATCATGTGGAAAAAACTTCCCGATGAAGTTTCCACTCTCCCGGGTGGAGGTCGTGCCTGCTGAGGAAGTCTGCTTCCCAGTTTCCATTCCCGGGATGAAACACTGCTGACAGTGCTATCACATGATTTTCCGCCCAGCGAAAAGTCCTTGCAGTTTTTGCCATTGCCCTCCTGCTTCTTGTGTCGCCCTGTCTGTTTACGTGGGCGACTGCCGTGATGTTTTTCCCACTGGATCAATACCGGCTGACCTTGAAGCAGAGGTCTTGCTAAGCTTAGAGCATTATAAATTTACCCTTAGCTCCAGTATATTTATGTGGAGAAAAGTCTCCAGACTTGATCACACTCCCTGGAAATTTTTTTTTTTTTTCCTTGTGTGACTGCTCCCCAGCCTCTCGGGCTGGGCTCCGTGGTCACCAGCATCCAATCCTGAATGCCGAATCTGCGGCCCTCTAGAAGATGAGCACTCTATAACCACCACAGGAGAGACACCCTTGTCCTTGGATATAGGGTTATCCGCTGATGCATCTGAAGATGCGATCCGGACCATTTGTCCAGCAGATCCCACTGAAAAGTTCTTGCGTGAAATCTGCCGAATGGAATTGCTTCGTAGGAAGCCACCATTTTCTACCAGGACCCTTGTGCAATGATGCACTGTTTTTAGGAGGTTCCTGACTAGCTCGGATAACTCCCTGGCTTTCTCTTTCGGGAGAAACACCTTTTTCTGGACTGTGTCCAGAATCATCCCTAGGCACAGCAGACGTGTCGTCGGGATCAGCTGCGATTTTGGAATATTTAGAATCCACCCGTGCTGTTGTAGCAGTATCCGAGATAGTGCTACTCCTACCTCCAACTGTTCCCTGGACTATGCCCTTATCAGGAGATCGTCCAAGTAAGGGATAATTAAGACGCCTTTTCTTCGAAGAAGAATCATCATTTCGGCCATTACCTTAGTAAAGACCCGGGGTGCCGTGGACAATCCAAACGGCAGCGTCTGAAACTGATAGTGACAGTTCTGCACCACGAACCTGAGGTACCCTTAGTGAGAAGGGCAAATTTGGGACATAGAGGTAAGCATCCCTGATGTCCCGGGACACTATATAGTCCCCTTCTTCCTGTTCGTTATCACTGCTCTGAGTGACTCCATCTTGATTTGAACCTTTGTAAGTGTTCAAAAAATTTTTAGATTTAGAATAAGTCTCACCTAGCCTTCTGGCTTCAGTACCACAATATAGTGTGGAATAATACCCCTTTTCTTGTAGTAGGAGGGGTAATTTAATTATCACCTGCTGGGAATACAGCTTGTGAATTTTTTCCCATACTGCCTCCTTGTCGGAGGGAGACCTTGGTAAAGCAGACTTCAGGAGCCTGCGAAGGGGAAACGTCTCGACATTCCAATCTGTACCCCTGGGATACTACTTGTAGGATCCAGGGGTCCTGTACGGTCTCAGCGCCATGCTGAGAACTTGTCAGAAGCGGTGGAACGCTTCTGTTCCTGGGAATGGGCTGCCTGCTGCAGTCTTCTTCCCTTTCCTCTATCCCTGGGCAGATATGATCTTATAGGGACGAAAGGACTGAGGCTGAAAAGACGGTGTCTTTTTCTGCAGAGATGTGACTTAGGGTAAAAACGGTGGATTTTCCAGCAGTTGCCGTGGCCACCAGGTCCGATGGACCGACCCCAAATAACTCCTCTTCCTTTATACGGCAATACACCTTTGTGCCGTTTGGAATCTGCATCACCTGACCCCTGTCGTGTCCATAACATCTTCTGGCAGTTATGGACATCGCATTTACTCTTGATGCCAGAGTGCAAATATCCCTCTGTGCATCTCGCATATATAGAAATGCACCCTTTAAATGCTCTATAGTCAATAAAATACTGTCCCTGTCAAGGGTATCAATATTTTTAGTCAGGGAATCCGACCAAGCCACCCCAGCTCTGCACATCCAGGCTGAGGCGATCGCTGGTCGCAGTATAACACCAGTATGTGTGTATATACTTTTTATGATATTTTCCAGCCTCCTGTCAGCTGGTCCTTGAGGACGGCCCTATCTATAGACGGTACCGCCACTTGTTTTGATAAGCGTGTGAGCGCCTTATCCACCCTAAGGGGTGTTTCCCAACGCGCCCTAACTTCTGGCGGGAAAGGGTATACCGCCCATAATTTTCTATCGGGGGGAACCCACGCATCATCACACACTTTATTTAATTTATCTGATTCAGGAAAAACTATGGTAGTTTTTTCACATCCCACATAATACCCTCTTTTGTGGTACTTGTAGTATCAGAAATATGTAACACCTCCTTCATTGCCTTTAACGTGTGGCCCTAATAAGGAATACGTTTGTTTATTCACCGTCGACACTGGATTCAGTGTCCCTGTCTGTGTCTGTGTCGACCGACTAAAGTAAACGGGCGTTTTAAAACCCCTGACGGTGTTTTTGAGACGTCTGGACCGGTACTAATTGTTTGTCGGCCGTCTCATGTCGTCAACCGACCTTGCAGCGTGTTGACATTATCACGTAATTCCCTAAATAAGCCATCCATTCCGGTGTCGACTCCCTAGAGAGTGACATCACCATTACAGGCAATTGCTCCGCCTCCTCACCAACATCGTCCTCCTACATGTCGACACACACGTACCGACACACAGCACACACACAGGGAATGCTCTGATAGAGGACAGGACCCACTAGCCCTTTGGAGAGACAGAGGGAGAGTTTGCCAGCACACACCAAAAACGCTATAATTATATAGGGACAACCTTATATAAGTGTTTTCCCTTATAGCATCTTTTTTATATATTTCTAACGCCAAATTAGTGCCCCCCCTCTCTGTTTTAACCCTGTTTCTGTAGTGCAGTGCAGGGGAGAGCCTGGGAGCCTTCCCTCCAGCCTTTCTGTGAGGGAAAATGGCGCTGTGTGCTGAGGAGATAGGCCCCGCCCCTTTTTCGGCGGCCTCGTCTCCCGCTCTTAACGGATTCTGGCAGGGGTTAAATATCTCCATATAGCCTCCGGAGGCTATATGTGAGGTATTTTTAGCCAAAATAGGTTTTCATTTGCCTCCCAGGGCGCCCCCCTCCCAGCGCCCTGCACCCTCAGTGACTGCCGTGTGAAGTGTGCTGAGAGGAAAATGGCGCACAGCTGCAGTGCTGTGCGCTACCTTTAGAAGACTGAGGAGTCTTCTGCCGCCGATTCTGGACCTCTTCTTATTTCAGCATCTGCAAGGGGGCCGGCGGCAAGGCTCCGGTGACCATCCAGGCTGTACCTGTGATCGTCCCTCTGGAGCTGATGTCCAGTAGCCAAGAAGCCAATCCATCCTGCACGCAGGTGAGTTCACTTCTTCTCCCCTAAGTCCCTCGTTGCAGTGATCCTGTTGCCAGCAGGACTCACTGTAAAATAAAAAACCTAAGCTAAACTTTTCTAAGCAGCTCTTTAGGAGAGCCACCTAGATTGCACCCTTCTCGGCCGGGCACAAAAATCTAACTGGCTTGGAGGGGGGTCATAGGGGGAGGAGCCAGTGCACACCACCTGATCGGAAAGCTTTACTTTTGTGCCCTGTCTCCTGCGGAGCCGCTATTCCCCATGGTCCTTTCAGGAACCCCAGCATCCACTAGGACGATAGAGAAAGGCACTACCTCCGCTATGCGCGAATCCCTTGGTACCATGCCTGATCTAATTGAACTATGGAAAATTAAATACAGGGGTTTTGTTAGCTGTAACCTAAGCTCCATAATAATCCTTGGATGAATACCGTCTGGGCCTGGTGATTTATTAATCTTCACGTTATGTAGTCTCTCCAGGACTACTTCCTCACTTAAACAAGCATCAAGCCAAGAGTCATTTCCCTCACTGTCGTTATGCACTAATGTCACCGGCTCATCCTCCCTGGTAAATACTGGTGAAAAAAATATGTTTAATATTTCCGCTTTTAGTTTGTCATTTATCAAAGCTCCCAATTCATCTTTTAAAGGGCCTACGTTCTCCTTCTTTAACCTTTTACTGTTTATATATTTTAAAAAAATTTAGGATTGGTTTTACTCTCTATAGTGATTTTTTTTTTCATTTAGAATTTTAGCTGCCCTTATCGCTTTTTTACATTTTGTATTGCATTCCTTGTAATACCGGAATGACTCCTTCCCACCATAAGATTTAAATGTTTTGAAAGCACTTTTCTTATTAGCCATTGCTTCCTTGACCTCCTTATTAAGCACATTGTTTTTTGTTTAGTACTACTGCGTTTACTGCTGATGGGAATGAAATTGTGAATATTGTTTTCAAGCAACCCTTTAAAAGCCTCCCACATTTCTGATGTGTCCTTGTCTTAAAACAAAACCTCCCAGTCAATGTCATTTAGTGCCCGTCTCAGCATATTGAAGTTAGTTTTTCTAAAGTTAAATGTTTAGGTCGCTCCCTTATAGCTATGTTTCTTGAAACCGATGTCGAATGTGATTATGTAGTGATCACTGTTTCCCAGGGTCTCCCCAACTTTAGTGTTTGATTTAATGTCCACATTATTGGTAATAACTAGGTCCAGAATTGTTTTACCTCTAGTTGGGTCCTCCACTAATTGAGTCAAGAATTGATCCTTTAATATATTTAAAAACCTGCTGCTTCTAGTTTTTACACATGAATCGTTACTCCAATTTATATCAGGATAGTTAAAGTCCCCTAACACTAGGATGTCCACCATTCCTGCTACTATTTCAATTTGGTGTAAGAGTTGTTCCTCATCGTATACGCTAATATCCGGTTGCTTGTAGCACGTGCCAATGACTAGTTTCTTTGCCTCAGTGCCCCCACTTATGATATCAACCCATAGCGACTCCACGTAATCTCCTGCCCCCTCGAAAATACCCTCTATTAAGTTTGGTTTTAGAGATGGTTTACCAAAGAGACATACCCTTCCTCCCCTTTTGGTAGCCCTGTCCCTCCTAAGAAGAGAATATCCCTCCAAATTCACAACTCAGTCGCGAGAGTCGTCCCAACATGTTGCCGTAATACCTATAATATCATACATAGACTTTGATGCAAGCCATTTCAATTCCCCCATTTTACTCGATAGGATTCTTGCGTTCGCAAGCATACATCTTAGTTTAGCATCTCCCATGGTCGTTTGATTTAACGTTATCTTGTCTATATTTACAAATGCCTTTCTAGAATTACTCTTACCGACTGTTAATCTCCTTCCTCCCTTTCCACCCCCTTCATACTTAATACAGCCTTCCTTACTGCTTTCTAAACTCCTCCTCCTGATGTTAGTATCTTCCCTTATGCTATGGACATCACTTTCTATATGCCGTATTGTTGTACAATAATCATCAGTATGTAATAAATTAGGAATATCTTGGGCAATACCCGTGTCATTAATTCTGGTGTCAATACCCATGCAGATACCCTTGGTCTTGCCGGCTGATCTTTCACTCCCCCCTTCTCCTCCCCCAATTTGTTCACTAACCCCATCTTTCCTGTTCTCACTGTTTGACCCGTAGCTTCTAACTAACCCCCCCCCCCCCCCGCCACCTAGTTTAAAAGCTCCTCCAACCATCTAACCATCCTACCCCCAGCACCGCAGCCCCCTCCTCATTCAGGTGCAATCCATCGCCTGACTGAGAAGTCCGCCCAGTGCTCCAAGAACACAAACCCCTCTTTCCTGCACCAATCCCGAAGCCACACATTTACCTCCCTAATCTCTCTCTGCCTCCCTGGGCTAGCGCTTGGCACTGGTAATATTTCGGAGAATATTACCCTAGATGTCCTTGCCTTAATTTTCTTGCCTAATTCCCTGTAGTCTTTCTTAAGGACATCCCACCTACCACTAATTATGTCATTGGTGCCAACATGCACCAAGACCGCCAAGTCTTTACCAGCCCCTCCCAACAATCTATCTACCCGGTCCGCGATGTGTCGTACCCGAGCACCCGGAAGACAACAGACTGTACGGTGATCACGGTCCCGGTAGGAGATTGCCCCGTCTGTCCTCCTGATAATAGAATCCCCTACCACCACAATCTGACTAGGTACATCACTATCTTTTTTTCCATCAGTACCGGGGGGACCGCTCCTCTGGTTGCTAGAGGGAACAGTCTCCTCCAGTTCCGTCATTTCCTCACTGACATCCTCAGAATTTTCGTCCAATCGGGCAAATTTATTGAAGTTTGGCAGACAGGAGATGTCCTGTCTCCCCTCTTCTTCTTCCTTCTAACCGTGACCCAGCTGTTGACCTGATCCTCCTCATCTACCAGTGCTCCCCCTGCAACTCCTCCACCATTCTAAGCTTTGCTCGAGATTGTGAATGTACCTCAGTCGCTTAACGGTCCTCAATCACAGCCCCACCCATATTTAATATGCTAACTCCCTATTACCCTCTGAAAATTAAAAGCATGAGACGTTGCAGATGAAGTGGAAAGGTCTTGTAGCGTTCTTAACACAGATTTAAGTGGTGTCCAGGTTACTAATCAGATTCTCTCATAATGTACTAACTAGAACATAAATCATTAAGTTTTACTAACTATAATATCATTGAGATAAATATCTTGGATAAAGTTTTTTAAAAATGTATTTCTCCACCCATTAATTACTTTTAATGTTCATGTGAACATACACTTCAATTTACCATGAACATCAATTTTCTGTGAGTGTAGAAAAAAAACAAAAAAACAGATTAGGACTACTACCATTATTAACCTAGTGGTGGTGGTGCTAGCTAATGTGTGTGTAGTCTCCCTTTTAACAGACAGCTTGAACATGGATTTTGTACATTAATTTACCAAGTCTGTATTGCTGCATAGTACTCGTTGCCAGTGTATTTACAGGAGCATATGTGCAAAATGTTTGAAGAAGCTCCCAATGTGTACAAACAAAAATATCTACAGTAGCTACCAGATGGTAGAATAGGTTGATTTTAAAACATGTACTCACAAAGGTCACGTTAAGGTGTTTTTTTGTACCACCCAGTGCTACCAATAGGTGGTTTATGGCAGCTGTGGTAGAATTTGGCAACTGCCACTTAGTGGGTATTGGTGTATTTGTGTGAAGAGGTATTGGTGTAAAGTGTGTGAGTGGTATGAAAATGTGTTTTAGACACAGTGGAGAATGTAGAGAACCTATGACAATGAAAGTCATTATAGAGATAATTTTGGATATATTGAGGGCTCAATAATAGTATAGGCGCGCATTGTGAGTAACATATGATGGCTGGGATGCTAACGGGCATGTGGCAACACTTTGTGCAGTGTAAAACAGCTTATTTTTAATATTACTTTCTATACAAAAAATATTTTCATGCTTTCATTAATAGTCTTTCTCCAATTTAAAGTAGACACACTGGGCCTGATTCATAGGTGGGCAGAATGTTGAGGGCAGCCACAAGCTGCCAATCTTTTAAGTCTGTGAACTGTGTGCATGCATCCCGAATGTTACTGTTGGTGGGTGCAGGATAAATTTGGACACAGAGAGGCAATGTCAGTGGGCGTTCCTGTCAGGTAACAGGGTGATGGCTAGCCAGAAACGGACGTGTCGCTTCCAGTGACTGTACCTTTTCCTCCCTTTCACTGATTTCAGCGACCATGCTCAGATGAACATACTGTGCCTCCATAGGGCTGGTGCAATGTTCGATGGCACGACAGATGTGTGGCCGATGGTGCAGCATGATACACATAGAGGCAGGTTAGCGCCGCAGCCAGTGGGTGTGTCTGTTCAAATACCATTGGCTGCGGCATTAGCACAATGACGCAGCTGCGCCTGCATTAGTGTTTACCTCTGAATCAGACCCACAATCAAGTCAAGACAAAGGGGGAGATTCAAATGTTTGAAAAGTCGGTTGGGTGTCTGTTTTTTTCTGTCTATTAGATAGGAAAAAACAGGCTCCCACCTGACTTTTCAAACATTTGAATCTCCCCCAGTGTGTACTGTTCCAAAACCCATAGGGCAATGCCACCGATGCTAAATACAGACACATTCATGTTTTAATGTTGATTTAACCATTATTGCATAGAGCGGAGTCATCTGATATGACTGCTAAAGAAGATGCTACACGTCTGCAATCCTCCTGATATGCATCAGGCACACAGATTGCTTTAAGCGCTTTGTTTGTTTTACAATTTTTGGAAGATTTATAAAAATGGGACTTTCAGTATGCTTGTTGTTACAAGCATTAAAATGGTTGTTATAAGCATTAAAATGAATTACAGGTTGAGTATCCCATATCCAAATATTCCGAAATACGGAATATTCTGAAATACAGATTTTTTTTTGAGTGAGACTAAGATAATGAAACCTTTGTTTTCTGATGGCTCAATGTACACAAACTTTGTTTAATTCACAAAGTTGTTAAAAATATTGTATTAAATGACCTTCAGGCTGTGTGTATAAGGTGTATATGAAACATAAATGAATTGTGTGTATGTTCACACACTTTATTTAATGCACAAAGTTATAAAAAATATTGGCTAAAATTATCTTCAGGCTGTGTGTATAAGGTGAATATGAAACATAAATGCATTCTGTTCTTAGACTTGGGTCCCATCACCATTATATCTCATTATGGTATGTAATTATTCCAAAACACAGAAAAATCCGATATCCAAAATACTTCTGGTCCCAAGCATTTTGGATATGGGATACTCAACCTGCATGTGGCATTCCACATACCATACAGTGGTTGACAAATCCGATCGAAAATGAACAAATGAACATCACAAACAGAGGCGTAACTAGTGTAGGGTGAGTGGGGCACATGCCCTGGGTGCCTTGGCAGGCCCAGGAGAGGGGGGCGCTGCCGGCGGCTAGGGCATCATGCCCCACTCGCCCCCGTCACGCCGAAATGTGAGGGGAGGAGAGCGCACCGTCTCTCCCTCCCCTCACCGCTGCTGCCAGCACTAGCAGCGCTGCCAGCAGCGCTGCGTTTGTCCGGTCTCCGGCGCGTTAGCCAATCAGAGCTTGCGGACCGGCTCCTGATTGGCTGCCGGTCCGGCACCACACAGCCGCTGGAGACCTGGAGCGGTGAGGGGAAGGAGAGGCGCTGCGCTCTCCTCCCCTCACATATCAGAGGCGAGCCACAAGCGGTGAGTGACCGGGGGGGGGGGGGGGGGGGAGCACAGTGGGGCATGTAACTGGCACAGTGGGGCATGTATCTGGCACAGTGGGGCAATGTAACTGGCACTGTGGGGCAATGTATCTGGCACTGTGGGGCAATGTATCTGGCACTGTGGGGCAATGTATCTGGCACTGTGGGGCAATGTAACTGGCACTGTGGGGCAATGTAACTGGCACTGTGGGGCAATGTAACTGGCACTGTGGGGCAATGTAACTGGCACTGTGGGGCAATGTAACTGGCACTGTGGGGGAATGTAACTGGCACTGTGGGGCAATGTAACTGGCACTGTGGGGCAATGTAACTGGCACTGTGGGGCAATGTAACTGGCACTGTGGGGGAATGTAACTTGCACTGTGGGGCATGTATCCGGCACTGTGGGGCATGTATCTGGCACTGTGGGGCAATGTATCTGGCACTGTGGGGCAATGTATCTGGCACTGTGGGGCAATGTATCTGGCACTGTGGGGCAATGTAACTGGCACTGTGGGGCAATGTAACTGGCACTGTGGGGGAATGTAACTTGCACTGTGGGGCATGTATCCGGCACTGTGGGGCAATGTATCTGGCACTGTGGGGCAATGTATCTGGCACTGTGGGGCAATGTAACTGGCACTGTGGTCCATTTTCAGTGGCCACACCCCTTCTGGTGTGTGGCCATGCCCATTTTTTCGCCGCGTGCGCACATGCTTCTTTTGGTTTTTTTTTTTTTTTGGGGGGGCGCCATTTTCCATCTTGCCCTGGGCTCCGAAAACCCTAGTTACGCCACTGATCACAAATCATACTACAGTATATGACAAAAGAAAAAGTAAAATTCCACCCCCGCTTTATTGAAAAATAAAGGATATGGTTGGCTTATAGGTAAACAGATTGACTTACTACAGTATATGTGATGTCTGGTCAGTAAATTCAGTTAATGCATTCTCAGAGCCTCCATGGAGTGAATATAATAATGCAATCTCTTTATCCAAAACATTACATTTAAAAAAAATGATATATATATATTTGAAGTCAGCTCCTCATTTATACATAAACCCTTTCATAACTTTGTAGAATGTGTGTCTGGCTCCAACAGTCACCATAAGAGCATTCATCACCTGTAATAGGCTGGTTATGAAGAACACTTGCAGTGAACCCAGGTGAATAAAGCAGGTAATGTGCACTACTGCTCTCACCCGCAGACACAAGCTAAAGTGTTTGGTCATTGGAGCAAGGTAATTCCAACCTAGGTTTTTACTGTCTCACGCATGCTCCAGAATGCGAGAAAAAGCATGTTTTCTTTTTTTCTTTTAAGCAAGTGGGTAACTAGCCATACTGTGAAGTCATTTGTTGATTTCAGACCTTAGTATAATACTGTATGCAGTCTTTTATATTCACATCTGTGTGAAAGTCTACCAAATGTATAGAGTTTCACGTATAAACTGTAGTTAAAACATATGGCAAAGTATGTCTGCTGTGAGGTATGGTATGAAACAAGGGTTGATGCAGCTATAAATGTATCAAACAAATTGAAAGTTTGGTTAAAATGTTATTAAATATTACATATCAGTAAAATAGTTAAGAATACACTAAAAATGATAAGAATACACTAAAAATGATATTAATAACCATAACCGTGTAATAACAACTTCATATATGATAGAAGACAACCTAGGAGCAGTTTTAGTTCTCTCTACAAATGTTAAAAGGTCGCTGTTAAAGTAGCAATGTGTCAGCCACCAAAAGCTCACCAAAGGAAGAGAACTTGCAAACATATAAAAAGAAAGCTACAGCATTCATTTTGGAGCAGCTTTTCCTTGTAACATATAATTAAACATAAGTAGTAAAATTAACTAAAGTAATAGGCCGTACACACTACGTGATTACACTGAAAGATATGAGCGATCTCGCTCATTAATGATTGAGATATCGTTCATATCTTTCATTGTGTATGCACCAACGATGAACGATGCGCGGTCCAGCGCTCGTTTATCGTTGGTGACGGCTCGTTTATACATGCAGGCCAATATGGACAATCTCATCCATATTATCATGCACGGCTATGGGGCTGGGTGAAGGGGGGAGTGCCGGATCACCCGTCGGCCGTATAGCCCGTCGGGCACCTCGGCAGAAAGTGCCCAGTGTGTAAGGCCCATTAATGTTTAACATTTTACAGGATTAAACAGACACTTAACATGGCACTGATGATGAACACCCATACAGAAAGTGGTAAATTAATTCTATTTTGACTACACACAGATGGGGAATGCAAACTTACCTGATAAAACCCTTATATAAAATCAAACACTTTATGATTTCATGGCAATGAAGAAACTTAGAAATTAAATGGCTAATGGAATTACATGAGGTTTTTTTTTTTTTAAAGATCTACAGTAGCAGTTAATTATAAATGAAAATGTGCTCCTCATTAGTGGAGTACTAAATAATAAAGTACTCAACAAAAAGCTTAATATAGATTGACCACTTTAAAGACCTCAGTGGAAATAATTATGCATAGTTATGATTTATTTTTAATGAACACTATCCTCATACAAAATTACTGAAATAATTTGTCCATTGATATGTGCTATAGATTAATTATAAATTATATAGTATGTTTAGGGATATGACAAAGTGATTTAAAAAAAGACTTAAGGTGCAGTACTGCCTCTAATGCACTTTTTCCAACCTCAGTCCTCAAGGCACACTAACTGTTAAGGATACACATGCTTGAGAACCAGTGGAGCCGAGAGGGGGTAAGGCGACGTGTGGATACTATTTACCTGGGCTCGGGCCAGTTGGAGAGGCATGTATCAGCTGCTGAGGGAGACATTGCCCCCTTTACAGCACTGTGTGCTGAGCTTTGTGTGACAGGTGCAGATCCAGAGGTGGGTCGTCGGCTGCAAACACTTCTCTTCACACAGCTGCAGCAGCCAGTATCCTAACTGATGGAGTGTAACCGTGAACGCACTTCCCAGAGTAGGCGCAGGAGTAACTGCATCAGGTGAGCCCATGTCTTGTAGTGACACCCACTGGAGGAGCAGTGCTCAGTGGATGGAAAGCTGGGCTGGCGGAATGCAGAACACCCGCCGCACACTTCAGCTGTAATGCTTGGGAAGCATCTGTGTGCTGCATGTAGGAGGAATCCCGTCTCACTCCCTCCAATGATCACACGCACTCCCTGGCGCTACCTCTAGGAGACTTTAATGAGGGTTTTTACAGTTAGTGGGGGTGATCGCAACCCTCAAGCCCAAAGTTCACCCCGTGCAATTTCTACTGTGTTTGGCCACGTCCCCCAGTGCATGGGTCCGCCGGAGCTCTTGACGGTCCTGTTGAGAACAGATGGTTAAGTCACAATAACTGAGTCATAGGCATTTCTATAATAGATGCAGTATGTGCGGTGCACACGGACCGCTAGGTCCAGGGGGGCCATCACCACACCCATATAGTATACTTACCCCTCCAGAGTCCTGTGCCCATTTCCAAGTGATTTGCACATGCACACTGGAGATGTCCACAGGAACAAGGTGCATGCGCCATGTTGCTGGACACCTGCACATGCGCAGTAGACTCTATGCCAGAGTCTACTAGCTGCCAGAGAGGAGGGGGCCAACAACGGAAGCGGCCCACAGGTATGGCTATCCTTAAAACCTGGACTGTTAGTGTGCCTTGAAAACTAAGGTTGCAAAACACTGCTGAGCCTGGAGATCAGTAAACGAGAATGCAATGCAGCTGTGAAAAATGTCTTGCATTTGTAACAATCAGCATTTTAAAAACTGACATGGTTAAATGAAGGCTAATGATCTAATGGCTGGTAGGGGCTATTAGATTATTGGCTGGGGCTATTATCTTGATGGAGAAATGCTGGTAATATTTTATTGAATGTTAAGTGCTATTTAATAGGTCTATAAATTAAAGGAGGGGTGATGGTATTCCTAATTTAATGCTGGGGTCAGTTTGGTGATATTACTGAGTTGAGAAATAAGCAAGCCTATTTATTAGATGCAAATACTATTAATGTAATGTTAGGAATGGTTTGATGGAAACAGGTAAATTTGTTATATGTCATTGTGTTTACTATAGTGTCTGGGTTGAGTAGAAATAAGCATATTTTTTTTAAATGTGAATTATGTTAAGTCAGGAATGGAACTACTTACTACAGGTGAATTTTAGTAATCTGAGGTATGGTTGGTGGCAGGGTAGCCTAAACATGAGTGCTATTATTAATTTTACTAGTTAGCAACCCGTCAAAATGATGGAATATTGTCTCGCCCGTAAAAAGTCCAGTTTGAACGCTCAGCAGATCACTTTTCGATCATTTCTGATCTGAAACTCGGGGGCCTGCAAGTAGAAATATCAGTGCTGGCACAATACACTTGAATTCCCTCCATTGAGGTGAGAACTAGCGTTAGCCTTTTATTATAAAGGAAATGTAATACTATATTGAAAAAAATCTGCATCTCTCTCTCCACTGTTCCTATCTGCCCCTTCCACTTCATTCTCTCCCCAGTTCCTAGCTACCCCAACCCCATTACCCCCTCTCTCTCTCCCCAGTCCGTATCTGCCCCAACCCTCTCGCTCGTTCTCTTTCTTCACCAGTCTCTATATGCCCCTAACCCACTCTCCACCCCTCCAGTCCCTACCTTCACTCTCTGTTTCCCCAGCCCCATCTCCCTGTATACAGCAAGTGTGAAACAGTCAGATCAGTATTATTTTGTAATGTCTCGCTGCAGTATTACTTTCACCTGTGACAGCTTGCAGCACGCAAATGACTCATTTGGGCCATCAGACGCCCTCTAGTGGCCGCTGGCGCACATAGCAGAGGTGAGGAGCAGTATTAGCATTTTATTATAAAGAATATTAGGTTTGCCTATTTTTCATATTTCATGTACTTCCAATCAGAACCTAAGTATTTCGGGATCCAGACAAGCAGCTTAAGACCAGGGGGGCTTAATGAGGGTGGTGCAACCAGAGCATGTGCCCTGAATTCCAGTGACGGGGGGCGCTATTGCAGGAACATGGCTTAGTGGGTGAATCAACATTTATCTGTTGCCGAGGCCAAGGTCAGTGGCAATGAAGTGAAATTTCCGCAGTCAGAGCAGCAGGGAGAACAGTATGACTAAAAGTGGCTGATCAGGTCAGCATCTTAGCTGGGGGAGATGTACAAACACGGTCCATACTGCTCTAAGCGCGAGGTATAAGAGCAATTCTCCTGATATACTATTCCAACATCTTTCTCCTACAGAGAGCAGGGAGGGAAGAAGCAAGCAAAATCACTTGTACCACGTTAATAAGAAAGGGAAGAATTTTTTATATCCATTGTTTAACAGAAGAGGAAACATCAGCTTGGTCTTTGCCTGCCTTTTATAATCAGTAGCTCATGCATCTTAGGGAAATTACTGTCAGTGTATGCTAAATCTTTTTTTACATCCTTCAAGGCCGCAAGAACACATCAAGTCAATGCTTCCCAAAGTGGGTGCCATGGTTTGGTGGTTGAAGACCAAATCAAATAATTTATGGTCAGTGTGATCAGAAAAACCAATTCTGGTGGCCGCCAATCATAAAATATGTGGACAAACAAAAGCACAATCCGCCACCACATAACTGAGCCAAATGATGACAGGTAAGCACAATTTACTTAATTTAATAATTATTGGTGAATTCCGCAATAAGAAACTTTTGGCTTAGGAATGGCGTGGAAAAAATGCTGATATTCTAGGGCACTGTTTATTCAAGAAAGTTTGGAAACCACTGCATCATGCCAGCACGAGAAGTGACTTTATTGGATTTCCGCTGGTCAAGCCCAGCCTAAAGAATCAAAGAATTCCTAAAACAAGTAATTTTATTATGTGCACTTCAAGAGGATCCATTTAAGAATGGGACTAGTTGCTGGTCGTATAATTATTTAAGTTTTACTGCTGTTTGCAGTGAAAACCAATACTTACTTTTATATCTTTACCATCATTTACCTATTCGGCAAGGTCTAATGAATCTCCCTCCTCCACAACGTTCTCTAGATTGTCTAATGCTGCCAGCAATAGTATTGCTGACAAACGCAGAAGCGCGATTACCGTCTGAGCATGGGCATTGTGCTTCAGCCAACAGAAGTCAGAAAGGCTTTGCTGTGTCCCTCATTGTTGGCAATGGAGACTGTACCGCTTACACCATCTATAGATGGCATAAGGGTTTCTTCAGAATTAAAATGGTAAATTAGGATTATTGGGGGTCATTCCGAGTTGTTCGCTCGTTATTTTTTTCTCGCAAAGGAGCGATTAGTCGCTAATGCGCATGCGCAAAGTCCGCAGTGCGACTGCGCCAAGTAAATTTGCTATGAAGATTGGTATTTTACTCACGGCATTACAAGGTTTTTTCTTCGTTCTGGTGATCGTAATGTGATTGACAGGAAGTGGGTGTTTCTGGGCGGAAACAGGCCGTTTTATGGGAGTGTGTGAAAAAACGCTACCGTTTCTGGGAAAAACGCGGGAGTGGCTGGAGAAACGGAGGAGTATCTGAGCGAACGCTGGGTGTGTTTGTGACGTCAAACCAGGAACGACAAGCACTGAACTGATCGCACTGGCAGAGTAAGTCTCGAGCTACTTAAACTGCACAGAGAAGTATTTTCGCAATATTGCGAATCTTTCGTTCGCAATTTTGATAAGCTAAGATTCACTCCCAGTAGGTGGCGGCTTAGCGTGTGCAAAGCTGCTAAAAGCAGCTTGCGAGCGAACAACTCGGAATGACCCCCATTGTTATTTGCTAAATATTGAATCGAAAATTGCTCACTAAACCAACTACTTGTTGAACTAAAAAAATCTATGGTTCAAATGAATTAAATGTTAGGAAAAAAAAAAAAGGGGGACGCACACATTACTGGGACTGCCAGGCATTTCAGCAGGGGACACAGTGGCGATAGGAGCTGCCGGGCGACAGGGGGTCTTGGCTGCCGGGCGACAAGGGGACACTTGCTGGGCGGACCCCCCCCTTAATTTAAAGCGTGGGGAGAACTCTGGATAAAGGAAACTAGAAAAACTGGTGGTGCTTCCAATGCTAAAAGATAATAACTCAGAAGCAATCAACATTGTTGTTTGCTTGTGAGGTAGCACCACTACCTATTCTATTTATGCTGTTGTAAAAGTAAAAGTTAATTTGAGAACAGACAAATGCATAGTGTACTTCTGCACTAACTAACTAATAGAGTATTTACTATATATCACATTAATCACATTTTAAAAGGAATATTCATATTAATTACCTACCCGAAGTTCATCCTTTGTGTTGAAGCTCTCTAGAAGTTGTTGGTAATGTCTGTCCGTCATTTGTCGCAGTAGAGATAGTAGTGAGGCCACAAACTCACCCTAATGAACATGAGTGAATAAACGGATAATGCAATAACCAAATATATATACAAAACATGGATGAGTACTAACACAAGATTCATTAATATACAACAGATATAAATCTCCTGTAAAACTTATCCTTATAGTTAAGAAATGGTAATGTCATCAATTATATTTGAAGAATAATGTCACTTGTGTCACACAACGCAGTAGGATAGGAGGATAACCTCATACAAGCAACTTGTTTTGTTACAAACTGAAACTTGTATATTGTAAGAAATAATGTGGCCCTACTGTAAAATAAAAAAGTTCTATCAAACTGAATTGACTAAAATTTTAACTGGCTCGGATAGGAAATTTAAAATGAAATACATACTTTAGAAGTTTTTCCTCCAACCAGTAAAAACTTTTCAGGTATTTAATACCATTTTTACGAAACAAACACAATCCACTATATCTGATGACTGACAAAATGAAGTCACTATAGACTACATCTGGTGTCTGTGTACTGTATATTCACCCCTGGGACACCAGGGACAAAAGCCTGTTGCTCTTTCACCACACATTTAGAGATATCTGATAACAATGCAAAAAATAAGAATTTACTCACCGGTAATTCTATTTCTCGTAGTCCGTAGTGGATGCTGGGAACTCCGTAAGGACCATGGGGAATAGACGGGCTCCGCAGGAGACTGGGCACTCTTAAAAGAAAGATTAGGTACTATATCTGGTGTGCACTGGCTCCTCCCTCTATGCCCCTCCTCCAGACCTCAGTTAGGGAAACTGTGCCCGGAAGAGCTGACATTACCAGGAAAGGATTTGGAATCCAGGGTAAGACTCATACCAGCCACACCAATCACACTGTACAACTCGTGATAACCATACCCAGTTAACAGTATGAACAACAACTGAGCCTCAGTAACAGATGGCTCATAACAATAACCCTTTAGTTAAGCAATAACTATATACATGTATTGCAGAGAGTCCGCACTTGGGACGGGCGCCCAGCATCCACTACGGACTACGAGAAATAGAATTACCGGTGAGTAAATTCTTATTTAGGCCCATAGTCACTCCTGACTGTAGGAAGTGCAGGAGTCGACCCAGCTGGAATTCTTCTGTAGGGGCCTTTCTGGCCTCACACCAAGCAACATATTTTCGCCATATACGGTGATAATGTTGTGCTGTCACGTCTTTCCTAGCCTTTATCAGCGTAGGAATCACTTCATCCGGAATGCCCTTTTCCGTTAGGATCCGGCGTTCAACCGCCATGCCGTCAAACGCAGCCGCGGTAAGCCTTGGAACAGACAGGGCCCCTGCTGTAACAGGTCCTGTCTGAGAGGCAGAGGCCATGGGTCCTCTGAGATCATTTCTTGTAGTTCTGGGTACCAAGTTCTTCTTGGCCAATCCGGAACGATGAGTATAGTTCTTACTCCTCTCTTTCTTACAATCCTCAGTACCTTGGGTATGAGAGGAAGAGGAGGGAACACAT
Organism: Pseudophryne corroboree; assembly: GCF_028390025.1. NCBI lineage: Eukaryota > Metazoa > Chordata > Amphibia > Anura > Myobatrachidae > Pseudophryne > Pseudophryne corroboree. Next base: position 483,891,641 of record NC_086449.1, on the reverse strand, counting down.
AAACCGACTGGTACACCCACGGTGTCACTAGTGCGTCCACAGCTATCGCCTGAGGGTCCCTTAAGCTGGCGCAATATTTTTTTTAGCTTTTTGTTGAGACGGGACGACATCATGTCTACCTGTGGCCGTTCCCAACGATTTACAATCAGCGTGAAGACTTCTGGATGAAGTCCCCACTCTCCCGGGTGGAGGTCGTGCCTGCTGAGGAAGTCTGCTTCCCAGTTGTCCACTCCCGGAATGAACACTGCTGACAGTGCTAGCACGTGATTCTCCGCCCATCGGAGAATCCTTGTGGCTTCTGCCATCGCCATCCTGCTTCTTGTGCCGCCCTGTCGGTTTACATGGGCGACCGCCGTGATGTTGTCTGACTAAATCAGCACCGGTTGGTTTTGAAGCAGGGGTTCTGCTTGACTCAGGGCGTTGTAAATGGCCCTTAGTTCCAGAATATTTATGTGAAGGGAAGTCTCCTGACTTGACCACAGTCCTTGGAAGTTCCTTCCCTGAGTGACTGCCCCCCAACCTCGGAGGCTTACATCCGTGGTCACCAGGACCCAGTCTTGTATGCCGAATCTGCGGCCCTCGAGAAGATGAGCCTTCTGCAGCCACCACAGCAGAGACACCCTGGCCCTCGGGGACAGGGTGATCAGCCGATGCATCTGAAGATGCGATCCGGACCACTTATCTAACAGATCCCACTGAAAGATGTCCAGAATCATGCCCAGGAAGAGCAGACGCGTCGCAGGAATCAGCTGCGACTTTGGGATATTCAGAATCCAGCCGTGCTGTTGCAGAACTTCCCGAGATAGTGCTACGTTGACTAACAACTGCTCCTTGGACCTCGCCTTTATAAGGAGATCGTCCAAGTACGGGATAATTATAACTCCCTTCTTCCGAAGGAGTATCATCATTTGGCCATTACCTTGGTAAATGCCCTCGGTGCCATGGACAGACCAAACGTCAACGTCTGGAATTGGTAATGACAGTCCTGTACCACAAACCTGAGGTACTCCTGGTGAGGTGGGTAAATGGGGACATGCAGATAAGCATCCTTGATGTCCAGCGACACCATAAAATCCCCCTCTTCCAGGCTTGCAATAACCGCTCTGAGTGATTCCATTTTGATCTTGAACTTCCTTACATAAGTGTTCAAGGATTTCAAATTTAGAATGGGTCTCACCGAACCGTCTGGTTTCGGTACCACAAACATTGTGGAATAGTAACCCCGTCCCTGTTGAAGGAGGGGAACCTTGATTATCACCTGCTGAAGGTACAGCTTGTGAATAGCCGCCAGCACTACCTCCCTTTCCCTGGGAGCCGCTGGCAAGGCTGATTTGAGGTAACGGCGAGGGGGAGTCGCCTCGAACTCCAGCATGTATCCCTGAGATACCACTTGTAGAACCCAGAGATCCACCTGTGAGCGAACCCACTGGTCGCTGAAGTTCCGGAGACGCGCCCCCACCGCACCTGGCTCCACCTGTGGAGCCCCAGCGTCAAGCGGTGGACTTAGTGGAAGCAGGGGAGGATTTTTGTTCCTGGGAACTGGCTGTCTGGTGCAGCTTTTTCCCTCTACCCCTGCCTCTGGGCAGAAAGGATGCGCCTCTGACCCGCTTGCCTTTCTGAGGCCGAAAGGACTGTACTTGATAATACGGTGCTTTCTTAGGCTGTGAGGAAACCTGAGGTAAAAAAGTCGACTTCCCAGCTGTTGCTGTGGATACGAGGTCCGAGAGACCGTCCCCAAACAATTCCTCACCCTTAAAAGGCAAAACCTCCATGTGCCTTTTAGAATCAGCATCACCTGTCCACTGCCGAGTCCATAATACTCTCCTGGCAGAAATGGACATTGCATTAATTCTAGATGCCAGCCGGCAAATGTCCCTCTGTGCATCCCTCATATACAAGACAACGTCCTTTATATGCTCTATGGTTAGCAAAATAGCATCCCTGTCGAGGGTATCAATGTTGTCTGACAGGGTATCAGACCATGCTGCTGCAGCACTACACATCCATGCTGAAGCAATAGCAGGTCTCAGTATAGCACCTGCGTGTGTATATACAGACTTCAGGATAGCCTCCTGCTTTCTATCTGCAGGCTCCTTTAGGGCGGCCGTATCCTGAGACGGCAGTGCCACCCTTTTAGATAATCGTGTGAGCGCCTTGTCCACCCTAGGGGATGTCTCCCAGCGTAACCTATCCGTTGGTGGGAAAGGGTACGCCATCAGTAACCTCTTAGAAATCACTAGTTTCTTATCAGGGGAACACCACGCTTCTTCACACAATTCATTTAATTCATCAGATGGGGGAAAAGTCACTGGCTGCTTTTTCTCCCCAAACATAATACCCTTTTTAGTGGTAACTGGGTTAATGTCAGAAATGTGCAACACATTTTTCATTGCGTAATCATGCATCGGATGGCCCTTGTGGACTGTACATTTGTCTCATCCTCGTCTACACTGGAGTCAGACTCCGTGTCGACATCTGTGTCTGCCATCTGAGCTAGCGGGCGTTTTTGAGCCCCTGATGGCCTCTGAGACGCCTGGGCAGGCGCGGGCTGAGATGCCGGCTGTCCCAAGGCTGTTACGTCATCAAACCTTTTATGTAAAGAGTTGACACTGTCGGTTAATACCTTCCACACACCATCCACTCCGGTGTCGGCCCCGTAGGGGGCGACATCACACTTATCGGCTCCTGCTCCGCCTCCACGTAGCCCTCCACATCAAACATGTCGACACAGCCGTACCGACACACCGCACACACACAGGGAATGCTCTGACTGAGGACAGGACCCCACAAAGTCCTTTGGGGAGACAGAGAGAGAGTATGCCAGCACACACCCCAGCGCTATATAACACAGGGATTATCACTATACTGAGTGATTTTTTTTAATAGCTGCTTATTAAGACCAATTTGCGCCTAAATTTATGTGCCCCCCCTCTCTTTTTTACCCTTGTTGTACTGGATACTGCAGGGGAGAGCCTGGGGAGCGTCCTTCCAGCGGAGCTGTGAAGAGAAAATGGCGCTGGCTGTGCTGAGGAAGATAGCCCCGCCCCTTCAGCGGCGGGCTTCTCCCGCTTTTTATAATGTTAATGGCGGGGGTTAATGCACATATACAGTGTTATACACTGTATTATGTGCTATTTGTGCCAAAAGGTAAACTAATTGCTGCCCAGGGCGCCCCCCCCAGCGCCCTGCACCCAACAGTGACCGGAGTGTGTGGTGTGCTATGGGAGCAATGGTGCACAGCTGCAGTGCTGTGCGCTACCTTAATGAAGACAGGAGTCTTCAGCCGCCGATTTTCATCTTTATCTTCCGTCTTCTGGCTCTGCAAGGGGGACGGCGGCGCGGCTCCGGGAACGGACGATCGAGGTCGGGCCCTGTGTTCGATCCCTCTGGAGCTAATGGTGTCCAGTAGCCTTAGAAGCACAAGCTAGCTGCAAGCAGGTAGGTTTGCTTCTCTCCCCTCAGTCCCTCGTAGCAGTGAGTCTGTTGCCAGCAGATCTCACTGAAAATAAAAAACCTAACAAATACTTTCTTTTCTAGCGAGCTCAGGAGAGCCCACTAAGTGCATCCAGCTCTGACCGGGCACAGATTCTAACTGAGGTCTGGAGGAGGGGCATAGAGGGAGGAGCCAGTGCACACCAGATATAGCACCTAATCTTTCTTTTAAGAGTGCCCAGTCTCCTGCGGAGCCCGTCTATTCCCCATGGTCCTTACGGAGTTCCCAGCATCCACTAGGACGTCAGAGAAATCACCTTTACTGTTTTCTTTATGCAATGGCAGAAATGCAACTGTGTCTCATTCAACTTGTATCACCAAAGAGGAGTACAATGGTATAGAACATTACTATACTGTATGTAGTACTGTATCATGTAAAGAACAGCAGTATATAATAGCATAGGATACAGCAATCTATAGCAGATGTTGTAAGGAGGGCGTAGTACGAGTGGCTGGTGAGCGGGATCCCGGCGGCACTTCTGCGGGCACTGTGGTCTGTCTTGGACCCCCAAGAGGGAGAATAGTTGTCGGTATGCCATGTGTCGGGATTTCAGCGCCGGTATGCTGAGCGCCGGGTTCCCAACAGGTGGCATACTGAATGCCACTCTTGTAAGGAAGATGCATGCTTTCGGTACACATAGAGATAATGGTCCATGCAGCAGTTCCAGCACATTGAACAATGAAGTAATTAATGATACATTATTCTGAACAAATATAATGTGATATGAAGACATTATGGTGATACAGGGGTTAAAATAGCATTAGATATAAGCATTTCTTATGCATAAAATACTTATTTTTGTGTGGTTAATGCATACATAGTAGTCTAATGCCTCCAATGGTATTCAGATTTGGTTGCATTTGGCAGTTATGATGACTTACGCTTAGAAAGGAGGAATTGGGGCGGCAGGGGCCTGCAAGTTTAGGTAAAGTAACACATTCAAGCAAATGTGATTTATGCAGAGCACAACAAAGATACATACGCACGGGATGGTATAGAGATCCCAGCGCTTGGAATGCCAGCAGCCAAAATACAGACAGCGGCATCCTGAAGCTCAGGATCCTTTCTATAAGTAGGAACACTATGCTAATCCCTAACCTCCCTAATCCTAACCCTCCTTACCCGCACAGCCTGACCTTAACCCTCCCTTCCTCCCCCCGGCAGCCTAACCCTAAACCCACTCCCTTCCCTGCAGCCTAAACCTAACCCTTTGAATGTAATTAGTACTCTTATTGCGGACTGTATTCAATTACCCACGAGCATCGCTGGGAGCTATTCAATTAGCAATAATAAACCGGCGTGAGCAACAATTTATCTGGGTTTTTGTTTCACCTGCCTCAGACAGGCGAAGCAAAATCCCTGTAAACAGCACCGTTTTCATCACTGAACCTGTGTGTTTTCGGGGGACCTAACTGGATAGCCTCGAAAAAACAAAAATATCAAAGAAACATCGGAGCTTTTCGCTCCCAGTGTTTCTTCGCAGGTAATTGAATACTGGCCATAGACAGAAAGTTTTAATTAATATGACATTTCATTAAAGTACTATATTGTGTACTGTAATTTCAGCACTTACTACAAACACCGTCAAACCACATATCTTGGTTTACACCAGGCACACACTTGTCTAATTTGCATTCCAACCGACCCCAGACCGACCAGTTGGTCTGACATTGAACAAGTGTGTACTCTTCACCTGACTGATGCTTTAATCTGACCTGGGTCAGGTTAAAAGATCCAACCCAAACTGGAAGTGTGTAAGCTCTAGAGTCCAGAGCTGGAGACCTATCCCTAGACCCAGCGGTTCAGCACACCATCGGCAGCAGCTATCAGCCAGGCACATACCAGCATTAGCAGCACTGCCCAGCAGCCGGACTGTTAACATCTGCTGCAACTGTGTAGCAGGGTCCAGCAAAGTCCCAGCCATGGTGCCGGCCCAGATCTGGATGGGTCATGGCAACATCCACCCATGTGGTGGAGCTGTAGACAAGGTGGTGGGCCTGAAATAAAAGAGCTTAAACAGGCCATCGTTCACAAGGACATTCAGTGTCCTGTCTTTAATATTTTCTTTACAGGCGGATTACAGGTGCCAGGGAGGGGGCCTTAATATCCGGGACCTGAAGTACACCCGCAGTCACAAGGGGTGTGAGGAGAACCCCAGTTTTTGGTGGGTACCAACTTCCTGAGGGACTCCAACCCTGTGCTGACCAGTTTGAGGCTGGCTAATATTATGGAAGGGGGACCCCATGCTGTGACATCTCTCTGATATAATATTAACCCCCCCCCCCCCAAGCTGGTTCACCCTGGTGGGAAATAGAGGGAACCCCCAGAAAAATCGCTGACCAAGTTGAGAGGTATGGGGATGATTACTGATTTGGGAAGGGTTTGGGGGCTACAAGTATTTGTTTTTTTCTATTAGCTATTTTTTTCCTACTTATTTGGACATTTTGTTCATTGTTACTTATTATTAACTATAAAGCTGCTATGCCACTTACTGTGTGTATTGCATATGCTACATACTGTATCCTTGTATGTGCAGCAATACAATCACACCTACATCAATCAATAGAACAAAAATCAGTTCATTTAAACAGAGTGAGAAAAAATGTATAGTACAGTAAACTGCTTACATGTCAGTACAACACTTACCGTTACATCTTGAAATTGGAGCCTCATTGCAGAGCCTGATGGCTGTGGTCTACTTGTAATCTCTAAAATAGTTCTTAGCAAAATATCCAGGAGGCTGTTCACAATTACATCAATTTCCTTCAAGGCCAGTTTCTCCTTAAGCATGGCAAATAGAAAGGAGTATATAAATTACAAGAGTAAGACTTTGAAAGTTGCCTACTCTTCCCCAGAAAAAGTAATAAACCAGCAGTAACAGACCAGACTTATCATAAAGATTCATATATTACCACCTTCCAAAAATTCACAAAACAACAACTAAAATTGATATTACTATTAAAGCAAAATCAATACAGGCGCTATAGTAAAATAAGAACAATATATAAGTTCACACTAATGAATTAGTATGTAAACTGCAGTTCCCATATAAGGTGTCTGCAACACCTAAACACAGTATATTTTGTACATATAATTATATTTATATAACTATATAAGAGAGCGCAAGGTGCTGAATGGATAAATACAATTTATTAAAATATTTTAAAAAATATATATAATCAATTAAACAAGATGATTGCTGAACATGGAGCATAAGATCAACTGACCATCGCTAATCACTAATAACAATGTCCCATATTTTGTGAAGCATGGAGTATCCAATTATTATTTATGGAACCAATGCAGAGTATTAATGAAGAGAGGTCTCGCTTCAAACTCTGTTTAAGGAACAAAGTCCACCGTGGATTGCAAATACCTCCGTGAATGTTGTGCTGGAAAAGGTATGTTTTGAAATAGGACACTCAGGAGGCCAGGCAGTGCGGGAGCAGCGGTGTGGAGACGATGGCAGGTCTCAGATATCTGCAACACCGCAGGTGTGATGATAGACAGAAGCCGTATCCTGTAGCACTCAGGAGGCCAGGCGGTGCGGGAGCAGCGGTGTGGAGACAATGGCAGGTCTCCGGTGTGGCAATGAGCGGACGTTGGCAGGTCCCGGGGGGGAAGCAGACGCGGCTGTAAGGTGGCGGAGATGGTCGGTAGTCAGCCCAGTAGCAAATGTGGAGGCTGTCAGGACCATAAAGTTGTAGCTCCAGCCCTAATTAACACGTTTCTGCCTGGCCTCCTGAGTGTCACAGGACACGGCTTCTGTTTATCATCACATCTGCGGTGAGCCTCTAGTCGTATATGTGTGGGGGTTGAAAAGTGAAGCAGTACGCAGGCTAGGAGAGATCAATATCAGTCTCGTTATAGGCGGCGTCCAAATCCTATTTCAAAACATACCTTTTCCAGCACAACATTCACGGAGGTATTTGCAATCCACGGTGGACTTTGTTCCTTAAACAGAGTTTGAAGCGAGACATCTCTTCATTAATACTCTGCATTGGTTCCATAAATAATAATTGGATACTCCATGCTTCACAAAATATGGGACATTGTTATTAGTGATTAGCGATGGTCAGTTGATCTTATGCTCCGTGTTCAGCAATCATCTTGTTTAATTGATTATATATATTTTTTAAAATATTTTAATAAATTGTATTTATCCATTCAGCACCTTGCGCTCTCTTATATAGTTATATAAGTATAATTATATTTACAAAAGATTCAAAACTCGTCTGATTTTCATATACAAATTTCCATTCACTCTCATAGCATAGAAAACACAAAAATATACACAAATATATACAAATGAAATAGAGATCTGTTTAAACAATTAAGAGGAAATCATTTTAAATTACCATTTAAGATTAGATTTAAGCCAGTGACACCTCTATACAAATTTGACCGCAAAGATTTGAAGCATATTGTTAAAAACTTTTGATTACTGCACTTTTTAATCTGAATAACGGCACTGACCTGTTGTTAAAAATCTAGGATGCACAGTTGACCCGTGAAGCGCGTCAGTTTAATAGTGTATTGAGAAACAGTTGATACCCTGGGAAGCAGTCATGATCCTGGCTGCCAGGAACCCGGTAGTCAGAATACAGACGCCGGGATCCCGACACTAGTCTGAATGCTGACGCTGGTATTCAGAAAAGGGGCAACATCCCAGCGCCGGAATACCGACAACCGGGATCCTGAACGACGAGGCACCGCAGCGCTACAGTGGTAAGCCGTGGGCGTGGGGACGTTAGGTTTAGGCTGCATCCCGGGGGATTAGGCTGCATCCTGGGGGGGTTAAAGTTAGGCTACGAGGAGGGGTAGTTAGGCACCCCCCCTCGTAGGGTTAGGGTTCGGCTACGGGGTGGGAGGGTTAGGTCTAGGCAGCGGGTATGGGGGGGTTAGGTTTAGGCACCTCCGGATATTATACTGATCCCAACACACTCTCTCTCTATTTATGTAGATATATAGGGGTGTATTAAATTACCCGCGAATAATGTAATTGTCTCTCCGGGGGCTATTAAATTATCCCCGATAAGCCGGCGTGAGACGTGGCTTATCAGGGATTTTGTTTTACCTGTCTCAGGCAGGCAAAGCAAAATCCCCGAAAACAGCCCTGTTTTCATCTGAAAACAGGGCTGTTTCTACCAAAAACACAAAGGTTTCACTGAACCTGTGTGTGTTTTCTGGTTAAAAGGATTTTTTGGGGTGACTCAATTGGATACGCCGAAAAAAATATCTAAGAAACGTTTGTTTTTCGCTCTCGATGCTTCTCTGTGGGTAACTGAGCACCCCCTTAATCTTTTAAATATTGCAGCAAGCAATTTAATTGTGATGTAATCTGAGATATATATATAAAAGATAAAAAATAGTGATGTGGCCAGTATACTTGTATGAGTCTCAAGTCTAGCGCAGACAACAGGTAACCTGAAGTCAATTAGCATATATGTCCACAAATATAAGGACCACTGCTCCCCTTTTCTCAGCTCCAAAAACCCAGGATCCTTGGGTATAAAATCCTAGTAAACTCAAACAGAGAGGGGGCGTTTTATTATAAAGCAATCTATACAAATGCAATTCCGATCCGAAAGAACTCGTCCCCCGATCCAGCGTCTCTCAGGGAGCAGACTGTATCACTCACAAGCCACTGAATAGTCATCAGCTCCACTCGGTTCAGCCGTATGTGGAAGCGGCAATATCAGGATCACGTTGGGGCGGTCAGAGAAAGTCGGAGGCAGAAACAGAGGCGCGTCGCTGAGCTCAGCCCTTATCGGTTTTGTCACAAAGGACTTGGTCAGAGACGAGTTTTGCCTGGATGGTAACATATTATGTCATGTGGTAACCAGCCCACAGTGTGTTTTTTTCTGGTACGAGTTCTTTCGGATCGGAATTGCATTTTTATATATTGATTTGTAATAAAACTTTTATGCACTATGAAGTGCCCCCTCTCTCTTTGTGTAACTTTTTCAGGTTGGAAGGAGTTCCGCCCTATTCAGTCCCCAGCTTTTTTATTCGACAAGTTGGGGAATTCGACTTGTCGAATAGTACATGAATCAGCGGTATAGCTGCCAATTCACGTGCTTCTGAGGGAAACAGAGTCAAATTCGGCAGGTTTTAGCCCCGTTTCCGACCATCTCAGTTCGACTTAAAAAAAAAAAAAAAATCGAACTGAGATGAGGGACCTGAGAGGAGGAGAGGGGGGAGAGCCGCGGGCAGACGGGGGAACAGCAGCGCTACAGCACAGCGCTGCAGGAGGATGTGGCACAGCCGCCAATCACGGCAGCGTCCACCCGGCTCCAGCAAGATGAGGTCCCGCTTGCTGGAGCCTGGCAGCTGTGCCACATCCTCCTGCAGCGCTGCTGTCCCCCCGTCTCCCCCCTCTCCGGTCCCTCATCTCAATTCAACTTTTTTAAAGTCGAATTGAGATGGGCATTGAATAGCCCTTGTCGGATACATTCCGACAAATGCATGTCGGAATGGATCCGACCTCAATTGAATATACCCCTGTATATATATATATTATATATATATATATATACACACACACACACACACACACACACACACACACATATACAGATGGAGCCACACTCATCTAGGCTTCTCTGTTGCACCTAGGTGTGCCATGGCTTATTAGCATAAGCCTTTCATCTATTGTTGTCAGCTGCAATATAATACAGAGAACAATACAGCAGGGGATTAAGTCCAACTGCCCTGGCTCAATTAATCCTATTAAAGGGATAGATGAGCATGGCTCCATCTGTATGGTGTGTGTGTGTGTGTGTATATATACACACACACACACACACACACACACACACACACACGTTTACACTCAACATAACAGTATAGAATCATGTTGCAATAATAAAAAATTACATTGAAAAATACTAATATCAAGAGGGATTTACAGAAATTGTATTAATAAATTCATATAAAGCACGAACGAACTGGTTTATAAAAACGAGTTTTATGGTAAGAACTTACCCTTGTTAAAACTCTTTCTGCGAGGTACACTGGGCTCCACAAGTCTGGACAATGGGGTGTAGAGTGGGATCTTGATCCGAGGCACCAACAGGCTCAAAACTTTGACTGTTCCCAGAATGCACAGCGCTGCCTCCTCTATAACCCCGCCTCCCAGCACAGGAGCTCAGTTTAGTTAACCAACCCAATGCAGTAGAAGGAAAAGGGACGACAACGGTTAGTAGCCACATACACCACACTCTCACGACAAGAGAAGTGTCAGCGGCTTATGCCATATCAACCCAAAGAAGCTAAGTGCGTCAGGGTGGGCGCCTTGTGGAGCCCAGTGTACCTCGCAGAAAGAGTTTTAACAAGTGTAAGTTCTTACCATAAAACTCGTTTTCTGCTGCGGGGTACACTGGGCTCCACAAGTCTGGACAATGGGGATGTCCTAAAGCAGTTCCTTATGGGAGGGGAAGCACTGTAGCGGGCACAAGAACCCGGCATCCAAAGGAAGCATCCTGGGAAGCGGCAGTATCGAAGGCATAGAACCTTATAAATGTGTTCCCGGAGGACCACGTAGCCGCCTTGCACAATTGGTCAAGGGTCGCACCACATTGGGCAGCCCAAGAAGGTCCAACAGACCGAGTAGAATGGGCCGTAATGTGAACAGGAGCTGACAGACCAGCCTTCACATAAGCATGCGCAATCACCATTTTAATCCACCTGGCCAGGGTCTGCTTGTGAGCAGGCCAGCCACGTTTGTGAAATCCAAACAAAACAAAGAGAGAATCAGACTTTCGAATAGAAGCAGTTCTCTTCACATAGATATGGAGAGCCCGTACCACATCCAAAGACCGCTCTTTGGGAGACAAATCAGGAGAAACAAAAGCTGGAACCACAATCTCCTGATTAAGGTGGAACGAAAAAACCACCTTAGGTAAATATCCGGGACGAGTCCTAAGAACCGCCCGGTCACGGTGAAAAATCAGATATGGGGAACTACAAGACAAGGCACCCAAATCAGACACTCTTCTAGCAGAGGCAATAGCCAGCAAGAACACCACCTTAAGGGAAAGCCACTTAAGGTCAGCTTGAACCAAGAGGTTCAAATGGAGGCTCCTGCAACGCCTCCAAAACCACCGACAAGTCCCAAGGAGCCACAGGCGGGACATAGGGAGGTTGGATACGCAACACACCCTGAGTGAAAGTATGAACATCAGGTAAAGTCGCAATTTTTCTCTGAAACCACACCGACAAGTCAGAAATATGAACCTTGAGGGAGGCCAGACGCAGGCCTAAATCTAGGCCCTGCTGTAGAAAAGCCAAAAGTTTGGCTGTACTAAACTTGGAAGCATCATAATGGTTAGATGCGCACCAAACAAAGTAGGAATGCCAGACCCGATGGTAAATCCGAGCAGAGGCCGGTTTCCGGGCCCGCAACATAGTTTTAATGACCTCTTCAGAAAAACCCTTAGCTCTTAAGACGGAAGCTTCAAGACCCACGCCGTCAAAGACAGCCGGGCTAGGTCCTGGTAGACACAGGGGCCCTGAACGAGGAGGTCTGGGCGTTGTGGAAGTAGAAGTGGACGCTCTGACGGTAGGCCTTGCAGGTCTGAGAACCAGTGCCGTCTGGGCCACGCCGGAGCTATGAGAAGCAGATTTCCTTTTTCTTGCTTGAACTTCCGAATTACCCTGGGCAGGAGTGACACCGGAGGGAACACGTACAGCAGCCGAAACCTCCACGGCACTGCCAGCGCATCCACAAATGCTGCTTGAGGATCCCTTGTCCTTGCTCCGAAGACCGTAACCTTGTGATTGTGTTGAGACGCCATCAGATCCACATCTGGAAGACCCCACCTTTCCACGAGGAGTTGAAACAATTCTGGATGGAGGCCCCACTCGCCGGCATGCACGTCCTGACAACTGAGAAAGTGCGCTTCCGAATTCAGGACTCACGGAATGAATATTGCCGATATTGCTGGTAGATGGCGTTCTGCCCAACGTAGAATCCGTAAGGCTTCCTTCATTGCCAAACGGCTTCGAGTGACGCCTTGATGATTTATGTAAGCCACTGTGGTGGCGTTGTCCGACTGTACTTGAACAGGACGGTTCTGAATCAAATGCTGGGCTAGGTTCAACGCATTGAAGACCGCCTGCAATTCCAGAATGTTGATCGAGAGGAGAGATTCCTCCTTGGTCCACCGACCCTGCAAGGATTGTTGCTCCAGCACCGCGCCTCAACCTCTTAGACTGGCATCTGTCATCAACAGGACCCAGTTGGATATCCAGAAGGGACGGCCTCTGCACAATTGTCGGTCCAGGAGCCACCAGAGCAGCGACAGACGGACCTCCGGAGTCAAAGAGATCATGTGAAACCTGATCCAGTGAGGCAGGCCGTCCCACTTGGCTAGAATCAGCTTCTGGAGGGGGCGAGAATGGAATTGAGCATACTCCACCACGTTGAATGCTGACACCATGAGGCCCAGCACCTGCATTGCCGAATGTATCGACACTTGCAGACGAGAGAGGAAGCAACGAATCCTGTTCTGAAGTTTCAGGACTTTCTCTTGAGACAAGAACAACCTCTGGTTGTGAGTGTCCAACAGCGCTCCCAGATGCACCATGCTCTGAGCAGGGACCAGGGAGGATTTCTTCCAGTTGATGAGCCACCCGTGGGCTTGTAGAAACCGGACCGTCATATCCAGATGACGCAGGAGAAGATCTGGGGAATTTGCCAGGATTAACAAGTCGTCCAGATATGGCAGTACCCTGACCCCTTCACAGCGGAGTACCACCGTCATCACCGCCATAACTTTGGTGAAGACTCGCGGAGCCGTTGTTAAACCAAAAGTTAACGCCCGAAACTGGTAATGGAGGTTGCCAATAGCGAACCTCAGGTATTGTTGATGTGACACTGCTATAGGAATATGCAGGTAAGCATCCTGTATGTCCAGGGAGACCATGTAGTCCCCAGGTTCCAAGGCCAGAACTATAGGGCGAAGGGTTTCCATCCGGAACTTGGAAACCTTCACAAATTTGTTCAGTGCCTTGAGGTTGAGAATGGGCCGGGAGGACCCATTCGGTTTCGGGACTAGAAACAGCGGAGAATAGTACCCCCGGCCCCTCTGAGAAAAAGGCACCTGTACTATGACTCCTGTATCCAGGAGGGTCTGTTCCACCGAATGCAGAGTGTTTGCCTTTGTCTGGTCCGACGTGACGTCTGTCTGGCAAAATCGATGAGGGGGTCGGTTTTTGAAGGCTATGGCGTAACCTCGAGTGACGACTTCCCGTACCCAGGCATCTGAAGTGGTCTTCAACCATTCCTGGGTATACCCTAGAAGCCGGCCCCCCACCCTGGGATCCCCCAGGGGGAGGCCCGCCCCGTCATGCGGCAGGCTGATCGGTCTTGGCTGCTGGCTGACGGGCAGCCCAGGCTCTTTTGGGCTTCGGTTTACCAGGTTTGGAAGTGTGTGCCTGACCTTTTGCTTTACATGAAGAACGAAAGGGGCGAAAGGACGTGCCTTTGGCCTTCGACACAGAAGGAGCTGTATTAGGCAGACAGGCAGTTTTGGCAGTAGCCAAGTCAGCCACTATCTTATTTAAGTCCTCCCCAAACAGAATATCCCCCTTGAAAGGGAGTACCTCCAGGGTTTTTCTAGAGTCCAGATCCACAGACCAGGATCTCAGCCACAATATCCTGCGAGCCAGGACTAACGTAGTAGAGGCCTTGGCTGCTAGGATACCAGCATCAGAAGCCGCCTCTTTAATATAGCGAGAAGCTGTGACAATATATGACAAGCAATGTCTAGCATGGTCAGAGGAGATTTCAGCCTCTAACTCCAAGGCCCATGCTTCAATAGCCTCTGCTTCGCCCATGTAGCTGCAATAGTGGGCCTTTGTGCAGCACCCGTGAGGGTGTAAATCGCTTTTAGACAACCCTCGACACATTTATCCGTAGGCTCTTTTAGAGACGTGATGGTAGTGACAGGTAGAGCTGAGGAAACCACCATCCTAGCCACATGTGAGTCTACTGGAGGAGGCGTTTCCCAATTCTTAGACAGCTCTGGCTCGAGGGGATAGCGAGCCAGCATCTTCTTTTGAGGCGCAAACTTCGTACCCGGGATTTGCCAGGGTTCCTGACGTATATCTACTAGGTGGTCAGAGTGAGGTAAAACTTGTTTAATCACCTTCTGACGCTTGAACCTATATGGTTTCTTAGGAGGAACGGATGGCTCGGGATCATCCGTAATCTGCAGAATTAATTTAATAGCCTCCAAAAGATCAGGAACATCCACATGTGAACTACCCTCCCCATCAGCCGTATCTGAGTCAGAACCTGTGGGGTCAGTATATGTGCTGTCTTCATCAGACGAGGTGTCAGTGACAGCAGTGGATTGTGAGGAGACGAGCGCTCGCTTAGAGGACCTCTTGGACTTAGACGAGCGTTGGTCAGACTTTTTAGTAGTTAGGGACTGGTTCAACTTCTTTAATTGAGCAGATAAATTGTCTGCCCACGGCGGGTTAGCTGCAGGGACCACATACGGTGGTACCGGCATTGGGGGTCCCATAGGGGGTGTTAGTTTATGAACTAGCGTATGCAGAAGCGTGGAAAAAGCGGCCCACAGAGGGTCAGTATGTGCCTCCGTTGCCACAGTCCAGAACCAGAGCCCACAGCTGCTATATTCTCCCCATATGTGCCTATGGCTTCAGCAACACCAGCAGTCTGTTCCGCCCCAGAACCGTTACCCTCAGAAGCAGACATGATATAACTTGCAGTATGAGGTAACACAGTACAATTTTTAGCAGCACTATATCCCTAAACCCAAACCCCTGCGCAGTGTAGTCAGCACCAGCAGAGATAAAGGAGAGATATGGTGACTAAATCACAGAGAAAAATACGTAATACAGTATATCTTTGTGAAAATCCTATATTAAATAACACCTGACGCACCAAGCCCCCTCAGGTTATAGAATATAGGGATAGCAAGTTGAGTGAAAGACACGAGATGGACACCACTCAGCTATCAATGCACACACAAATAGTCACAGTTTGTACAATGCAGAGGTTATTACAGACAATAATACTGCACTGGACTAGCTTACACAGCTATATAGTCAATAGATATAACACTACACAGTAAGAAACTGGATGTATATCACAGGGTAATTGTACTATAAACCCCTGACTAAATGCACTCTTTCTTACTAACACTGACTAAAAAGGCAGGTAGAATACTTAAGTGTCATGCAAAGTCACAGCACTGACAACTAGGTGGCTTTACATAGGAGGATTTGCCCAGGCAGTCCCAGGAACAGTGAGCTGAGGAGTAATGGCGCCGCAGACACTGACAGGGAGTGTGGAAAGACAGAGATGCAGCTCCAGGGCGGGAACACTTGCTGGAAATGGCGCCCTGGGGTTGGGCTTCAGGTCTAAGCCTTATCCCCCTTGCTGGCAAAACCACCGGGTACTGTGGGCGATATTAAAATCGGTTTTAAGAGAAAACCTGACTTGCGCCCATGCCCTGGTGATCTAGTGGGATCACCTGTATCCACAGTGTCCACCGCCAGCGTGCGCGGCCCGTCTCCCACTAACCGCGCCGGATTGCGATAAAGACCGGGTCCCGCGAGCGGGACCCACTTACCACCTCCCGAAGCGGGGCCACGCGATCCTGGAGAGCCCCAGCCGTGTGTGCCTAACGTGAAGTAAACCGGAGCCTCCGCTGTAGGTACCCGGCAACCAGGGCTCGGGAGTGTACAGCTCCGCTGGGGAGAGCTGGAGCTGCAGCAGAGAATGTCAGAAGACATTTACCCCTGCTGCTGCCCTTGAAGTCTTCACTTTTTGCCTCATAAAAAGCTTTTCTTAGGGCTGCCTGGAGCAGCTCCTCTGTTAAGTGCCTGCTTACTGCAGCACCAACTGACAAACTGAGCTCCTGTGCTGGGAGGCGGGGTTATAGAGGAGGTGGCGCTTTGCATTCTGGGAACAGTCAAAGCTTTGAGCCTGTTGGTGCCTTGGATCAAGATCCTACTCTACACCCCATTGTCCAGACTTGTGGAGCCCAGTGTACCCCGCAGCAGAAAATGGTGCTATTTCATTACATTTAAGCCATTCAGTTTAATTAAAAAAATAAGAATTTACTTACCGATAATTCTATTTCTCGGAGTCCGTAGTGGATGCTGGGGTTCCTGAAAGGACCATGGGGAATAGCGGCTCCGCAGGAGACAGGGCACAAAAAGTAAAGCTTTAGGATCAGGTGGTGTGCACTGGCTCCTCCCCCTATGACCCTCCTCCAAGCCTCAGTTAGGATACTGTGCCCGGACGAGCGTACACAATAAGGAAGGATTTTGAATCCCGGGTAAGACTCATACCAGCCACACCAATCACACTGTACAACCTGTGATCTGAACCCAGTTAACAGTATGATAACAGCGGAGCCTCTGAAAAGATGGCTCACAACAATAATAACCCGATTTTTGTAACTATGTACAAGTAATGCAGATAATCCTTGGGATGGGCGCCCAGCATCCACTACGGACTCCGAGAAATAGAATTATCGGTAAGTAAATTCTTATTTTCTCTATCGTCCTAGTGGATGCTGGGGTTCCTGAAAGGACCATGGGGATTATACCAAAGCTCCCAAACGGGCGGGAGAGTGCGGATGACTCTGCAGCACCGAATGAGAGAACTCCAGGTCCTCCTTAGCCAGGGTATCAAATTTGTAGGATTTTACAAACGTGTTTGCCCCTGACTAAATAGCCGCTCGGCAAAGTTGTAAAGCCGAGACCCCTCGGGCAGCCGCCCAAGATGAGCCCACCTTCCTTGTGGAATGGGCATTTACATATTTTGGCTGTGGCAGGCCTGCCACAGAATGTGCAAGCTGAATTGTATTACACATCCAACTAGCAAAAGTCTGCTTAGAAGCAAGAGCACCCAGTTTGTTGGGTGCATACAGGATAACAGCAAGTCAGTTTTCCTGACTCCAGCCGTCCTGGAACCTATACTTTCAGGGCCCTGACAACATCCAGCAACTTGGAGTCCTCCAAGTCCCTAGTAGGCGCAAGGCACCACAATAAGCTGGTTCAGGTGAAACACTGACACCACCTTAGGGAGAGAACTGGGGACGAGTCCGCAGCTCTGCCCTGTCCGAATGGACAAACAGATATGGGCTTTTTTGAGAAAAACCCCACCAATTTGACACTCGCCTGGCCCAGGCCAGGGCCAAGAGCATGGTCACTTTTCATGTGAGATGCTTCAAATCCACAGATTTGACTGGTTTTAAACCAATGTGATTTGAGGAATCCCAGAACTACGTTGAGATCCCACAGTGCCACTGGAGGCACAAAAGGGGGTTGTATATGCAATACTCCCTTGACAAACTTCTGGACTTCAGGAACTGAAGCCAATTCTTTCTGGAAGAAAATCGACAGGGCCGAAATTTGAACCTTAATGGGCCCCAATTTGAGGCCCCTAGACACTCCTGTTTGCAGGAAATGCAGGAATCGACCGAGTTGAAATTTCTTCGTGGGGCCTTCCTGGCCTCACACCACGCAACATATTTTCGCCACATGTGGTGATAATGTTGTGCGGTCACCTCCTTCCTGGCTTTGACCAGGGTAGGAATGACCTCTTCCGGAATGCCTTTTTCCCTTAGGATCCGGCGTTCCACCGCCATGCCGTCAAACGCAGCTGCGGTAAGTCTTGGAACAGACATGGTAGTTGCTGAAGCAAGTCCCTTCTTAGCGGCAGAGGCCATAAGTCCTCTGTGAGCATCTCTTGAAGTTCCGGGTACCAAGTCCTTCTTGGCCAATCCGGAGCCATGAGTATAGTTCTTACTCCTCTACGTCTTATAATTCTCAGTACCTTAGGTATGAGAAGCAGTGGAGGGAACACATACACCGACTGGTACACCCACGGTGTTACCAGAACGTCCACAGCTATTGCCTGAGGGTCTCTTGACCTGGCGCAATACCTGTCCCGTTTTTTGTTCAGACGGGACGCCATCATGTCCACCTTTGGTATTTCCCAACGGTTCACCATCATGTGGAAAAACTTCCCGATGAAGTTTCCACTCTCCCGGGTGGAGGTCGTGCCTGCTGAGGAAGTCTGCTTCCCAGTTTCCACTCCCGGAATGAAACACTGCTGACAGTGCTATCACATGATTTTCCGCCCAGCGAAAAGTCCTTGCAGTTTTTGCCATTGCCCTCCTGCTTCTTGTGCCGCCCTGTCTGTTTACGTGGGCGACTGCCGTGATGTTTTTCCCACTGGATCAATACCGGCTGACCTTGAAGCAGAGGTCTTGCTAAGCTTAGAGCATTATAAATTTACCCTTAGCTCCAGTATATTTATGTGGAGAAAAGTCTCCAGACTTGATCACACTCCCTGGAAATTTTTTCCTTGTGTGACTGCTCCCCAGCCTCTCGGGCTGGCCTCCGTGGTCACCAGCATCCAATCCTGAATGCCGAATCTGCGGCCCTCTAGAAGATGAGCACTCTGTAACCACCACAGGAGAGACACCCTTGTCCTTGGATATAGGGTTATCCGCTGATGCATCTGAAGATGCGATCCGGACCATTTGTCCAGCAGATCCCACTGAAAAGTTCTTGCGTGAAATCTGCCGAATGGAATTGCTTCGTAGGAAGCCACCATTTTTACCAGGACCCTTGTGCAATGATGCACTGACACTTTTCCTGGTTTTAGGAGGTTCTTGACTAGCTCGGATAACTCCCTGGCTTTCTCATCCGGGAGAAACACCTTTTTCTGGACTGTGTCCAGAATCATCCCTAGGCACAGCAGACGTGTCGTCAGGATCAGCTGCGATTTTGGAATATTTAGAATCCATCCGTGCTGTTGTAGCAGTATCCGAGATAGTGCTACTCCGACCTCCAACTGTTCCCTGGACTTTGCCCTTATCAGGAGATCGTCCAAGTAAGGGGTAATTAAGACGCCTTTTCTTCGAAGAAGAAACATCATTTCGGCCATTACCTTGGTAAAGACCCGGGGTGCCGTGGACAATCCAAACGGCAGCGTCTGAAACTGACAGTGACAGTTCTATACCACGAACCTGAGGTACCCTTAGTGAGAAGGGCAAATTTGGGACATGGAGGTAAGCATCCCTGATGTCCCGGGACACTATATAGTCCCCTTCTTCCTGTTCGTTATCACTGCTCTGAGTGACTCCATCTTGATTTGAACCTTTGTAAGTGTTCAAATTTTTTTAGATTTAGAATAGGTCTCACCTAGCCTTCTGGCTTCAGTACCACAATATAGTGTGGAATAATACCCCTTTCCTTGTTGTAGGAGGGGTAATTTGATTATCACCTGCTGGGAATACAGCTTGTGAATTTTTTCCCATACTGCTTCCTTGTCGGAGGGATACCTTGGTAAAGCAGACTTCAGGAGCCTGCGAGGGGGAAACGTTTCGACATTCCAATCTGTACCCCTGGGATACTACTTGTAGGATCCAGGGGTCCTGTACGGTCCCAGCGTCATGCTGAGAGCTTGGCAGAAGCGGTGGAAGGCTTCTGTTCCTGGGAATGGGCTGCCTGCTGCAGTCTTCTTCCCTTTCCTCTATCCCTGGGCAAATATGACTCTTATAGGGACGAAAGGACTGAGGCTGAAAAGACGGTGTCTTTTTCTGCAGAGATGTGACTTAGGGTAAAAACGGTGGATTTTCCAGCAGTTGCCGTGGCCACCAGGTCCGATGGACCGACCCCAAATAACTCCTCTTCCTTTATACGGCAATACACCTTTGTGCCGTTTGGAATCTGCATCACCTGACCACTGTCGTGTCCATAAACATCTTCTGGCAGATATGGACATCGCACTTACTCTTGATGCCAGAGTGCAAATATCCCTCTGTGCATCTCGCATATATAGAAATGCATCCTTTAAATGCTCTATAGTCAATAAAATACTGTCCCTGTCAAGGGTATCAATATTTTTAGTCAGGGAATCCGACCAAGCCACCCCAGCTCTGCACATCCAGGCTGAGGCGATCGCTGGTCGCAGTATAACACCAGTATGTGTGTATATACTTTTATATGATATTTTCCAGCCTCCTGTCAGCTGGCTCCTTGAGGACGGCCCTATCTATAGACGGTACCGCCACTTGTTTTGATAAGCGTGTGAGCGCCTTATCCACCCTAAGGGGTGTTTCCCAACGCGCCCTAACTTCTGGCGGGAAAGGGTATACCGCCAATAATTTTCTATCGGGGGGAACCCACGCATCATCACACACTTCATTTAATTTATCTGATTCAGGAAAAACTACAGGTAGTTTTTTCACATCCCACATAATACCCTCTTTTGTGGTACTTGTAGTATCAGAAATATGTAACACCTCCTTCATTGCCCTAATAAGGAATACGTTTGTTTATTCACCGTCGACACTGGATTCAGTGTCCGTGTCTGTGTCGACCGACTAAGGTAAACGGGCGTTTTAAAACCCCTGACGGTGTTTTTGAGACGTCTGGACCGGTACTAATTGTTTGTCGGCCGTCTCATGTCGTCAACCGACCTTGCAGCGTGTTGACATTATCACGTAATTCCCTAAATAAGCCATCCATTCCGGTGTCGACTCCCTAGAGAGTGACATCACCATTACAGGCAATTGCTCCGCCTCCTCACCAACATCGTCCTCATACATGTCGACACACACGTACCGACACACAGCACACACACAGGGAATGCTCTGATAGAGGACAGGACCCACTAGCCCTTTGGAGAGACAGAGGGAGAGTTTGCCAGCACACACCAAAAAACGCTATAATTATATAGGGACAACCTTATATAAGTGTTTTCCCTTATAGCATCTTTTTATATATTTCTAACGCCAAATTAGTGCCCCCCCTCTCTGTTTTAACCCTGTTTCTGTAGTGCAGTGCAGGGGAGAGCCTGGGAGCCTTCCCTCCAGCCTTTCTGTGAGGGAAAATGGCGCTGTGTGCTGAGGAGATAGGCCCCGCCCCTTTTTCGGCGGGCTCGTCTCCCGCTCTTCAACGGATTCTGGCAGGGGTTAAATATCTCCATATAGCCCCCGGAGGCTATATGTGAGGTATTTTTTGCCAAAAAATAGGTTTACATTGCCTCCCAGGGCGCCCCCCTCCCAGCGCCCTGCACCCTCAGTGACTGCCGTGTGAAGTGTGCTGAGAGCAATGGCGCACAGCTGCAGTGCTGTGCGCTACCTTAAGAAGACTGAGGAGTCTTCTGCCGCCGATTCTGGACCTTCTTCTCTTTTCAGCATCTGCAAGGGGGCCGGCGGCGAGGCTCCGGTGACCATCCAGGCTGTACCTGTGATCGTCCCTCTGGAGCTAATGTCCAGTAGCCAAAGAAGCCAATCCATCCTGCACGCAGGTGAGTTCACTTCTTCTCCCCTAAGTCCCTCGTTGCAGTGATCCTGTTGCCAGCAGGACTCACTGTAAAATAAAAAACCTAAGCTAAACATTTCTAAGCAGCTCTTTAGGAGAGCCACCTAGATTGCACCCTTCTCGGCCGGGCACAAAAATCTAACTGAGGCTTGGAGGAGGGTCATAGGGGGAGGAGCCAGTGCACACCACCTGATCCTAAAGCTTTACTTTTTGTGCCCTGTCTCCTGCGGAGCCGCTATTCCCCATGGTCCTTTCAGGAACCCCAGCATCCACTAGGACGATAGAGAAATACAGTACATTTCACACCTGGACAACCTGTTTTCACAGTCTCCTCCTCTAGGGCCTAACTGCACTCAGTGTCGGACTAGGGCATGAAGGGCCCACCCGGAGAATGCCGTGGTAGGGGCCCATGCACATGGGTGTGGCTAGCTACCACAGAGGCTTTATACTGCATAGGACTATGGTGCATTTTCTACAGTATATTGCTGTCGTTAACCATTAGAGAGTATATGGTCTGGGGCCCTTTGTAAATATATATAGTAAATACTGCTAGTGCATTCTTGATAATGTGCCAGATTAACAACAGCAATACACTCTAGAAAGTAGACCATAGTACTATGCTGGATACTATAACATAAATATAATGTATATTTCTAGTATAGAGTCTGGAATCTGATCACTAGAGGAGGAAGTGGGCCCACAGACAGTGGGGCCCACCGGATGTTTCCCGTGTACCCCTGTGGGCCAGTCCAACCCTGACTGTACTAGTTATATGGCTTTGAATGTAAGATAATTGAAAGACTTGAAAGGTAAATCCCACTTGAGATTAGTATTTTTCATTTTTATTTTTTATTATTGCAACTTGATTCGATACTGTCACAAGGTTATTCATCTAAACATTATTTTATTTTCATGGTCTATAATGCCCCTAGCTATTATAACACTTTATATGCTTATAATAATGTTGTTTTTTGCCCATGGTTTTATAATGGTGTCATAAGGGCCATTTTGGAATAACAATTAACTATTGTCTGCACCTATGGGCTTCTTAAAAATGGCTGCTGCGATTCAATGTTAAACCGTCTGCTACGTCTGTGCACTAGTGGAGAGGCGGCACTGTGCCCGCATGTATTCCTCGTGTGAACGTGTCAGACGGACAAATCAACCGCGTTTTGATGTCATCCCGTTCACGGGAGACGTGAGCGTAGTGACATCATCCCATTCTAGGGAGACGAATCATGTGATTGTTGGCACGACATCATCTCACCCGTGGGAGCCGTGATCACAATAGAAACAGAAAGCGGAAGTGCTTTCTGATTTGTCTTACCAGGACGTAGCTGGAATCAAGCAATTTGGGCGGTAAACACCCCCCCCAATTTAGTAATTACTTACTTTTAAATAGAGCATCATGGCAATGGAGCTTTACACTCCTGAGGAAGTCAGGCCTGTGTTGCCATACGGAAGAAACGCGTTGAGTGTTAGGGACTGGACCAACCTACTACTCACCAGATAAGCTGTTTTTATCCTTTTTAAATGTACGGGCATTTGTTTTTAAGTGGCCAATACATTGTGTTAAATTGTATTACCCTTTTTTGGGCAAATTTCTTTCTCCTACACATGGTCTCGGTGGGGGTGGGGAATATCTGAATCTTTATTGCTAAGCGGATGAATGTCCTGACTGTTTTCAGTATTAAACCTAAACACAAGCAACTAAAAAGTGGATATGTACACTTGCAATGGTACTTCTTCATTTCAACTGTGATTTGAATTGGTGAAGGCTTTTACATTTGGATCACTATTTACTGCACTAGAAGGTGCTGTTCTTACCCTTTTCTTCCAGATTTAATGAAAAAAACAACTGAGCACTGGTCATTTGGAGCACAGCGGCCACCTTTCATCAAGGGAGGGCAAAGTGATTTTATTGAGTGGGACATTATCCACCATACTGGGACTAAAACTCAGTGGGTACATTTGCATACTGTTTAGCACTCAGTACCACCATATTATTTTATATTTATATTTTTATATATATATATATATATATATATATATGTGTGTATATATAATATAATGTTATGCAACTAACATTTTCAGAAGAGACAGAATACTGTAGCTACTTAAATTAAATAGTTTTTATTTTGGGCAGTAAAACTTTAATGTTAGCTGCCATAGCTTATCTGTTTTTCTGAACATCTAAATATGTACAGACTGGTGTTAGACTTCTCTATATGGGTAGTAGACCTTGATTGTTACAAACATAGCATCAACATCCCAGTCCGCAATCCAAAAATCACGACTTATTGGTGGATGAGTATCACTAGAACTTTTCCAAATGTTTAGGAAAGCCATTGGTGGGTTTACCATCAATGGTGCCATAGCTGATTAACATTAATGGCATGAAACCATCAATGGTCAAACAACAAGAAAAAACAAAACAATGACATGTAATAACAATTGATGGTGGTGAAACAGCAGATCTCTTCTATCGATAGCAAACCTATTGTCCACCAATGGCAATCCATCGCTGACTGATGGAGATCCCTATAAAAGGAGTATATTAAAATGGGAAATTGTTTACATTACTTTTAATTATACTTGTATGTCTGGATAAAATTATTGTAGAATGGGCTAATTTTGTAATTTACTATATAGTAGTGTTTTGTTTACATTATTTCCTATGTATTGTATATCAGGACAAATTGACAGGGTAGAAATACTTATAATTGGTAGCATTATGTTTAGCATTACTGCCTCCGAGCACTGAGGTCATGGGTTCGATTCCCACAATGGCTCTGTGTGGAGTTTGTACATTTGCCCCATGCTTGCATGGGTTTCCTTCGGGTGCTCCGGTTTCCTCCCACAATCCAAAAATATAGTAGTAGGTTAATTGGCTTGCAACAAAATTAACCCCATCGAGAATGTGTGAATGTAAATGTGGTAGGGACTATAGATTGTAAGCTCCTCTGGGGCAGGGACTGATGTGAATGGCCAAATATTCTCTCTGTAAAGCGCTGCGGAATATGTGTGTGCTATAAAAATAACGTAATAAATAAAATAAGATTTTACTTACCGATAAATCTATTTCTCGTAGTCCGTAGTGGATGCTGGGGACTCCGTCAGGACCATGGGGATTAGCGGCTCCGCAGGAGACAGGGCACAAAACTAAAGCTTTAGGATCAGGTGGTGTGTACTGGCTCCTCCCCCCATGACCCTCCTCCAAGCCTCAGTTAGGATACTGTGCCCGGACGAGCGTACACAATAAGGAAGGATATTGAATCCCGGGTAAGACTCATACCAGCCACACCAATCACACCGTATAACTTGTGATCTAAACCCAGTTAACAGTATGACAAACGTAGGAGCCTCTGAACAGACGGCTCACAACAATAACAACCCGATTTTTTTGTAACAATAACTATGTACAAGTATTGCAGACAATCCGCACTTGGGATGGGCGCCCAGCATCCACTACGGACTACGAGAAATAGATTTATCGGTAAGTAAAATCTTATTTTCTCTGACGTCCTAAGTGGATGCTGGGGACTCCGTCAGGACCATGGGGATTATACCAAAGCTCCCAAACGGGCGGGAGAGTGCGGATGACTCTGCAGCACCGAGTGAGAGAACTCCAGGTCCTCCTCAGCCAGGGTGTGCCCCTGACCAAGTAGCAGCTCGGCAAAGTTGTAAAGCCGAGACCCCTCGGGCAGTCGCCCAAGATGAGCCCACCTTCCTTGTGGAATGGGCATTTATATATTTTGGCTGTGGCAGTCCTGCCACAGAATGTGCAAGCTGAATTGTACTACACATTCAACTAGCAATCGTCTGCTTAGAAGCAAGAGCACCCAGTTTTTTGGGTGCATACAGGATAACAGCAAGTCAGTTTTCCTGACTCCAGCCGTCCTGGAAATCTATATTTTCAGGGCCCTGACAACATCTAGCAACTTGGAGTCCTCCAAGTCTCTAGTAGCCGCAGGTACCACAATAAGCTGGTTCAGATGAAACGCTGACACCACCTTAGGGAGAAACTGGGGACGAGTCCGCAGCTCTGCCCTGTCCGAATGGACAATCAGATATGGGCTTTTGTGAGACAAAGCCGCCAATTCTGACACTCGCCTGGCCGAGGCCAGGGCCAACATCATGGTCACTTTCCATGTGAGATATTTCAAATCCACAGATTTGAGCGGTTTAAACCAATGTGATTTGAGGAATCCCAGGACTACGTTGAGATCCCACAGTGCCACTGGAGGCACAAAAGGGGGTTGTATATGCAGTACTCCCTTGTCAAATTTCTGGACTTCAGGAACTGAAGCCAATTCTTTCTGGAAGAAAATCGACAGGGCCGAAATTTGAACCTTAATGGACCCCAATTTGAGGCCCATAGACACTCCTGTTTGCAGGAAATGCAGGAATCGACCGAGTTGAAATTTCTTCGTGGGGCCTTCCTGGCCTCACACCACGCAACATATTTTCGCCACATGTGGTGATAATGTTGTGCGGTCACCTCCTTCCTGGCTTTGACCAGGGTAGGAATGACCTCTTCCGGAATGCCTTTTTTCCCTTAGGATCCGGCGTTCAACCGCCATGCCGTCAAACGCACCCGCGGTAAGTCTTGGAACAGACATGGTACTTGCTGAAGCAAGTCCCTTCTTATCGGCAGAGGCCCGGAGTCCTCTGTGAGCATCTCATGAAGTTCCGGGTACCAAGTCCTCCTTGGCCCATCCGGAGCCACGAGTATAGTTCTTACTCCTCTACGTCTTATAATTCTCAGTACCTTTGGTATGAGAAGCAGAGGAGGGAACACATACACCGACTGGTACACCCATGGTGTTACCAGAACGTCCACAGCTATTTCCTGAGGGTCTCTTGACCTGGCGCAATACCTGTCCAGTTTTTTGTTCAGGCGGGACGCCATCATGTCCACCTTTGGTCTTTCCCAACGGTGCACAATCATGTGGAAACAACTTCTCGATGAAGTCCCCACTCTCCCGGGTGGAGGTCGTGCTGAGGAAGTCTGCTTCCCAGTTGTCCACTCCCGGAATGAAAACTGCTGACAGTGCTATCACATGATTTTCCGCCCAGCGAAGAATCCTTGCAGTTTCTGCCATTGTCCTCCTGCTTCTTGTGCCGCCCTGTCTGTTTACGTGGGCGACTGCCGTGATGTTGTCCCACTGGATCAATACCGGCTGACCTTGAAGCAGAGGTCTAGCTAAGCTTAGAGCATTGTAAATTGCTCTTAGCTCCAGTATATTTATGCGGAGAGAAGTCCCCAGACTTGATCACACTCCCTGGAAATTTTTTCCCTGTGTGACTGCTCCCCAGCCTTTCAAGCTGGAATCCGTGGTCACCAGGACCCAGTCCTGAATGCATAACTGTGGCACTTTAGTAGATGAGCACTCTGCAGCCACCACAGAAGAGACACCCTTGTCCTTGGAGACAGGGTTATCCGCTGATGCATCTGAAGATGCGATCCGGACCATTTGTCCAGCAGATCCCACTGAAAAGTTCTTGCGTGAAATCTGCCGAATGGAATCGCTTCGTAAGAAGCCACCATTTTTCCCAGGACCCTTGTGCAATGATGCACTGACACTTTTCCTGGTTTTTGGAGGTTCCTGACTAGCTCGGATAACTCCCTGGCTTTCTCCTCCGGGAGAAACCCCTTTTTCTGGACTGTGTCCAGAATCATCCCTAGGGACAGCAGACGTGTCGTCGGAGACAGCTGCGATTTTGGAATATTTAGAATCCACCCGTGCTGTTGTAGAACTACTTGAGATAGTGCTACTCCGACCTCCAACTGTTCTCTGGACCTTGCCCTTATCAGGAGATCGTCCAAGTAAGGGATAATTAAGACGCCTTTTCTTTGAAGAAGAATCATCATTTCGGCCATTACCTTGGTAAAGACCCGGGGTGCCGTGGACAATCCAAACGGCAGCGTCTGAAACTGATAGTGACAGTTTTGTACCACGAACCTGAGGTACCCTTTGTGAGAAGGGCAAATTTGGACATGGAGGTAAGCATCCTTGATGTCCAGGGACACCATATAGTCCCCTTCTTTCTGGTTCGCTATCACTGCTCTGAGTGACTCCATTTAGAATAGGTCTCACCGAGCCGTCTGGCTTCAGTACCACAATATAGTGTGGAATAATACCCCTTTACTTGTTGTAGGAGGGGTACTTTGATTATCACCTGCTGGGAATACAGCTTGTGAATTGTTTCCAATACTGCCTCCCTGTCGGAGGTAGACGTTGGTAAAGCAAACTTCAGGAACCTGCGAGGGGGAGACGTCTCGAATTTCCAATCTGTACCCCTGGGATACTACTTGTAGGATCCAGGGGTCCACTTGCGAGTGAGCCCACTGCGTGCTGAAACTCTTGAGACGACCCCCCACCGCACCTGTTTGTACGGCCCCAGCGTCATGCTGAGGACTTGGCAGAAGCGGTGGAAGGCTTCTGTTCCTGGGAATGGGCTGCCTGCTGCAGTCTTCTTCCCTTACCTCTATCCCTGGGCAGATATTATGGGGACGAAAGGACTGAGGCTGAAAAGACTGTCTTTTTCTGCTGAGATGTGACTTGGGGTAAAAAAGGTGGATTTTCTAGCTGTTGCCGTGGCCACCAGGTCCGATGGACCGACCCCAAATAACTCCTCCCCTTTATACGGCAATATCCATGTGCCGTTTGGAATCTGCATCACCTGACCACTGTCGTGTCCAGAAACATCGTCTGGCAGATATGGACATCGCACTTACTCTTGATGCCAGAGTTTCGCATATATAGAAATGCATCTTTTAAATGCTCTATAGTCAATAAAATACTGTCCCTGTCAAGGGTATCAATATTTCCAGTCAGGGAATCCGACCAAGCCACCCCAGCGCTGCCCATCCAGGCTGAGGCGATCGCTGGTCGCAGTATAACACCAGTATGTGTGTATATACTTTTTAGGATATTTTCCAACCTCCTATCAGTTGGCTCCTTGAGGGCGTCCGTATCTGGAGACGGTAACGCCACTTGTTTTTATAAGCGTGTGAGCGCCTTATCCACCCTAAGGTGTGTTTCCCAACGCGCCATAACTTCTGGCGGGAAAAGGTATACCGCCAATAATTTTCTATCGGGGGAAACCCACGCATCATCACACACTTCATTTAATTTATCTGATTCAGGAAAAACCACATGTAGTTTTTTCACACTCCACATAATACCCTTTTTTGTGGTACTTGTAGTATCAGAAATATGTAAAATCTCCTTCATTGCCCTTAACAAGTAACGTGTGGCCCTAAAGGAAAATACGTTTGTTTCTTCACCGTCGACACTGGAGTCAGTGTCCGTGTCTGTGTCGACCGACTGAGGTAAAAGGACGTTTTAACGCCCCTGACGGTGTTTTAGACGCCTGGACAGGTACTAATTGGTTTGCCGGCCGTCTCATGTCGTCAACCGACCTTGCAGCGTGTTGACATTATCACGTAATTCCTTAAATAAGCCATCCATTCCGGTGTCGACTCCCTAGAGAGTGACATCACCATTACCGGCAATTGCTCCGCCTCCTCACCAACATCGTCCTCATACATGTCGACACACAAGTACCGACACACAGCACACACACAGGGAATGCTCTGATAGAGGACAGGACCCCACTAGCCCTTTGGGGAGACAGAGGGAGAGTTTGCCAGCACACACCAAAAACGCTATATTATACAGGGACAACCTTTATATAAGTGTTTTTCCCTTATAGCATTTTAATATATATATACATATCGCCAAATAAGTGCCCCCCCTCTCTGTTTTAACCCTGTTTCTGTAGTGCAGTGCAGGGGAGAGCCTGGGAGCCTTCCCACCAGCATTTCTGTGAGGGAAAATGGCGCTGTGTGCTGAGGAGAATAGGCCCCGCCCCCTTTTCGGCGGGCTTCTTCTCCCGTTTTTCTGAGACCTGGCAGGGGTTAAATACATCCATATAGCCTCCAGGGGCTATATGTGATGTATTTTTAGCCAGAATAAGGTATTATACATTGCTGCCCAGGGCGCCCCCAGCAACGCCCTGCACCCTCCGTGACCGTTGGTGTGAAGTGTGTGACAACAATGGCGCACAGCTGCAGTGCTGTGCGCTACCTTCATGAAGACTGAAAAGCCTTCTGCCGCCGATTTCTGGACCTTCAATCTTCAGCATCTGCAAGGGGGGTCGGCGGCGCGGCTCCGGGACGAACCCCAGGGTGAGACCTGTGTTCCGACTCCCTCTGGAGCTAATGGTGTCCAGTAGCCTAAGAAGCCAATCCATCCTGCACGCAGGTGAGTTGAACTTCTCTCCCCTAAGTCCCTCGATGCAGTGAGCCTGTTGCCAGCAGGACTCACTGAAAATAAGAAACCTAAAAACTTTTTCTAAGCAGCTCCTTAAGAGAGCCACCTAGATTGCACCCTGCTCGGACGGGCACAAAAACCTAACTGAGGCTTGGAGGAGGGTCATGGGGGGAGGAGCCAGTACACACCACCTGATCCTAAAGCTTTAGTTTTGTGCCCTGCCTCCTGCGGAGCCGCTAATCCCCATGGTCCTGACGGAGTCCCCAGCATCCACTTAGGACGTCAGAGAAATATCATTAGTGTATCTTCCTCTTGCTCCCTGCAAGACTGTATTTGTGACACAATGTTGCAGCACCAGACATGGGAAAAAGATTATGCCCAGCGTGTCATTATAAATTCTAAAATCTAAACTTTGTCATTAGAGATGAGGCCTGGCACCACAGAATACT
This sequence comes from Pseudophryne corroboree, assembly GCF_028390025.1. Lineage (NCBI taxonomy): Eukaryota > Metazoa > Chordata > Amphibia > Anura > Myobatrachidae > Pseudophryne > Pseudophryne corroboree. The sequence continues at coordinate 483,861,090 of NC_086449.1, read as the reverse complement.
ATTAAATTAAAACTTAGAAAGAGCAAAATAATAGCTTTACAGCTGTATTCCAAGCACCTGCAATGCACTTCTACTATATATAGAGTAATGTGGAAATGGTTTACAATCTGCTCTGGGTTACTGTTCGGCATGTTAATGTATATAATAAATGTCTTGTAGTTACTTACTGAACTGCTTTTCTTGCTTAGACAAAACATGTTGCTAAGGATACGAGCGCACATTAGAAGATCTCTCTGGTCCTGCAAATGCATGTGGAGGTGGTGGAGGACAACAGGGAGGAGTATAAACCGGGACTCTAAAATTACAAAAATTCCATATTATTATTATTATACAGTGCAGATTATCATATTTTCAATACATTGCATGGCACCGTGTGCTCCAGGTGATTCATCAGATTTATAGTGCATAGCATAATTTTAACATTGTGATGTTCTACAGATACCATAACACAACATTTGCAAAAACCTGCATAAGACAAATTATGTGATCAGAATCTGTAACAGATACCAGGTTCCAATTCATTTTCTATTGTTGGTTTGTAAATAAAACTTGTAATTTTGGGTTTTCATAGAGAAAACACATTTTGATTTAATTTTTTTTATTGAAGGGGTTAGCACAGTTCATCACAGTTTAGTATCTCAGACTCTTAAAACGAATTAATCAAAGATAATATTTGCCTTAAAATCGAGATATGTAACACACATGAAACCATACACAAAATTATCTAAGCAGATATCTGAGCTAATGAAAAAACATCACTGTTCTGGGATTAATAACATGAAGTCATTTTTAGGAGCATAGGCTAAATAAATAGCTACTATGAAAAAGTAAGCGACAATCTTGACCAGAGTAACGCAGTAGATGTGGTATATCTGGATTTTGCAAAAGCTATTGACACAGTGCCTCACAGGAGGCTGATTTTCAAATTAAGAGAGCTAGGTATAGGAGACAGTGGGGTAATTCAGACCTGAACGCAAGCTAGCTTTTTTCGCTGCGGTCAGGTCAGAACTGCACATGTGTATGTACCGCAATGCGCATGCGCGTCGCTCGGGTATAAAGAGGATCGTTGTTGTGCGATGGGTTTTATGAAGAATCCATTCCCACTGCCGATCGCAAGGAGATTGACAGAAAGAAGGTTTTTGTGGGTGTCAACTGACCGCTTTCAGGGAGTGGTTGGAAAAACGCAGGTGTGTCCAAGCGTTTTCTGGGCGGGTGTCTGACATCAATTCCGGTCGCGGACAGGCTGAAGTGATCGCAGCGGCTGAGTAAGTCCTGGACTACTGAGAAACTGCAAAACATCTTTTTGTACCGCTCGGATACACATACGTTCGCACACTTGCAAAGCTAAAATACATTCCCCTGTAGGTGGTGATTATCTGAACGCAGCGCTGCAAAAAACTGCTAGCAAGTGATCAGGTATGAATTACGCCCACTATTTGTACATGGGTGAGTAATTGGCTTGATAACAGGGAACAGTGAGCTGTGGTTAATGGGATGTTTTCCACCTTGGCTAAAGTAATCAGTGGTTCTGTGCTGGGGCCACTATTGTTTAACATATTCATAAATGATCTAGGAGAAGGACTAGAAAGCACATTGTCAATTTTTGCAGACGAAACTAAAATATGTAGGGTAATCAAGTCAGATGTGGATGTGCAGTCTCTGTGGAGCGATTTAAGTATACTTGAATTTTGAGCAACAAAATGGAGCTTGAGGTTTAATGTGGAAAAATGTAAAGTTATGCACTTTGGGACTAAGAATAAACATGCAACCTATCAATTAGATGGGGAAATTATAGGGGAAACGGTATTAGAAAAGGACGTGGGTGCTCATTGATAGTCGATTTAGCAGCAGTGTACAATGTCAAAGTGCAGCAACAAAGGAAAATAAGGTGTTAGCGTGCATTAAAAGGGGAATTGAGACAAGGGATGAGAATGTAATCCTGCCACTGTACAAATCATTGGTACGGACGCATCTTGAATATTGTGTACATCACTGGGCACCACACTATAAAAGAGACATATCAGAACTTGAAAAGGTTCAGAGGCGAGAAACCAAATTGATTAAGGGGTTGGAGACACTGGAGTACGAGGAGAGGTTTTTTGCTAGATATGTTTACACTAGAAATTAGATGACTAAGAGGAGATATGATTAATATTTACAAATATATAAAGGGGCAATATGGGGAGATATCAGGTGATTTGTTTATGCAGCGACCTCTACACAAAACGCGTAGACACCCGCTAAGGCTTAAGGAGAGGGATTCTTCACTGTAAGGGCAATACCAATATGGAATTCACTGCCAGAGAAGGTTATAATGGCGGACTCAGTCAATGTGTTTAAGAATATAAGATAATTCAGGTTGAACTCGATGGACTGCTGGTCTTTTTTCAACCTCACCAACTATGTTACTATGTTATCTAATTGTAATAATTGCAGTTTGTACTGAACATATGATAAATCTCCTTCTAGATAAATACTCCAGCCTTAGGTATAGATTATGTCAGTAAATCACCACTGCAAAACTTGAGTGGCAACCTGGGCGGTCTCTAGCCTTCTTCCCATTCATATTGCTGCAGTAGCAATATTTAACACAGAGATCCCAATTTAGGTTATAAAAACAGTGGCTATACACCCATCGGCCTTAGATTAAAACCACTGACAGGTGAAGTGAATAACATTTGTTGTCTCAATACAATTGCACCTGTCAAGGGAAGGGATCTATTAGGCAGCAAATTAAATGTCCTTGCTTGATGATGACAAACTGGAAGCAGGAAAAAAGGGCAAGAGTAAGGTTCCGAGCGACTATGACAAGATGGTTAGATAACAGGGTCAGAGCATCTCCTAAATGGCAGATCTTTTGGAGGTGTTCTTGGTATGCAGTGGTTATCACCTGTCAAAAGTGGTCCAAGGAAAGACAACCGGTGAAACGGCTCCTGGGCCATGGGCGCCAATGCTCATTGATGCACGTGAGGAGTGAAGGCTAGCCCATCTAGTCTGCACCTACAAAAGAGCTACTGTAGCACAAATTGCAGATTGATGAGAGTGCCCATGCTGACCCCTGCTCACTGCCAAAAGCATCTACAATGGGCAAGTGAGCATCAGAACTGGACCATGGAGCAAATGAAGGAGGAGGCCTGGTCTGATGAATCACGTTTTCACATTTGGACAGTCGGGTGCATGTGCATCATTTACCTGGGGCAGAGATGACACTAGGATGCATTATGGGAATAAGGCAAGCTGACACAGGCAGTGTGATGCTCTGGGCAATGTGCCCGATTCAGAGTTGTGCGCAATGTCAATTTAGCATGCAGTGGTGGGATTCAAAGTAGCACTGCGCATATACCGTAATGGCCTTGCAATGACCATCGCATAGAGGATTTATTTGGACAATGATTGACAGTCTAGGACCGTTTAGGGAGGTGATGGGGTGTAGTGTCAAAAATTCAAGTGCGTCACGAACAGTTTGGGGGCATTTGAGGCTGTTACAATGGCTCCGGCATCTTACTTCCTGGTACCATGCTGTGCGAACATAGGGCTACTTGGAATTTTTAAATTGACTGATCTGTAACAGATGTACGCAGCTGCTTGGATTTGCAAAGTCGTAGGTGGGCATCATAATAAAAATCCCATCAACTGCGACATTTGCACTTTTTCACACAGTTTCTGTGTACAGTTGTGAAAGGATTAGCATACAACTCTGAATCATGCCCAATTTTCTGCTGGAAAACTCTGGGTCTCAGCATTCATGTGGATTTTACTTTGACATGTACCACCTACCTAAGCATTGTTGCAGACAAAGTACACTCCTTCATGGCAACAGTATGGCAGAGGCCTCTTTAAGCAGGATAATGCGTCCTGCCACACTGCAAACATTGTTTAGGAATGGTTTCAGGAACATAACAAAGAGTTCAAGATGTTAACTTAAGGCCCGTACACACTGGTCGATGTATCGGCCGTTCTCTTGAACGGCCGATACATCGCGGGACCGTCGGCCAGTGTGTACGGGCAATACGTCTGTGAACTCCGTCGTTCACAGACGTATCGCGTCGGCCGCGCAGCACAGCCGACAGCCAATATATCTAACGATATATTGGCCCGTCGCTGTGGGTGTACGGGGCGGTCGTCCGACCGCCCGTACACATGCTGCTGCGGCCGGCGGTGATTGACAGGTGAACTGGGCGGGCGCGAGCGCCCGCCCAGTTCATGACGTCAGTCCCCCGACGGATCGGGCAGTGTGTATGCACAGCACACTGCCCGATCCGTACATAGATATATCTGCAGATCAATTGATCTGCAGATATATCTAATAGTGTGTACCCACCTTTAGACTCCAAATTCCCCAGATATCAATCTGATTGAGGATCTGTGGTACGTGCTGGAAACACAAGTCTGAGCCATGGAGGCACCACCACGTAATTTACAGTACTTAAAGCATATGCTTCTAATGTCTTGGTGCCAGATACCACAGGATACATTGAGAGGTCCTGTGAAGTCCATGCCAGAGATGTTTTGCCAGCACGTGGTGCATCCTACACTATATTAAGATTAAAATTATGGCTGATGGCTATAGAGGCAAATCAAGCTCATAAAGAAAACCAAAAGTAGCAGCTATTATGAGGATATGGCTGCTTGTGAGGCATGCAACTTTGACAATGACACTGGCAATATGCAAGTGAAAAATAAGAATTTACTTACCGATAATTCTATTTCTCGGAGTCCGTAGTGGATGCTGGGGTTCCTGAAAGGACCATGGGGAATAGCGGCTCCGCAGGAGACAGGGCACAAAAGTAAAGCTTTCCGATCAGGTGGTGTGCACTGGCTCCTCCCCCTATGACCCTCCTCCAAGCCAGTTAGGTACTGTGCCCGGACGAGCGTACACAATAAGGGAGGAATTTTGAATCCCGGGTAAGACTCATACCAGCCACACCAATCACACCGTACAACTTGTGATCTAAACCCAGTTAACAGTATGATAACAGCGGAGCCTCTGAAAAGATGGCTCACAACAATAATAACCCGATTTTTGTAACTATGTACAAGTATTGCAGATAATCCGCACTTGGGATGGGCGCCCAGCATCCACTACGGACTCCGAGAAATAGAATTATCGGTAAGTAAATTCTTATTTTCTCTATCGTCCTAGTGGATGCTGGGGTTCCTGAAAGGACCATGGGGATTATACCAAAGCTCCCAAACGGGCGGGAGAGTGCGGATGACTCTGCAGCACCGAATGAGAGAACTCCAGGTCCTCCTTAGCCAGGGTATCAAATTTGTAGGATTTTACAAACGTGTTTGCCCCTGACTAAATAACCGCTCGGCAAAGTTGTAAAGCCGAGACCCCTCGGGCAGCCGCCCAAGATGAGCCCACCTTCCTTGTGGAATGGGCATTTACATATTTTGGCTGTGGCAGGCCTGCCACAGAATGTGCAAGCTGAATTGTATTACACATCCAACTAGCAATAGTCTGCTTAAAAGCAAGAGCACCCAGTTTGTTGGGTGCATACAGGATAACAGCAAGTCAGTTTTCCTGACTCCAGCCGTCCTGGAACCTATATTTTCAGGGCCCTGACAACATCTAGCAACTTGGAGTCCTCCAAGTCCCTAGTAGGTGCAAGGCACCACAATAAGCTGGTTCAGGTGAAACACTGACACCACCTTAGGGAGAGAACTGGGGACGAGTCCGCAGCTCTGCCCTGTCCGAATGGACAAACAAATATGGGCTTTTTTGAGAAAAAAACCACCAATTTGACACTCGCCTGGTCCAGGCCAGGGCCAAGAACATGGTCACTTTTCATGTGAGATGCTTCAAATCCACAGATTTGACTGGTTTTAAACCAATGTGATTTGAAGAATCCCAGAACTACGTTGAGATCCCACAGTGCCACTGGAGGCACAAAAGAGGGTTGTATATGCAATACTCCCTTGACAAAGTTCTGGACTTCAGGAACTGAAGCCAATTCTTTCTGGAAGAAAATTGACAGGGCCGAAATTTGAACCTTAATGGACCCCAATTTGAGGCCCATAGACACTCCTGTTTGCAGGAAATGCAGGAATCGACCGAGTTGAAATTTCTTTGTGGGGCCTTCCTGGCCTCACACCACGCAACATATTTTCGCCACATGTGGTGATAATGTTGTGCGGTCACCTCCTTTCTGGCTTTGACCAGGGTAGGAATGACCTCTTCCGGAATGCCTTTTTCCCTTAGGATCCGGCATTCCACCGCCATGCCAACAAACGCAGCTGCGGTAAGTCTTGGAACAGACATGGTACTTGCTGAAGCAAGTCCCTTCTTAGCGGCAGAGGCCATAAGACCTCTGTAAACATCTCTTGAAGTTCCGGGTACCAAGTCCTTCTTGGCCAATCCGGAGCCATGAGTATAGTTCTTACTCCTCTACGTCTTATAATTCTCAGCACCTTAGGTATGAGAAGCAGAGGAGGGAACACATACACCGACTGGTACACCCACGGTGTTACCAGAACGTCCACAGCTATTGCCTGAGGGTCTCTTGACCTGGCGCAATACCTGTCCCGTTTTTTGTTCAGACGGGACGCCATCATGTCCACCTTTGGTATTTCCCAACGGTTTACAATCATGTGGAAAAAACTTCCCGATGAAGTTTCCACTCTCCCGGGTGGAGGTCGTGCCTGCTGAGGAAGTCTGCTTCCCAGTTTCCATTCCCGGGATGAAACACTGCTGACAGTGCTATCACATGATTTTCCGCCCAGCGAAAAGTCCTTGCAGTTTTTGCCATTGCCCTCCTGCTTCTTGTGTCGCCCTGTCTGTTTACGTGGGCGACTGCCGTGATGTTTTTCCCACTGGATCAATACCGGCTGACCTTGAAGCAGAGGTCTTGCTAAGCTTAGAGCATTATAAATTTACCCTTAGCTCCAGTATATTTATGTGGAGAAAAGTCTCCAGACTTGATCACACTCCCTGGAAATTTTTTTCTTTGTGTGACTGCTCCCCAGCCTCTCGGGCTGGGCTCCGTGGTCACCAGCATCCAATCCTGAATGCCGAATCTGCGGCCCTCTAGAAGATGAGCACTCTATAACCACCACAGGAGAGACACCCTTGTCCTTGGATATAGGGTTATCCGCTGATGCATCTGAAGATGCGATCCGGACCATTTGTCCAGCAGATCCCACTGAAAAGTTCTTGCGTGAAATCTGCCGAATGGAATTGCTTCGTAGGAAGCCACCATTTTCTACCAGGACCCTTGTGCAATGATGCACTGTTTTTAGGAGGTTCCTGACTAGCTCGGATAACTCCCTGGCTTTCTCTTTCGGGAGAAACACCTTTTTCTGGACTGTGTCCAGAATCATCCCTAGGCACAGCAGACGTGTCGTCGGGATCAGCTGCGATTTTGGAATATTTAGAATCCACCCGTGCTGTTGTAGCAGTATCCGAGATAGTGCTACTCCTACCTCCAACTGTTCCCTGGACTATGCCCTTATCAGGAGATCGTCCAAGTAAGGGATAATTAAGACGCCTTTTCTTCGAAGAAGAATCATCATTTCGGCCATTACCTTAGTAAAGACCCGGGGTGCCGTGGACAATCCAAACGGCAGCGTCTGAAACTGATAGTGACAGTTCTGCACCACGAACCTGAGGTACCCTTAGTGAGAAGGGCAAATTTGGGACATAGAGGTAAGCATCCCTGATGTCCCGGGACACTATATAGTCCCCTTCTTCCTGTTCGTTATCACTGCTCTGAGTGACTCCATCTTGATTTGAACCTTTGTAAGTGTTCAAAAATTTTTTAGATTTAGAATAAGTCTCACCTAGCCTTCTGGCTTCAGTACCACAATATAGTGTGGAATAATACCCCTTTTCTTGTAGTAGGAGGGGTAATTTAATTATCACCTGCTGGGAATACAGCTTGTGAATTTTTTCCCATACTGCCTCCTTGTCGGAGGGAGACCTTGGTAAAGCAGACTTCAGGAGCCTGCGAAGGGGAAACGTCTCGACATTCCAATCTGTACCCCTGGGATACTACTTGTAGGATCCAGGGGTCCTGTACGGTCTCAGCGCCATGCTGAGAACTTGTCAGAAGCGGTGGAACGCTTCTGTTCCTGGGAATGGGCTGCCTGCTGCAGTCTTCTTCCCTTTCCTCTATCCCTGGGCAGATATGATCTTATAGGGACGAAAGGACTGAGGCTGAAAAGACGGTGTCTTTTTCTGCAGAGATGTGACTTAGGGTAAAAACGGTGGATTTTCCAGCAGTTGCCGTGGCCACCAGGTCCGATGGACCGACCCCAAATAACTCCTCTTCCTTTATACGGCAATACACCTTTGTGCCGTTTGGAATCTGCATCACCTGACCACTGTCGTGTCCATAACATCTTCTGGCAGTTATGGACATCGCATTTACTCTTGATGCCAGAGTGCAAATATCCCTCTGTGCATCTCGCATATATAGAAATGCATCCTTTAAATGCTCTATAGTCAATAAAATACTGTCCCTGTCAAGGGTATCAATATTTTTAGTCAGGGAATCCGACCAAGCCACCCCAGCTCTGCACATCCAGGCTGAGGCGATCGCTGGTCGCAGTATAACACCAGTATGTGTGTATATACTTTTTATGATATTTTCCAGCCTCCTGTCAGCTGGTCCTTGAGGACGGCCCTATCTATAGACGGTACCGCCACTTGTTTTGATAAGCGTGTGAGCGCCTTATCCACCCTAAGGGGTGTTTCCCAACGCGCCCTAACTTCTGGCGGGAAAGGGTATACCGCCCATAATTTTCTATCGGGGGGAACCCACGCATCATCACACACTTTATTTAATTTATCTGATTCAGGAAAAACTATGGTAGTTTTTTCACATCCCACATAATACCCTCTTTTGTGGTACTTGTAGTATCAGAATATGTAACACCTCCTTCATTGCCTTTAACGTGTGGCCCTAATAAGGAATACGTTTGTTTATTCACCGTCGACACTGGATTCAGTGTCCCTGTCTGTGTCTGTGTCGACCGACTAAAGTAAACGGGCGTTTTAAAACCCCTGACGGTGTTTTTGAGACGTCTGGACCGGTACTAATTGTTTGTCGGCCGTCTCATGTCGTCAACCGACCTTGCAGCGTGTTGACATTATCACGTAATTCCCTAAATAAGCCATCCATTCCGGTGTCGACTCCCTAGAGAGTGACATCACCATTACAGGCAATTGCTCCGCCTCCTCACCAACATCGTCCTCCTACATGTCGACACACACGTACCGACACACAGCACACACACAGGGAATGCTCTGATAGAGGACAGGACCCACTAGCCCTTTGGAGAGACAGAGGGAGAGTTTGCCAGCACACACCAAAAACGCTATAATTATATAGGGACAACCTTATATAAGTGTTTTCCCTTATAGCATCTTTTTTATATATTTCTAACGCCAAATTAGTGCCCCCCCTCTCTGTTTTAACCCTGTTTCTGTAGTGCAGTGCAGGGGAGAGCCTGGGAGCCTTCCCTCCAGCCTTTCTGTGAGGGAAAATGGCGCTGTGTGCTGAGGAGATAGGCCCCGTCCCTTTTTCGGCGGCCTCGTCTCCCGCTCTTAACGGATTCTGGCAGGGGTTAAATATCTCCATATAGCCTCCGGAGGCTATATGTGAGGTATTTTTAGCCAAAATAGGTTTTCATTTGCCTCCCAGGGCGCCCCCCTCCCAGCGCCCTGCACCCTCAGTGACTGCCGTGTGAAGTGTGCTGAGAGGAAAATGGCGCACAGCTGCAGTGCTGTGCGCTACCTTTAGAAGACTGAGGAGTCTTCTGCCGCCGATTCTGGACCTCTTCTTATTTCAGCATCTGCAAGGGGGCCGGCGGCAAGGCTCCGGTGACCATCCAGGCTGTACCTGTGATCGTCCCTCTGGAGCTGATGTCCAGTAGCCAAGAAGCCAATCCATCCTGCACGCAGGTGAGTTCACTTCTTCTCCCCTAAGTCCCTCGTTGCAGTGATCCTGTTGCCAGCAGAACTCACTGTAAAATAAAAAACCTAAGCTAAACTTTTCTAAGCAGCTCTTTAGGAGAGCCACCTAGATTGCACCCTTCTCGGCCGGGCACAAAAATCTAACTGGCTTGGAGGAGGGTCATAGGGGGAGGAGCCAGTGCACACCACCTGATCGGAAAGCTTTACTTTTGTGCCCTGTCTCCTGCGGAGCCGCTATTCCCCATGGTCCTTTCAGGAACCCCAGCATCCACTAGGACGATAGAGAAATTGTATTTATAAGGCAAGACCTGGATAAATTTAGATAGAGATTGGAAAAACAACGGCGCCTGTGAATATGGAGGAGCTACAGACAGTCCACTGGAAGGTTAAGATCCTTTTGAAGAAAGCTAGAAATGTTTATCCACTGCAGTTTGTAATAGCTGTGGGGACCCATGTTCAGCTCCCCCACTGGTCTTTCCTATACAGTACCTGCTCCTGGTGGTGCCATCTTTCCTGCAATATATTCACACATTCTGTAAGCTAGAGTCTTTGCTAACTTTGGTGCAAAGCAATGTTTCCAAATACGATTGTGCTGCCAGAACAGTATAGGGGTGGAAGGAAGAGGTTATGGATCTAGGGTTGAAAGCCCTGGGATGGTAATAAAATTGCTGAGGATCCACACTTCTCTTTTATATATATATATATATATATATATATATATATATATATATTCTAAATGATTTTCACATTTTCCAACATAATAGCCTACACATATAATATTGAGTTGTGCAGTGCTGTCTTAGAACTTCTGTCTACCAGAAGCAAGTCATGTATGTTGCCGGGATTGCGTCCAGTTCGAAACATCCCACTTAGTAAATCTGAAGCTACTATTCTTATAATTGAAAAAACAAATATAGTAATTCAGTGTTCTTTTCTATACTCTGTGGTCTTGTGGTGGTTTGAGCTTAGTAAATCTGAGGGATGCAATTCCACTCGTAAACTGCTGCAAAACTACTGGGTTTTAAAAAGCACTGCTTAGTAAATTGGCTTGTAAATGTTCACCAATGCTCCACTGGAAGACTTGGCTTAAAAATATAATTCTACAAAAAACTATTACAAAAATGTTGCAATAAAATCCACATTGAGCAACATCAGTAAAGAAAATGGGTATATGTGCTCTTAATTGGTGAGGCTAGTGCCTCATACCTACAAAACTAAGCAAAATATCTGGCTCATGCCAACTTCGTTTTTAAGGCTGTGGCCACATAGGTGATGTCAAACATATGTATGGTGAACGTTTTCCTCAAGTATAACTTCTCTGGAAAGATTTTTTTTCACTTTAAATCACCTTATTACTAATCTCTCTATTGAACAAACCTCAAAAGGAGCAGAATAAATTAGTTAAAAGGTTCAGCAGATGATGACTCACCATCAGGGTAGTCAAACATTGCACACACACACATACAATAGACCCACCCACCCACCGACACAGGGGGGAGAGAGTTTGCATTGCTGTGTTTACCAGGATTGCTGTAGAGCTCACTTTCCACGGTCTTTGCAATACACTGAAGTTTTATATCTTGTAAGGAGTCTTCCGCATGCATGATTGTTGGCAGACAGCCCAGAGTGTCATGCACCAAGTTTGCCACTTCCCGAACATCAAACAACTTCAGCAGCTCTGAGTATACAGCTGGGAAAGAACTCAGAAATACAGCCTGGAGTGATATGGAAATAGAAAAACGCAGATAGAATTAAATCTAACGATTAAAACCTCTCATGCTTACTGTACTTACACCTACATACTACAAAAAAACAAAACAACGTCCATTCTTCAAAACTGTGTCTTCTGCATTAAGCCATAATGCAAGAGGTTTGTTTACCTAACCAAATTTTCAAATGTATGGCAATTTTTGGAAACAGAAGAAATTAACAAAGTTGTTAAAGCTCGAGAGTCCCCCACTCTAGAATCCTTCAAAACAGACTCATTACTTTCCTGTTTACATGTCGGAATTGCTGTCTAGTCGAAAAGACGGTAGTTTCCAACATTTTTTGGTTGAATCAGTATTCGACATATTCAATGGGGCTGCAGTTTTTCCACGTGTATCGGCGGATTAGCCGTGGATCCACGTGTTTTGTCGGATTTGCGGCCAAATCCGACAGGCTTTAGTCACGTTTTCGACAATGTCAATCCGACTTTAAAAAAAAGTCGGATTGGGATTGTCGAAAACGGGCAAAACCAGTCGTAAGTGCCCCCCATTTGAATACTGCATTGTCGGATCCTCTCCGTCGGAAAGGTTCCGACATGATTGAATAGACCCCTTAGTCTCTGTATTTTATGAAAAGCTTTTCTGTACTATATTATGTTCATTATCTGTTAAGCGCCTTGAGTCCTACTGGAGAAAGAGCGCTAAATAAATAAATAAAATGATTATTATAATAATATAAATACATCTAATTATTATTATTATTATTATGTGTTAAACACCCTCCCCACATCTCAAGATGGTTTTATTGATGAATTATTTATAGTCAGTACATTCTGCTATCATGCGGGTATAACGCTTCCTGCTTACCGTGACAGCCTGACTGCTGCAAAGCTGATATAGTAATGGCCGCAGTGGTGGAACACAAATAGTGGTATAGACAGACAACTCACCACAGAGTACAGGAGGTGGGATGGCTAAAACCTCTTCCAATGAAGGCTCGTCACCACCTCCAATGAAAGCATTTGACTGGACGTCAGTGGAGCGCTCAATTAAAGTCAGGGCACATTTATTTGTTTAGAAAATGGGCGGGGAGAGGTACCCTTCTTAAAAAAAAAAGCTATCATAAACACTAGAAATTTTGCCCACTTCCAACCAAAAATGTAAAAAAAAACAGTACAGTATATTGGCTGAGCCCACAAACAAAAACAGAATGTCTCTCAATAGCAATTTATTAACAAATATTATAAAAAATGTAATAAAAAAAGTATTCAAAGGTCATAAACATGAATAAAATAGTTCTTAATGTCTCCCACAACGGCGACTATATAAACTTAGCATATAACGCCTAAATAGGTCAATATACTATAGCAGCAACATAAGGCTTGTGGTAGATCAATATTTATTAATTGCTATTCTAAGAGCCTTGAGAGAGAGAGACATTCTATTTTAGTTAAAGTGAGTGCAGCCAATATACTGGTTTTTTTTTTTTTGTATCATTTAGTGCTGTCTGATATGCCACCATTAAGTAGCGAGCATGCAATACTATTTCGCCAGCTCAATCACTGAACCATTAATAAATGTTACTTGCAATATCCAGCATGGTCTATCGTTAAATCATTGCAGCAAGAACTGCAGCATATACTGAATGATGACACACAATGTGTACTCATTTGGAGGTCTGCAGAATTGTTTTCCACTGAGACTGTGATTAATTAAAAAAGAAGAAATTATTCTTTTTTTAAGCTATTAAAAGTGGTGAAAATGGTTTTGGAAGATATTTTGTCCAATAGCACTATTCTAAAATGTGTGGGTGCTAATTTTTTTTACTTTTATAGCATTATTATCAGTAGTCTTGTACCGGGATCAATGGCGCGGAATTTTGTTTATATATTATCACTTGCATTGTGGCCTGATAGGAAGTAAGTGTGAATAACTTGTAGTTCCCTGCAGTTCATATGCGAATGGGTTTTTTGACAGTCTCCACTCAGCTCACATTTGCTGCAGATTCATTAATTTAAGGTGGATCACGAACATAGCAATTTGATTCACCGAGCACAGTATTCATTTGTTACATACAGTACAGTACTCATTCATCAATGAAGCATAATAGTTATTTTCACAAAGTGCCATATGGTGGCAGAATAATGTACTGCAGTTAATGTCAATATTACAGTTTGGGAAACACAGCAACATTTGGAATAATAATGGAATTATATAGTGATAGAAGAGATATGTGCTACACCTGTTCCCCTAGACTTGCCATTCACTTTTTGTTAAAACTATTTCTTAAAGAATACACACATTATTCATCCTTTCTACATTGGCTACACTAATTTACCTATGCACGTTAACATACATCTAAATAGATACATGTATGGAATTAATAAAGACTAAAAAGGTATATTTACTAAGCAGCAGTTTAACAATACCTCCGCTTGTTGGCAGTTATGACCAGGGAATTTAAAAGGGTAATATAACTGCATGCAGAACCAGTATTTTGCATTTAATTTTTTTGCCCTTTAACATTCCGTGGCCGCCACTTATTAAATATATCAATACGTTTTTGCCTACTGAACTGAAACCTTAGCGATTGGCACATGGTTGAAAGTACAGCAGCCCACACCAAGTTTAAACTCCCAACTCTCCAAAGCTCTCTCAAAAAGCAGTATCAAAACCAGATTCAGCATCTGAAGTCACTTGTGTATGAAAAACAAAGAGAAAAATACTTCATGATATCTGCTCCTGAATATAGTGACATAGTGATAGAAGGTGCCACATATATAATAGGCAGACAACTATATTGGTAGTGCTTAACAGAATCATAGCAAAATAAGCAACCTGTGACTGAGATAATGCACTTGTTCCTTTGCTGTCTTTACATAGGAAGAATCGGACTGACATCATGAGTTCTTGAACAGAGCAGCGGAATTCTTCCTCATTCTGTCCTCCAGTAGCAAAGGAAAAAAGCTTTCGGGACTGAACAATGTACTTAAAAATATATTCCTGGGCCTATAACATACAAAAAAAAAAAAAAAAAAGCAGTGAAAATAATTACATAATATAACAAGATAACTCCCAATTATTTAATGTTATCCGACCCCTGTCCAACAGTGTTTACCAGTTACAGTATATTAACACAGTCTTAGGCAAACTAAAGCTTGCTCAGCTGTAGTAAAGCTACAAGTCAGTGGTGCACTGACAGCTTTTAATACACCTCTGCCTGTAGTAGGGGTTCCCAACTATGGTTCTTAAGCACAGTAACAGTCCAGGTTTTAAGGATAGCCATAATTGAGAACATGCGAGAAAAATAACATCCCATTTTAAAAAAAAAAATCTTAGGGCTTTATCAAAGTTTCAGTAATACAGCAGTAAAAGTACAGATGTACCAAGTCAAACATTGACAATAACACATGGAGTAACATTCGATAACAGAGCAATAATCAGGGGAGGTACGCAAGAGACAAATACAACCCAGTGCTGGGCAGAAAGAAAAAAGTAGAAAAAAGGCCAAGGGGTATGATGGGACCGCCGCTGGGATGGTCTCATTAAAGGCAATAGGCAGCGGAAGGCCTTGAAAGAGGCATTAGACGGCGGTAGTAGAGGGCTTGAAATGAAAATTAAACTGTCTAGCAGTCAAAACAGGTGTAGTAGAACTGGAATAAGTACATATAAAGGTGAAAAGAAACTGGATAAAATAAAATAAAGGGAGGTTGTGGGGTCGATCCATTGCTCTGGGATTGCGGAGGGAGTCGATGATAGGGCTGAGGAGCTGACAAAGCGTTGAATTTTAAAATATTGGCAGAAGTAGGAGTCTGGTATATCCATGAAAGAATGCGGAGCAAATCTACCGAAGACATGCCAGAACAGGGTGATGCCGGCGGCAGTCCAGATAGATGCCATGTGAGAAGATTGACCCAGAGGAGAAGAGAAACGCTGCCACATAGGTGACTGAGGAGAGGGGTATGCAGAAGGGGCATATTTAGTATCTAATATGTCTCTGGCGGAGAGTGTGCATGCAACCATAGGAACCAGATGGCAGATTTAGGTCTATGTTTCAATTGTAGTAAGGGCAGAAGAGATATCTAGACTACCTTACTAAGCTCACTCTCTAAATCCACCCAGCGTTTAGTTCCTCTTGAAGAGTGCCAAGCAATCAGTTGGATAAGTCAGGTACAAGACAATACCTGGAAAGAAACAATAAACTCAACCCCTCATTGATAGACACAGAATCTCTCTGAATATACAAGGTTTCCTATTATTCTAAATAAATTTGCAATAAAGGAATTGAAGGGAAATAAGCACCCAGGCAGGCACCGCTATGGGTAGTGCCTGAAAAAAGATATAGCAGTTCGGGAAGAATATTAATTTTATTGCGCTGATTAAACCAAGATATAAAATATTTTTGCTAGAGACAGAAATCCTTGTCAGTAGCTCGGAAGAGAGGAGGAAAGTTTGCTTTATACAGTATAATTGGTCGTAAGTCTTAGTTAAGTGTAATCTGAGATAATCAAGAAATTACTTCTGCCATGTAAGGGCAAAACACAGTTGCAGTAGATTTTTCGTGGTCTTTCAGATATGCAACGGCACAACTACAGATTTATCTTGCTGCCAGATAACTGCCCATAGAGGGACAGTTCATGAAAGAGATTTGGGAGAGAGCTCTAAGGATTAGTTAGAGTGAGAAGAATGTGGTAGGCAAAGAGGGAGAGTTTTACAATGAGAACTGCCAATAACAATACCAGAAATGTAAGTAAGTATTAGACCCAAATCCTAAAAGCAAGTGGCTCAATAACAAGGGCGAATATGAAGAGCGAGAGAGGACATCCTTGCCTGTTCCCACTGGAGACATTAAAGGAGTCTGAGAGAAGGCACGTGACCAAAACTTAAGTAGAGGGATTATGATACAGGGCCTTAATGGCTTGTAGAGATCTACCATCAAAACCAAACTAGAGAAGTAAGTGAATCATGAAGAGGCCCTACTGAATGCCTGGTGTTAAAAGATGTATGCCAGGATGGCACAAAACCCACTTGAAATGAGTGTATAAGGGTAGGGAGAATGGGATTCAGTCTGTTCGTAAGAAAATTGGTGAAGAACTTCAGATCAGTGTTCAGTAATGATATAGGGCTGTAGTTGGAAACCAACTGAGGGTCATTACCAGGTTTTGATAGGACTGTTATTTTGGCCCTAGTGCTGTATGGGTGGAAACAATTACCATCAAGGACCTGGTTAAACGTGGCCATGAGATGAGAAATGAGAAACACCTGGAAGGTTTTGTAATAGGAAAGATCATCATGGTTCTGTGATTTGGAGGGTTTTTAAGATTTAAGGGCAGCTTTATGAGCCTTCAATAGATGGGCAAGCTCTTCTTGTAGAAACGTTAATTTAACCAGCAAAGGGAAATCTCAACTTTCTCAGAAAAGATTGCATTAAGGGCGGATTTTGTTAATGAAAGCTACTTGTATACAGTAACTGTGAGGTTGTGTTTGTGGAGGGACTCCAAATGATAAACCTGTTCAGTAAGAGTTCTCAATATCTGTTTCTGTTCTTTATTTCGATGTGAAGTACAGCTAATAATATTGCCAAGGAGAACAGATTCATTGGCTTCCCACACCAAGCAGAAGCACAGAGAATCCTGAACACTAAAGGAGAAGTAATCCTCCAAGGCTGCTATAAGCGTTGTTTGAAAGTGATGGATCTTTAGGATGGTTTCATTGAGGCGCCAGGTCGGTCTGGTGACAGGAGTATCTAATAAACTGGAGGTGATAATGGTGTGATCAGACCAGGTAACAGAATATTTCCGTTATTTTGTTTTAACCATCTGTGTTCAAGCATTGGTTATCGCTAACACCTGGACTGTTAAGAGTGTCTTGAGTACCGAGGTTGGGAAACCCAGGCTTAAAGAATTCATTCAGAATTGTGTTTTACTATAAATCCCATCAATCCCTCTATATTTACAACACTAGTAATCTGAACATTGGGGGTAATTCCAAGTTGATCGCAGCAGGAAATTTTTTAGCAGTTGGGCAAAACCATGTGCACTGCAGGGGGTGCAGATATTACATTTGCAGAGAGAGTTAGATTTGGGTGGGTTATATTGTTTCTGTGCAGGGTAAATACTGGCTGCTTTATTTTTACACTGCAATTTAGATTGCAGATTGAACACACCACACCCAAATCTAACACTCTCTGCACGTTATATCTGCCCTTCCTGCAGTGCACATGGTTTTGCCCAACAGCTAACAAAATTCCTGCTGCGATCAACTTGGAATTACCCCCATTGCCCAATTCTAAATGAACAAGTCACGAATAAAAATTAATAAACCACACAATGTAACAGTGTTTGAGACAAATCTAAGCTTATGATCTAAGCTACTGCAATTATTAACACAAAAAATAGGGCGATTGCCAATTACCACTACATCAAAGGGAAGCAGCATGAATCAGTGAAGGAAAGTTCAACCTGTATGTAAATGAGAGTACATCTAAATTTTCCTTTCATTACCTTTAATACCTCCTGGATATGCTCTTGTCGCTCTGCTTCAATTATTCGGTCCACATACCATTTCAGCACTTTTATGAGGTCTCTGAAAAGTCAAGAGATGATCTGAAGTTAGGTTGTGTGTACACAGAGAAACCTTGCAATATGAAAAATACTAAAAATGAAAAATGAATATTGGAACCGTTAGTAACTAATAATTTAAGATCAATCTTTACCTATAAGCAAGAGCACCCGAAAAATGTCCTTCAATGTAAGTGTCCATTACTGGTTTAAAGTGCTGAAATTTGCTGTCTTGTAATAAATTTATTATGTGGATCTGCAAATACATAACAAACAAATTTATCATTTTATAATATTATTCAGTTAACTGCAGTAGCTAACCTGCAGCTCTTTGCACTTTCCAAATTTATCGAACTGCTGACAGCTACATGGACAAGTGAGCTCTACGACTGTCGGTACAATTACATGGAGAGCTGTGGCTTGTGGCTTGTAACTGTGTCTCTCAGCTGAGAGGATGAATAGTGCCACAACCATCTCTGTAATTACTGGGTATTGGCCAAGAAAGGGAGATGTTGTGCTGGTTGCATTTAAGAACATGTTTAATCTCAGATAGGCTTGCCTATCCAAAACATAGAGCAGAGTGTGGTGTGTCCAAAATGCAGCCCTCAAGTCACCCCAAAGGTCCATGTTTTAGGTATATACATGGCTCAGCACAGACGGTTAAATTAAACTGACTGAGTTACTAATTAAGTTACCTGTGGCCTAGCGCGGATAAACTTAAAACAGGGACCATTAGGTTGCCTTGAGGACTGCATTGGAGAACCTCTGACATACTGTAGAGAGTAGGTGTTGCAGATTAGGGGTGGGTGACTAGGGGACATGTATGGTGTCCTTGTAAAGCATTAACTTGCAAGCTGCTGCCATTGTGCCCTCAATTGGTATCATAACTAAAGTCTGGGCGCCCCCAGCAAAGTGAATGACCATCTGCAAGTTGAAAAACTTATTTCCCATCTATACTACTCCCCAAAATACATGTCCTATATAATTAAACCCATTTTTGAGCTTTTTACAGAAAATCACGCAAAAAGAAACGTCTTTATTGACCAAATCATGTAAGTGAAATGCCTCCAAGTACGTGATTATTTATGGACAGAGTTGTTCCAGAGGTTCTGCATAGTCTCAACACTTACCTTCAAATATTGTTACCTAGTTTTTCATAAATAGGGGATGCAAACTTAAATCTGCGTAAACTCCCATTGACCCTGTTTACACGGA
Source organism: Pseudophryne corroboree (assembly GCF_028390025.1). NCBI lineage: Eukaryota > Metazoa > Chordata > Amphibia > Anura > Myobatrachidae > Pseudophryne > Pseudophryne corroboree. The sequence continues at coordinate 483,841,690 of NC_086449.1, read as the reverse complement.
TTCTCAAACTGAATAGCAAAGAGTTGAAGCAGTGGTTTCTTTAGCCACGTTAAGCAATTTTTGGCTAAATTAATCAGGTAAAGAAAAAGAAAAACAAGACACTCACCAAGCAATCAAACACCTTTGAGCTGTATTTCTGAGAACTTTCATTCAAAATGCCAAATAATGTGTCCAGAGTGTCCTGAAGAAACTGTGGAATAGATAGTTGTAGATTTAAAAATGTTCTAATGTCATATAAGAACAGCCTCAGAGAAAGCCTCAGAGGAGCATGCTGCTGCTTACCTTTACAATCTCAGAACCATCGATCTCCTTCAACTTGGACAAGCTTCCTGAAATTTTATCTGGGTGCATTCGCCATTTTAGTAGATCCAACATATCCCCTATAAAATTAAAGTAACAAGAAGACAATTCTTGCAAGTTCACACACTTCAGTAGACTATCAGATAAGATTATAAAATACATCTAAGTATACCAGTGGTTCCTAAACTGTGTGCCACAAGGATCCTGCAGGGGTGCCTCGTGTTGGTGAACCAGGACCAAATAAAATTATTTATAGTCAAAGTGATAGTCAACACTACTGCTCGTGGTTGACAATCATAAAACATGTAGACTATCAGAAGCAAAACTGTACACAACCACATAAATAAAAAATAAGGGTAAGAAGGCACAGTTAACTTAAAATCAGTGCTTGTGGCTTCCAAATATAAAATATGTGGACAAACAGAAGTAAATCTTGTCCCTCACCACACAACTAAAACTAAGGATGACATATAAATAAAAATTCTAAACTTCTCAATAAGAAACTTTTGGCCTAGGGGAGTTGTGAAAAAAATCTGGTACTCTAGGGTGCCGTGATTCAAAAAAGGTTGGGAACCACTGCATTATACATTACAAACACTATATATTAAACAGGTTATTTTGTTTTTTGTTAATGCAAACTAAATATGCAATAAGTTAATGAAACTTTATCATTTTGATTTATGACTACTGTAAAGCACATTGAATTGTTGGTTTAGTAGTTATTTATTATTTATTTGTTATAATTTAACAAATTACAGTTAAAACGAATAACACAGATGTATCCTCATACACTATTGCTGAAATCACGACATAAAGCCCTTCACGGCACGCCTGGTTCCATGCAACTCGACTTGTGCCGAATGTCTTTTTCGCCCACAAAATGAGTCTAAGTTGGAAATAGATAAAACGGCTTCACAAGACTGCAGTGATTAATTTGATATGCAACACTTGTATATATGTGTGAGACTACGGGGCAGATGTACTAAGCCTTGGAGAGCGATAAAGTGGAGAAAGATAAGATACCAGCCAATCAGTTCCTAACTGCCATATTACAGGGTGTGAAAAATGACAGGAGCTGATTGGTTGCTAGTTTATCTCTTCACTCTATTACTCTCCAAGGCTTAGTACATCTGCCCCAGAGTCTGAATCTGTATACAATGTGCTATGATGCAGCGCCGCTGCTTTTTTCTTTCATGCCAAGTTCCGTTGTGCTTCGTATACAAATTAAGACCTAGGTGTACACAGATATAAAATGTTGCATATCAAATTAATCAGTGCAGTCTCATGAAGCTGTTTTTTGCAATCGACTGCGACTAGTGTTGCTCGCACCTGATGGCGTATTGAGGCTAGGTGTATAAGGACACATCTGTAGCTCAATACACAAAAAACAAAAGTAAAGCAATGTTGCCACAATACATAAACTTTTTTCAATTTGGTACTTTCTCACACTATATAACCTTTTATATCCCCATTTAGCTTGGCCTTTATTTGCACTGCCTACAGAAACAAAATATTTATCAGTACTTAATGCATCAGTCATTCCCACATTTTTTGGTCCCATTAGAATCAGTATTTGATTCCTAATAAGCAATCAGGTGAGCCCTGGTAATAATTATACTGTAGAACAACGTCAGACTATGTTAGTCACAAAATTAGCAGCACTTATAGTGCTTTCTGCTCACTACAGATGTGCCCACTCACATCTAGCCTCACTGTACGTTAAATAGCCCTTTTAGTCACACCTTGCCATGCCATGGCTAGACTTGATGATGCCAAGCATCTTTTTGTGTGACTTTTTCCATTAAAATGCAAAGTGATGCTAATAGGACACACAAGCTGATTAAAATGATATGCGCAAAGCCTATATTCTGTGTGTGACTGCTCCTGTAGCTGCATACGAAATGGTACGCTACAGGTTTTCATATGCAGATACAGCTGCAGTAGTACACAGAATATAGGCATGTAGCATATCATTTTAATCAGCAGAGTCTGCTTGTGCATCCTATTCACATAGTGATGTGAATAAGACACATTTTCGGCAAATAAGAAGCATGCTGCTAATAACGTTGCACGGGCCTGTCAGATCACTCAAGCCAGGCATCTCCCGCTGTGTGACATATTGAGGCAAGATGTATGCGGACACATCTGTATTACCATAGTATGGTTGCACAACTAACTACTGTATAGATGGAGTTCAAAATTAGGCTATTACTTTGTTTAAAGTACAGTTGTAATACTGTAGATGAAAGTACATCATTAATCTATATACTGTATTATCTTAAGACAAAAACATTTTGTGGTCCAGTGTAAAATCAATAAGACAAATAAATTAGAGGTGACAAATTTACTATCTGACCTATGAAAAATTATATATAATCAATACAGCTGAAATAAAAAAACTTCCATTTTACATAATTAGATGTGCTTCAGAATTCTCAATCAAGTTCACATTCTCTAGTTCAAAGTGGAGCTAACGAGACAAATTACCAATTTTACACACAGACTGTTTTATTGTTTGAATTTTTATTTTATTTTTTTCACCAAGAGATATGATTTTGGAATGTTTGGGCTACTCATGCTTGAAAACCCAGCTATGATCTAGAAGGATGAAAAGGCATTGTTACACTTGATTGGAGTTGCCAGAAAGCATCCATAATTCCCATTCCATTTAGATTAGTATATTTTGTTGAATCTGACAGTTTTACAATAATATCTAAGACTGAGCTATGTAAAGGTCTATAGAACATGTGCCAAACGAAAAAACATTAATATTGAAAAGATTACTCTATCATGAATCTGTTTTCAATCATGCTGCCGCGACTCCGGCCACTGAGCTGACCACAGTACCGTGAGCTCCCCAGAGAATCCCGGTTCTGCCTGCTACCGCCTCCCAAGATGTGCACCCTGGCCGCAACACCCGTGGAGACCACAACCTCCCCTGTCTGCTGCCGGAGTCTACAGAGGAGCTTGCATTCGTGGCGATGGACATCTACACCTACAGCCACTTCCTCAAGTGCAGACCTTCCCCTCCAGGTGAGCTGGGAGCCATAGGAGGAGAGCGCAGGGACCAGTTTGTGTTCGTCATCCTACCGCCCACACTTTGCCCTGTTGCTAAGGGGCCACTAGCTTGCTGCCACTACTCTGCTCCTGGGCCATTTCATCTGCATTAGTTGGTTTTGCCATGTAAATGACTGTTGCTTTAAAAATATGGGCAAGTCCCGCACCTCTGGCAACTCGCACTCTATGACATTTATCCTATGGTCTGGCATGTTACTTTGTGCCAATGTTCGGTATGCAATTTGCAACATTGTTCTTTTTAACAAAAACACTTTCATTTCTTCCTGTTGTATTTTTGCTTGCTCTGGCTCTTGGGTCCCTGTATGGCTAACCTCCCACAGTGTAACCTTTGTAGTGCGCCCAACATGGCTGCTTCACCTGGTATGCTCCTAGACGGGATGAAAAATACATGTAACTTACTGCTGGGATCCTACGCCTATCGTTAAGATCCTGCAATACCGATTTTGTGTCATCTCTTCTGGGCGTAATCCTATTCCACCCTGGGTAATCCTACATAGTGAACTCAACATGGCTGCCTCACATGGTACTGTACCTTTCATGGGTGGAATACATAACCTATAGAAGGTATTACCCACAATGTCTGCACCACCTTGCCAGTATGCTTACTAGACTCTCCAGGTTTTCTTTTCTTTCTTTTTAGTTTCTGCGTGGTTTGTCTATTGCTGTATTAGTTAAATCATTTGTACTACACTACGTAGACAAAAGTGATTGGAAACGGACAGCAAATAAAGCAACAAAATTTTATGGACATCAGTACTTTGTAGGTCCACCACGTGCAGTGATTACTGCAGACACCCTTCCTGGACAACAGCCGGCGGTATGTTTTGCCATTTTGCCTTAAGTACAGTGACCAACTGTGACATTGAAGGTCAATTCAGCCTAAAACGCATCCGTAGCTCCAGTTCGTCCCAGAGGTTCTCAATGGGTTAAGTTCTGTCCAGTCCATGCGGGTTACTGAATTTTCTATATACCAGTCCAGCATCGCCCTTGAAACATGGCATCACGCAACCTACAATGGTTCCCTTTTCAAACTCTGTTAGCTCCTTCCAGCAAGCCAGTTCATTAACAAATGATCTAATCATTACTCCTCTACCCATTTTATACCTTCAAGAACATGTTTCTGCTGCAGGAGTGCTTGCGCGGGGGTGAGGAGCCCAATCACTTTTGTCTGCAAAGTGAATGTGTTTTATTTTTGATGCTTGTAAAGCGCCTTGAGTTCTAAGGGAGAAAGAGCTATACAATAAAATTGTTATTTTTATTATTATAGTATTTATCTAATTAGTATACACAATAGGGTCAGATTCAGAAGGAAGGAGCGAATTTGGGAGGTGGGCATAAGGAGTAATTTTTTCCTGGAACAAACCAGGCAATACAAGATATACATATGCATTTACTGTTTTTGCATGGAGGGAAATATGTGCTGTACCGAAGAAATACTGGACAGCTTTGTTTTTACACAGCGATTTAGATTGAAGCTATGAGGCTCCCTTTCCGAATCCTACTGTAAGTGGTAGATTTTCTAAAGTTCTGAATATATGAAAAGTACTGATATCACCCATAACAACCATATTTCATCTGCAGTCTAGAAAATGACAGACAGAGTCTAACTGGTTGCAATAAGAAACATTTCCACTTGGATGTTTTAGAAGCTTGTGTAAATCTACCACTAAGACGGTATCCTATTAGACGGGCTATCCAATTATAGCCTATTTTTTTTCCATTTAAAAAAAATCACCCTTTTCTGCACGAAAACATATAAAGCCTGCAAAAAGCCACGGACCTGTGTGTTTTTGCGGCGTTGATCATGGAAAAAATGGTTACTTATCAGCAGGGCTTAAAGTGGTCCTGGAGAGGTGGTGGAACTTATTTCCCTTGCCACCTACTTTGATATGGGGGGAGCGGCACAGCGTGGCAGCAACAGCAGCACTGTAGTGACTTCCACCAGCGCAGGCACCATAGCATGGGGAGGAGGCCAGGGCCAGTCTAAGTTACTGCAGCAAGATTGAAACTGAAACTGGAAGAGGTGGGCTGACGGACTCCAAATAAAACGGACGAACACAGTTCTGCCCCGTTATGGCCCACTTTAACCCCTGCTTATCAGTGATTTGGTCAGGCAGCCAAAACAAAAAACCTGAAAAATGCCAGCATCGGGGTTAATAGATAGCCCAGGATGAGTCAATTAGGCTAAATGAAAACCGCCCTATATCTCTCTGCACATTTTACATTTGCCTCACCTGCAGTTCAATATGGTTTTGACAAAGTGAGAATTTCTTCTTTTTTTTTAATCAGGACCACAGTATCTGTGCTTGAGACACACTGTTGCTGTTTAGATAATTATGGCAGAAATATGATTGAACATGAACATTTCGAACACACTGCGTATTAACGCATGTCATGTGGCACACTACTATCTTTATTTTTACATTGAGCTGGCTGAAGTACCTGTCAATGTCATAAACTTCAGTTTGTGTCTAACAAAGCTGGAAAAGAATAAAACACAGAGCCATAGAATTAAACTGATTGTACTGTCATTCTAGCAGAACCAATGAAGCCTTGATCAAGAAACTACAAAGCTACATGAAAGAAAGACAGCATCATTAATATTTGATAAAACTTTTTTTTTTCAAATCCATACCATTTTGTGTTAGTTTTGTTGAACAAAGAAATGAGGTTATCCAAAACGACTCTTTTGTATTTTTAACAGCTTGATTATTATTTCCATGTTGATTTCCTTTCAAAAATGGAAGTTTGAGGTATCGGCAGGAGTCTTGGAAAACGGTGTTCTCTTCACACTGCAACAACAAAGTACAATTGTAGTCTCTATAACATTTAAAGCATGGCAATCTTAAAGACATGTAACATACTGTGTATCCTCTTCAACATGATCAAGCTTAGAAAAAAAACTAACATTTAAATCCTTTTCGTCCTACAGAACAAAACTGAGCAAACCTGCTGCACACTGAATTGTGACTGTATATAGAAGGAGACTTGTAATTAAAAGTTTCTGTAGGTGATCTAACTGACTAACTGAACTCAGTTCTTCCCACTGTCATATGGTTCTTGCCTGTGACTACAATTAGACTTCAGTATGGTGGGCAACAAACTAAAAAGCAAATGTTTTTTTTAGCTTACTAACCAAAATCTATTAAGACAGCAATATTTAAGTCAGATAGGTTTATTTATGTAAAAGTATACAATTTCACAGAATCAATGGAATTTCAGCAAGATTGCCACTAAACTTAAAGCAGCAATAATTTATAAGACTGACTCAGCCATATAACTGATTGCCACTTTAAATGTAGCCGAAATCCTGGCAGTTCTGTGAAATTGCAGCCTAAGCGTTATAATTCATTGCTGCTTTAAATGTAGTGGCAATCGCGTTCAAATCACACCTTTTCAGTGAAAGCAGAACCTATTCCATAACTTCCTGAGTTTTGTTTTCATCAATTGTCGCTAGTGGACCAACAATGAATGGCATGGTAGCCCGTTTGTCTCAAAGTCTATAACTTGTTTCTAACCATGAAATGCTAACCAATGAAAGCAGGAAGAATAGCTTGAAAGTGTAAGTAATGAAAGCTTCTGTGTTCTATTGTTACATGACTCCTATTTTATTAAATGTTATTGGGGCTGTGGAGTCGGTAGAAATTTACAGATTCTGGCTTATAATATTACAGTATATACTATAAATATAAGCAATCATATCGACACGTGTACAAGGGTGTTGGTAGTGGTGCAGGGGATAGGCAGGGTACTACTGATGGATATATGTCGTGCAAATTGCACTTATTGAAGAAACCTTGCTCGCACTGTAAGAACTGCCAGCAAAGTGTGCAAGTGCATTTGTTTTGCTTGCAGTGAAAATACTGCATGCACTTATCGGTCTGCTTTATTTTTACATTGCAATTTAGAGTCAGGCTAGTCTGTGCCTCTATAACAACTTTATATTGTGCATTTACAATGTACCCCTGCAACACAGAATGGTTTTTCCAGTTGCAAACTGCACCCAACTTGCCTCAACTCTAAATCAGTTCCAATGTTGTAACAGATGAGGATTTAGCAATATTGCGCATTACTTACAGGAGAATACATGGCAGTGAAATCATGATTTTACTACAGTAATTTTCTAACTAATATACTCTACATTAATATATATTTGCCATGCACGTAGGAGTCAGACAGTAGTAAAATAGAGGACTAATTGTAGGTTTGGTATACCGACTTCACAGCCTTAAATCTTGTCCGTGTGTTTCGCCACAGACCTAGAAACATACAATTTGACATCTAGTCTGTTCCTTTGTTAACAATAATGTTACCTCAAACCCTATTGCACACTTATTTCTTTGTAAGGATATCCTTATGCCTATTCCCAAGCATGTTTAAATTGCTCTACCGTCTTAGCCTTTACCACATCTGATGGGTGACGATTTCACTTATCCACTACCCTTTCTGTGAAGTAATTTTACTTGAAATTTCCTCTGAACCTGCCTCCAGGGGTGGATTGGCCATAGGACCTGCAAGGAAGTTTGTCAGTGGGCTGATGTGTATGTGGGGTCTGTTTTGTTTGTTGACACGTGAGGGGTGGTGCTGCCGCCATGGTTACACATTATACCTCTGGTGCTGACCATGTGAGGCCACTCCTACAAATTTTTCTAGGACCACTTTTAGTTCCCAATCTGCCCCTGCCCGATTTTGAAAGAAAGTGCAATGTTAGCACTACATAAGTATTAATAAATAAATTAATAAATATATAGATGTTACAGCCAAGAAGCAGTGGAAATATATAATATTTTTTTCCTGTGTGGGCCAATCTGTTTTAATAAGAATTTACTTACCGATAATTCTATTTCTCGGAGTCCGTAGTGGATGCTGGGGTTCCTGAAAGGACCATGGGGAATAGCGGCTCCGCAGGAGACAGGGCACAAAGGTAAAGCTTTACGATCAGGTGGTGTGCACTGGCTCCTCCCCCTATGACCCTCCTCCAAGCCTCAGTTAGGTACTGTGCCCGGACGAGCGTACACAATAAGGAAGGATTTATGAATCCCGGGTAAGACTCATACCAGCCACACCAATCACACCGTACAACCTGTGATATAAACCCAGTTAACAGTATGATAACAGAAGAGCCTCTAAAAGATGGCTCCCTACAACAATAACCCGAATTAGTTAACAATAACTATGTACAATTATTGCAGATAATCCGCACTTGGGATGGGCGCCCAGCATCCACTACGGACTCCGAGAAATAGAATTATCGGTAAGTAAATTCTTATTTTCTCTATCGTCCTAGTGGATGCTGGGGTTCCTGAAAGGACCATGGGGATTATACCAAAGCTCCCAAACGGGCGGGAGAGTGCGGATGACTCTGCAGCACCGAATGAGAGAACTCCAGGTCCTCCTTAGCCAGAGTATCAAATTTGTAAAATTTTACAAACGTGTTCTCCCCTGACCACGTAGCTGCTCGGCAAAGTTGTAATGCCGAGACCCCTCGGGCAGCCGCCCAAGATGAGCCCACCTTCCTTGTGGAGTGGGCCTTTACAGATTTAGGCTGTGGCAGGCCTGCCACAGAATGTGCAAGTTGGATTGTGCTACAGATCCAACGAGCAATTGTCTGCTTAGACGCAGGAGCACCCATCTTGTTGGGTGCATACAATATAAACAACGAGTCAGATTTTCTGACTCCAGCTGTCCTTGCAATATATATTTTCAATGCTCTGACAACATCCAGTAACTTGGAGTCCTCCAAGTCACTTGTAGCCGCAGGCACTACAATAGGCTGGTTCAGATGAAATGCTGACACCACCTTAGGGAGAAAATGCGGACGAGTCCGCAGTTCTGCCCTGTCCGAATGGAAAATCAGATATGGGCTTTTGTAAGATAAAGCTGCCAGTTCTGACACTCTCCTGGCCGAAGCCAGGGCTAGTAGCATGGTCACTTTCCATGTGAGATATTTCAAATCCACATTATTTAGTGGTTCAAACCAATGAGATTTGAGAAAGTCCAAAACAACATTGAGATCCCACGGTGCCACTGGGGGCACCACAGGAGGCTGTATATGCAGCACTCCCTTAACAAAAGTCTGGACTTCAGGAACTGAAGCCAATTCTTTCTGGAAGAAAATCGACAGGGCCGAAATTTGAACCTTAATAGATCCCAATTTGAGACCCATAGACAATCCTGATTGCAGGAAATGTAGGAATCGACCCAGTTGAAATTCCTCCGTCGGAGCACTCCGATCCTCGCACCACGCAACATATTTTCGCCAAATGCGGTGATAATGTTGCGCGGTTACTTCCTTCCGTGCTTTAATCAAAGTAGGAATGACTTCTTCCGGCATGCCTTTTTCCTTTAGGATCCGGCGTTCAACCGCCATGCCGTCAAACGCAGCCGCGGTAAGTCTTGAAACAGACAGGGACCCTGCTGAAGCAAGTCCCTTCTCAGAGGTAGAGGCCACGGATCTTCCGTGATCATCTCTTGAAGTTCCGGGTACCAAGTTCTTCTTGGCCAATCCGGAACCACTAGTATCGTTCTTACGCCTCTTTGCCGTATAATTCTCAATACTTTTGGTATGAGAGGCAGAGGAGGAAACACATATACCGACTGGTACACCCAAGGCGTTACCAGCGCGTCCACAGCTATTGCCTGCGGATCTCTTGACCTGGCGCAATACCTGTCCAGTTTTTTGTTGAGGCGAGACGCCATCATGTCCACCATTGGTCTTTCCCAACGGGTTACCAGCATGTGGAAAACTTCTGGATGAAGTCCCCACTCTCCCGGGTGAAGGTCGTGTCTGCTGAGGAAGTCTGCTTCCCAGTTGTCCACTCCCGGGATGAACACTGCTGACAGTGCTATCACATGATTTTCCGCCCAGCGAAGAATCCTTGCAGCTTCTGCCATTGCACTCCTGCTTCTTGTGCCGCCCTGTCTGTTCACATGGGCGACTGCCGTGATGTTGTCCGACTGGATCAACACCGGCTTTCCCTGAAGCAGAGGTTCTGCCTGGCTTAGAGCATTGTAGATTGCTCTTAGTTCCAGAATGTTTATGTGAAGAGACGTTTCCAGGCTCGTCCACACTCCCTGGAAGTTTCTTCCTTGTGTGACTGCTCCCCAGCCTCTCAGGCTGGCGTCCGTGGTCACCAGGATCCAATCCTGTATGCCGAATCTGCGGCCCTCCAATAGATGAGCACTCTGTAACCACCACAGAAGAGATACCCTTGTCCTTGGAGACAGGGTTATCCGCTGGTGCATCTGAAGATGCGACCCTGACCATTTGTCCAACAGATCCCTCTGGAAAATTCTTGCGTGGAATCTGCCGAATGGAATTGCTTCGTAAGAAGCCACCATTTTTCCCAGGACTCTTGTGCATTGATGTACAGACACCTTTCCTGGTTTTAGGAGGTTCCTGACAAGCTCGGATAACTCCTTGGCTTTTTCCTCCGGGAGAAAAACCTTTTTCTGAACCGTGTCCAGAATCATCCCTAGGAACAACAGACGTGTTGTCGGAATTAACTGGGATTTTGGAATATTCAGAATCCACCCGTGCTGTTTTAGCACTTCTTGAGACAGTGCTAATCCCATCTCTAGCTGTTCTCTGGACCTTGCCCTTATTAGGAGATCGTCCAAGTATGGGATAATTAATACGCCTTTTCTTCGAAGAAGAATCATCATCTCGGCCATTACCTTGGTAAAGACCCGAGGTGCCGTGGACAATCCGAACGGCAGCGTCTGAAACTGATAGTGACAGTTCTGTACGACGAACCTTAGGTACCCCTGGTGTGAGGGGTAAATTGGAACGTGGAGATACGCATCCTTGATGTCCAAGGATACCATAAAGTCCCCTTCTTCCAGGTTCGCTATCACTGCTCTGAGTGACTCCATCTTGAACTTGAACTTCTTTATGTACAGGTTCAAGGACTTCAGATTTAGAATAGGTCTTACCGAGCCATCCGGCTTCGGTACCACAATATAGAGTGGAATAATACCCCTTTCCTTGTTGTAAAAGAGGTACCTTGACTATCACCTGCTGAGAGTACAGCTTGTGAATGGCTTCCAAGACCGTCACCCTGTCGGAGGGGGACGTTGGTAAAGCAGACTTCAGGAAACGGCGAGGTGGATTCGTCTCTAGTTCTAACCTGTACCCCTGAGATATTATCTGCAGGATCCAGGGATCTACCTGCGAGTGAGCCCACTGCGCGCTGAAATTCTTGAGACGACCCCCCACCGCCCCCGAGTCCGCTTGAGAAGCCCCAGCGTCATGCTGAGGCTTTTGTAGAAGCGGGGGAGGGCTTCTGTTCCAGGGAAGGAGCTGCCTGTTGCTGTCTCTTCCCCCTTCCTCTGCCTCGTGGCAGATATGAATATCCCTTTGCTCTCTTGTTTTTAAAGGAACGAAAGGGCTGCGGTTGAAAAGTCGGTGTCTTTTTCTGTTGGGGAGTGACTTGAGGTAAAAAGGTGGATTTCCCGGCTGTAGCCGTGGCCACCAAATCCGATAGACCGACTCCAAATAACTCCTCCCCTTTATACGGCAAAACTTCCATATGCCGTTTTGAGTCCGCATCGCCTGACCACTGTCGCGTCCATAAACTTCTTCTGGCCGAAATGGACATAGCACTTACCCGTGATGCCAGTGTGCAGATATCCCTCTGTGCATCACGCATATAAAGAAACGCATCCTTTATTTGCTCTAAAGACAGTAAAACATTGTCCCTATCCAGGGTATCAATATTTTCAATCAGGGACTCTGACCAAGCTACCCCAGCACTGCACATCCAGGCTGTCGCTATAGCTGGTCGTAGTATAACACCTGTATGTGTGTATATACTTTTTGGGATATTTTCCATCCTCCTATCTGCTGGATCTTTAAGTGCGGCCGTCTCAGGAGAGGGTAACGCCACTTGTTTTGATAAGCGTGTGAGCGCCTTGTCCACCCTAGGAGGTGTTTCCCAGCGCGCCCTAACCTCTGGCGGGAAAGGGTATAAAGCCAATAACTTCTTTGAAATTAGCAGTTTTTTATCGGGGGCAACCCACGCTTCATCACACACCTCATTTAATTCATCTGATTCAGGAAAAACTATAGGTAGTTTTTTCACACCCCACATAATACCCTGTTTAGTGGTACCTGTAGTATCAGCTATATGTAACGCCTCCTTCATTGCCAAAATCATATAACGTGTGGCCCTACTGGAAAATACGGTTGATTCGTCACCGTCACCACTAGAATCAGTGCCTGTGTCTGGGTCTGTGTCGACCGACTGAGGCAAAGGGCGTTTTACAGCCCCTGACGGTGTTTGAGGCGCCTGGACAGGCACTAATTGATTGTCCGGCCGTCTCATGTCGTCAAACGACTGCTTTAGCGTGTTGACACTATCCCGTAATTCCATAAATAAAGGCATCCATTCTGGTGTCGACCCCCTAGGAGGTGACATCCCCATATTTGGCAATTGCTCCGCCTCCACACCAATATCGTCCTCATACATGTCGACACACACGTACCGACACACAGCAGACACACAGGGAATGCTCTTAACGAAGACAGGACCCCACTAGCCCTTTGGGGAGACAGAGGGAGAGTTTGCCAGCACACACCAAAAGCGCTATATATGACAGGGATAGCCTTATAATAAGTGCTCCCTGTATAGCTGCTTTAATAATATATTTTTGCCACAATTTTGCCCCCCCCTCTCTTTTTTACCCTGTTTCTGTAGTGCAGTGCAGGGGAGAGCCTGGGAGCCGTCCTGACCAGCGGAGCTGTGTAAGGAAAATGGCGCTGTGTGCTGAGGAGATAGGCCCCGCCCCTTTTTCGGCGGGCTCGTCTCCCGCTCTTTAGTGGATTCTGGCAGGGGTTAAATATCTCCATATAGCCCCCGGAGGCTATATGTGAGGTATTTTTAGCCAAATTAGGTTTTCATTTGCCTCCCAGGGCGCCCCCCTCCCAGCGCCCTGCACCCTCAGTGACTGCCGTGTGAAGTGTGCTGAGAGGAAAATGGCGCACAGCTGCAGTGCTGTGCGCTACCTTTAGAAGACTGAGGAGTCTTCTGCCGCCGATTCTGGACCTCTTCTCGTTTCAGCATCTGCAAGGGGGCCGGCGGCGAGGCTCCGGTGACCATCCAGGCTGTACCTGTGATCGTCCCTCTGGAGCTAATGTCCAGTAGCCAAGAAGCCAATCCATCCTGCACGCAGGTGAGTTCACTTCTTCTCCCCTAAGTCCCTCGTTGCAGTGATCCTGTTGCCAGCAGGACTCACTGTAAAATAAAAAACCTAAGCTAAACTTTTCTAAGCAGCTCTTTAGGAGAGCCACCTAGATTGCACCCTTCTCGGCCGGGCACAAAAATCTAACTGAGGCTTGGAGGAGGGTCATAGGGGGAGGAGCCAGTGCACACCACCTGATCGTAAAGCTTTACTTTTGTGCCCTGTCTCCTGCGGAGCCGCTATTCCCCATGGTCCTTTCAGGAACCCCAGCATCCACTAGGACGATAGAGAAATAGTTTTCTGTGGGGGCAAATGTGTTTTCTTTTTTTTCTTGTGCAATGTTTTTCATCTCTGCTTGCATCTGAGTTGCATCGCGCATGCATGCACCACAATGTTGTTTGTACAGAGTTGCAGTACAGAGTCAGACACACACACTAAGAAGCACATTAGAATTTTGGCATTCCTGGATAGTTACAAGGAGTTGGATAATCAGACGCAGATGTAACGTAGTATGGGCGTGTTGCTGAAAGGGGTTGCATATAGAGATGTTGAATTGCTCACAGTGGAGGCCATACTTAGACGGATGATCTGCACTTCAGCATAGGGCTGGTGAAGGTTTCAATAGTGCACCCATGGTGTGGGGGAGAACCTAAAGACGCACAATGCATGATTACAGCATCTATAAACACTGAAAGCGGGCATCTCATATTTAGATGAACGGATATAGACTAGGGAACTGCATTGTAGCCTCATTAACATAAAGTCACAGGCGCAACTGCAGCAAAAGATGCAAGGAAGGCTGCAACTGTGTCCAACTCATAATCAGACCCTATAAAGAGGAATCCCACCCCCTTAACAGACCCCGCGTCCATTAGAGCTGCTTCCACGACTTTCCCAGGCTGGTTTTCCATCCCATTCTGCCCCTGTCTGCCTCCCTCCAGTTTCAGTGTGTGTTCTAATGCTTCTTTTCCATTGAAGAATGTCGCCCTTCTGTACCTTGTTAAAAACCTTGACATATTTGAAAGTTTCTATCATGCCCCGAAGCCGCCCCCCCTCCCCCTTTTTTCTCCTCCACACTATACATCTTAAGATCTTTGAGTCTTTCCGGGTAAGTTTTGTGGTGTAGGCCATGAACCATTTTAGCTGCCCTTCCATGTACAGTCTCTAATGAATTACTATCCTTCTGGAGATATGGCCTCCAGAACTGAACACAGTATTCTAGGTAAGACCATACTAATTACCTAATTATAGACTGCATAATCATTAATACAGCCGATGACTCAATTTAGGAACGTTTAGCCTGGTTAGAAGGAGAAAGCGCATTTTCATGTGCTGATTTTCTGAGTTGACTTAATTATTAAATATGCTCTTTTAAAAAAAAAAAATGTCTCATAAAATGTCAAACAGAGGCACTCCATGCCCTTACACCACCAGGCAGCATTTGGAATGCTGCAATTATTAAAATAATAACACTGGTTAAAAAGCAATATACAGATTCTCCATTATCCAATCAATCTTGCAGTGACAGCACCATGTGATAGAATGCATATAGGACAGATTTAATCAGGTATAAACACTTCAGAAAATTACTTAGCATATTATTATGAAAGCATGCAGGCTGCAACCTTATGCACGACGAGTTCATGGGTGCCATCAGGAAATGTACGGCCATCTTCTTGCATGAGGGGTATGAAGGAAAAGCCAAACAATTTCTTCTCACCCTTCTCCTTTGCTAAAAAGATATAAACAATTATTGCATATGATTAGTCATATTCTAAAACAATTACTTTAAAAAAAAAAACACACATCTCTGAGGTTCTAGACTATCATAGTAACCAGTGGCGGATTTGCCGCTAGGCAACCTAAGCAGTTGCCTAGGGCCCGGCAGGTCACAAGGGGCCCGAAGCGGGCCCCCCGCTTGTGTCACTGAGACACGCTGCCACTCAGTCCGGCGGCAGCATGTCTCAGCTATCATGAGAGGAGAACGTGGGCGCGCGGCTAAGTCTGGCGGCGTGTAGGGACTTCAAACCAGCCGCTGGTTCATGAGCCAATCAGAGCTCACGGACCGGCAGCCAATCAGGAGCACTGTGGGGGCAATTGGCTGGCACTGTGGGGCATTTGTGTACCTGGCACTGTGGGGGCAATTGGCTGGCACTATGGGGCATTTGTATACCTGGCACTGTGGGGGCAATTGGCTGGCACTGTGGGGCATTTGTGTACCTGGCACTGTGGGGGCAATTGGCTGGCACTATGGGGCATTTGTATACCTGGCACTGTGGGGGCAATTGGCTGGCACTGTGGGGCATTTGTATACCTGGCACTGTGGGGGCAATTGTTTATCTGGCACTGTGGGGGCATTTGTATACCTGGCACTGTGGGGGCATTTGTATACCTGTCAGGTATACAATTGCCCCCACAGTGCCAGATCCACAATTGCCCCCACAGTGACACTGTGGGGGCATTTGTGGATCTGGCACTGTGGGGGCATTTGTGGATCTGGCACTGTGGGGGCATTTGTGGATCTGGCACTGTGGGGGCAATTGTGGATCTGGCACTGTGGGGGCAATTGTGGATCTGGCACTGTGGGGGCAATTGTGGATCTGGCACTGCACTATTGGGGGCATATGTCTGTGTATCACGTCCCATTTTAATTGGCCACACCCATTTTTTGGGCACTCTCTGTCTGATTGGTCGCTGCTTAGCCCCGCCAGGAGTGCACATAGACGTTCTCATTCTAGTGAATGGGGCGTGTGCGTGTCACGGACACGTCCGCACCCCAGACGCGGTGATAGGCCCAGGCACAGACGGAACTCCATCTGTAATGTAAGGGGGCATAAGTCAGAACGAAAATATAGTGCTATGGATTGTTTGAGGTAGGGGGGCCCCAAATCGGTATTTCGCTTAGGGCCCCATGAGGTCTAAATCCGCCTCTGATAGTAACCAGCTTTTACAGATATACAGTAAGAATATATGGAATTGCAGAGCATTAGAAACCCCAGATTTGCAAATCCTCATTATGATTTTGTTTGGGTATCAGGGAACTTCGTCAATCTGTTGTAGATGTATGGGAACCTTATGCCACAAATTAAAAAAAACTATAGGGAGACAGAAAAATGAAAGGTAACTATTTTGTAACTAGTTATGAAATTACTTTTAATAGACTGTCAGGTTCTGAGTTTGTATCGTACATGGAGCTGGGACCGCAGGATGGGACTAGCTAAAGGTGCGTACACACACTGGCTAATATATCGGACATTCTATTGAACAACCGATATATTGCGAGCCCGTCAGGCAGTGTGTACCAACGATATATCTACCAGCGTGTACCCACCTTAAGACTAGGATGAAAAACGCAAGGTGGCTGAATGACACTTCTCCTCATAAAAGTAACAAATATAGATTGTTGAGGAAAAAAAAAGAAAAAAAAAAGACTACTTCTAGGTTCAAACAGTATGCTGTCTGACAGTGATAGCAATACCTGAAACCTAGTACAAGTGAGTGCTTGGTGAGTACTCAGTAAACCAGTATTGTGAGCACACTATTTGTATGTTTGTCTGTGGAAGCAGCTGGATAACTTGAACAGTCAGTAGCAGACTCTGGAAACTGTTAGTGTGGGCGTGGAGACTGCATGCATTAGGCTTGATAGCAGACAACACACTGGTATTAGGAGACAGTGCTGATTACAGCAGGAGTACATGGTGAATTGTTGCTGAGAGTGCGTTGATGCAGACTGAACCACAGGGAAGGAGCACTCAGGAACAAATGCAGGTAAACGGTATCAGAAACTGGAGTTCTGGAATAATGTGGGTAACTGTATCGGAGGCTGGAGCTCAGAGAATTGGAATTGCTTCTATCACAGAGGACCAGGAATCCTAGGAGACTTATTGTACTAGCAAAGTACATGTGGCCAGGAGAAATTTATATAAGGAGCTAACGCTGTGAATGGTGGAATGGCTCAGCTGACCCAAGGAAAGATGGCAACACCCTTGCTGCACCAGACAGTAGCTACATGTGAATCCTGATATGATTGGCCAGCTGACCTGCACAAACACATGAGCGCATTGTCTCACCCCTCACTCTTTGCTCTTGACTTTGCCACTTACTTCACATCAAAAATTGACTTCATACATCCGGACATCAAATCCCGCCAAAAAATCAGCAACCAGCCACCTCCTATCCCCTACCACCCCTCCCCTTCCCTCTTACCAACTCGGACATCTTTCTCCCATGTATCTGGTGACGAAGCCATGGCCCTCATTCGTTCCTCATCCCCCTCCACCTCCCCACTTGACCCTATCCCCTCCCGCCTCCTCCGCTACCTCTCTCTCTCTGCCTGCTCCCATCTTGCCCACCTCTTCAATCTTTCCCTATCACCAGGCACTGTACCCTCTTCCTTCAAGCATGCACTTGTCTCCCCTTTTCTTAAAAAAACCTACCCTTGATCCACACACTCTCTCCAACTATCTACCCATCTCTCTCCTTCCTTTTAACTCCAGACTCCTTGAGCGTATTGTCTATAACCGCCTGACTGGCTTCCTTTCCTCCCACTACTTGACCCATTCCATTCTGGCTTCCGTCCTCTCCACTCCACTGAAACTGCCCTCACAAAAGTCTGCAATGACCTCCTATCTGCTAAATCCAAGGGTCACTACTCTTTGCTTATTCTCCTTGACCTCTCTGCTGCTTTTGACACTGTGGACCACCCTCTCCTTCTGCAAATCCTTCACTCCCTTGGTCTGCATGATGCTGCCCTCTCCTGTCTGTCTTCCTACCTCTCTGACCGTTCCTTCTCTGTCTCCTCTCATGGCTCCACCCCCCCCCCCCCCACACACTTCAACTAACTGTAGGTGTCCCCCAAAGCTCATTTCTTGGTCCTCTCCTTTTCTCTCTCTATACATCCTCTTTAGGAGAACTCATTAGCTCTTTTGACTTACAATATCATCTCTATGCTGATACCACTCAAATCTACCTTTCCTCCCCTGATCTCTCACCTGCTCTCCTCACTCATGTATCCAACTGTCTCTCTGCTACTGTATCTCTTCTTGGATGTCCCAGCGCTTTCTTAAACTTAACATGTCTAAGACTGAGCTGATCATCTTCCCACCCTCCCGCACAACCTCACCTCCCACAATTTCATTATCTATCGATGGCACTATTATCTCCTCTAGCCCCCAAGTGCGCTGTCTTGGACTAATCCTCGACTCCTCCCTCTCCTTCAAACCACACATTCAGCACCTATCACAAACCTGTCATTTTCATCTCAAAAATATTTCCAGGATCAGACCCTTTCTCACCCAAGATGCCACCAAGACCCTTATCCACTCACTGGCCATCCCCAGACTGGACTACTGTAATCTCCTCCTGACTGGCATCCCTAACAAATACATCTCTCCACTCCAATCTATCCTCAATGCTGCTGCCCAGATCATCTTCCTCACCAAACGCACTACATCCACCTCCCCTCTCTTACTAGCCCTTCACTGGCTCCCCTTCCCCTTCAGAATCCATTTCAAGCTTCTCAAACTCACTTACAAAGCCCTCACCCACTCCTCTCCCAGTTACATCTCTGACCTTTTCTCCCTTTACACTCCCGCCCGTACTCTTCGCTCTGCTAATGCACGCCACCTCTCCTGCCTTCTGATTACCTCCTCCCACTCCTACCTCCAAGATTTTGCAAGTGCTGCTCCCTTCTTCTGTAATTCTCTGCCTCTCCCCCTCAGACTCTCCACCTCTCTACAAAACTTCAAATGGGCTCTCAAGACACACTTCTTCACCAAACCCAGCCGTCTCTCATCCTAAACCTTCTGTGGCCCATGATCACTTTCTATCCCATCTGTGTCACCCCTGTCTGTGTGCCCCTCCCCTTAAGAATGTAAGCTCTCATGAGCAGGGTCCTCTTGCTTCAGGTGCTTTTACATCTCTTACTTAAATTATCAATTTTTCAATACTCCCTTTGATGGCACCAAATCCTTTGGTTTTCTGCCACCCTGATACTTATTTCAGTGCTGTTTACTGATGCAGCTATGTTTATATACTCTGTACTTGTGCTATATTGTATTGAACTGTAAGTCACTGTCTTCATGTTTTGTTTATTTGTTATCCCTGTAATTGTTAACCCTGTAATTGGGCCCTGCGGATCCCATGTGGCGCCATATAAAGAAAGGATGATAATAATGATAACTGGAAGTGCTAGGTAGGGTAAGCAGGTTTACGTACCAGTTGTGTGGCACTGGCCTCGGACTATACTGTATATGAAATATGTGATTGAGTATTTCAGTGGTGAGTAAATGGTGTGTCATGAGCAGGGTTTGCATGTGTTAATGGGTACAAATAGTATACAATATATATTGACTCATGTTGGTGTTTCAACTGTTACGGTTTGTCAACATAAGATAAAGTTTGGGACATTAGAATGGGCTAGTCCATTAGCATCTGAAACACTGCTGGGTTGGCTGCTTTAGGCAGCATGTAGCTGTTGGTATTCTGCAGTGCTATAGTTAAAGAACATACCAGTCAAAATAAAAAAAGCACTGTTGTCAGTTAGTATTGTATACAAAGCCAGACTGGCAAGCCTGACATTTGCTAGAATGCCTGCTGTGCTTAACAGAATAAATGGTCTGTGCGGTCAATCTTTTGTTGAAATGACTCACTCCTCAGCCTTAGTCAGTATAATAGCCTCACACTGAGGCCACTTTGGGATCTGTGCTTGTCCACCTACTGCTCTTATTAGCCTTTAACATCTTTAATTATGTTTTAACAACCTGTATAAAAATAATTAAATAAAAACAAGAAAATACCCCCTAATAAAAGTCAGCTCACTTGTCCTTTAACGTTGCATGAATTGGAGAAACATAAGAAAGTAATATAGTATAAAATTCCATGATAGATCAGTTATCTGTAGAGCAAATATTAATGTTTAAAAACAAATAAAATCTACTGCACAATATTCTAATGGCATATGTTTACGTAGAATAGTATACTCTCCTACCTCGGATTACACCTAGCTATATAACATTTCATAAATTAGTAAGTCTTACTGGAACAGTGGCGGAATTCAAATCGGATATGTGCTCCTCTAAATTTATCCACGGGTATAGGAAGCTTTAGTAATTCGGCCCACCTGGGACTGTTGTTGTGATATAACACAAATGAATGATACTCATGAGCGGTTGGTTCTCCTGAACCAAAAGATATATAATCCTAAAGACAAAAAAAATTATATAACTGGTTCTGAAATCAATAACTATGTTAACACAAAAATTCTGTTTGTGACCACGGCTGTATCTGCGTACAGAATACTACATATGTAGCGTAGCATTTTCGTAAGTAGATACAGGTGAGGTCGCACACAGCATATCATTTTAATCAGCAAAAGCCGCTTGTGCATCGTTTTGCACAATCGGTGCAATTTAACGGAGAAGTCATACAAAAAGACGCATGACGCTACCAAGTCATGGCATGACTATAGGGGATGTTTAATGTGCAGGGAGGCTACTTGTTGGTGGACATATCGGCACCTTGATTGATGGCGGCACTCAGATTCCACAGCGGATGGATAAACAATCCATCTTTCATTAGGGGTGTATGCCACTGACACATTGGAGTGGAATATGGTTGGATTGCTTAAATATAGGAAAAAGGGTGCAGGTGCACCATACACCATTACAATTATAACAACCATAATATTCAAGGTTCTTGGCATATATTGGCCAGTATATGTGCCTGCCCACCTACTTCACGGTGACCTCGTCAGTCAGGTCCCTAACACTATAGGGCTTCTCCTCTGGGGTGTAGGTGTCAGAGGGGTATATTCAATTAGGATCGAAAACTGCCATCTGTCAAAAAGACGTCAGTTTTCGACTTTTTAAGGTCGAATAGTGATACGACCTATTCAATCCCTACAGTTTTTATTCGACAAGTCATGGAATTCGACTTGTCGAATAGTATGTGAATCGGCGATATAGCTGCCGATTCACGTACTTTTTAGTGAAACGGGACCAAATTTGACAGGATTTGGGGGGGAGACAGCCGTGGGCATACAGGGGAGAGCGCTACAGCACAGCGCTGCAGAAGTATGTCTCACAGCCGCGCCGCTCACGGCAGCGTCCGCCCGTCTCCAGCAAGTGAAGTCACGCTTGCTGGAGCCGGGTGGACACTGCCGTGAGGTCTGGCGGCTGTGAGACATCCTTCTGCAGCGCTGCTCTCCTCCGTCTGCCCACGGCTGTCCCCGCTGGTCTCCCCCCTCTCCAGTCCCTCATCTCAATTCAACTTTTTAAAAGTCGAATTGAGTTGAGATTGAATAGGGGTTGTCGGATCCATTCCGACAAATGCATGTCGGAATAGATTCGACCCTAACTGAATGTACCCCAGAATGTTAGAAAGTGAGGTTTGCTGATCAGTGTTAAGGTGTGTACACACGGTGAGATAAATCTGTAAGATTTTGACTATATAGTCAAAATCTTAGGAAAAGTTAGAGCATATCTCAAGGTGTTAGGCAGCTTGCGATACAGATTCGATCCCGATGCGCGCTCCCGTGGGGTTGGAATCGTAAGGCTAGATAGACTGTGCAGGCAAGTCAATCTTGACTATCTAGTGTACTATCTAGTACAAAGTACAGTATAGTCAGAATTGGCAAAATCGTACATAGACAAAATCTCAAGCACAGATAGTCAAAATCTGTACTATCTGTGCTATCTGTGCTCTGGGGGAGTTCAAGGGAAATCTCATACTCAAAATCGAACATAGCAGGGATCTTACCGTGTGTACACACCTTTACAAGTGTGAAAGATATGTGAAAAATGCAACATAAATATAAAGCAAACACAAGGTGATATAGGTGTTAAAAATTTTTTTACGGTGGTGATGCTCCAAAGTGTTATAACCAAAACAATCCAGGGAGCTCCACCCCCCAAAAGTTCACCCCAAAGCTGGCTTTGTATATAACTGAAAGGATCTTAACTATGCCTTTTGTGCTGGTTCCCTGTTTAAAAGCCTGAAAGGCAGTGGGTGGGGTGCTAATCCAGAAATGAGACTTTCCCAAGTCCTCAGGTGTGTATACACACACATAAAATAGATTATATTGTGGAGAGGGAGCCTAGACTGCACACGCTGCTTATTATAATAGGATGTGCTACCTTGCTGGGACTTAGTACGACAATATAGGAAAAAGGGTGCAGGTGCACCATACACCATACCTCCCAACATGACCCTCTCCAGGAGGGAAAGAATGCTCTGCTCCTGGACTTCCCTCTTAATTTATGATTGCCATCAGGGCCGGTTCTAGCCCTTTTGGCTCCCCGGGCGGTAAATAGGGGCGTGGCTTCATACAGGGGGCGTGGTCAGTTACGCCCCCTGTAGATTTGTGCCCCCATTTGTGCCCCATGTAGAGTAGCGCTGCTTACACACACAAAAAAAATAATACTTACAATCCTCGCTCCTGATTCCCAACCGCTGAAGACCTCCGCCGGCGCCACTCATCTCCTCGGATCTATGGGAGAGACGTAATGACGTCTCTCCCATAGCACAGCATAGACAGACTGTCAGTCCCACAATGCAGTGCAGTGCGCGAACACAGCAAAGGACCTCTCCACGAAGGGAAACTAGACGCGTAGCGTCTAGTTCCCTTCACGGTGGGGGACCAGCGGGGGGCACAGCAGCGGATCTTGCCATGGTGCGACGCCCTCCGGAAGGCGGCGCCCCGGGCAAAAGTCCTGCTTGCCCGTGGCAAAATCAGCTACTGATTGCCATCACATGTGATGAAACACCTTTCTTATCCATTAACCTGTTCAAAACAGGTGCTGGCAATCATAAATTAAAGAAAAGTCCAGAAACAGAGCATTTTGTCCCTCCTGGAGAGGGTCATGTTGGAAGGTATGATACACCATTAAAATTATAACAACGATAACATTCGAGGTTCTTGGCATATATTGGCTAGTATATGAGCCTGCCCACCTACTTCACGGTGACCTCGTCGGACAGGTCCCTAACAGAAATGAGGACGCCCTCATTTCTGGATTAGCACCCCACCCACTGCCTCTCAGGCTTTTAAATAGGGAACCAGCACATGCTGACTGCGCAAAAGGCATAGGTAAGATCCTTTCAATTATTTACAAAGTCAGTTTGGTGATGAACTTTTGGGGCGTGGAGCTCCCTGGATTGCTCTGACTGTACCACTTTGGGGCATCACCACCTTACATTTATTTTTAATACCTATGGGGTATATTCAATTGCAGTCGAATTGCCGCAATTGTCAAAAAACGGGTCATTTTCGACACAAAAAACCTGTCGAATTGGATTCGACAATTCAATACAGTACTTTTTGACAAAAAAACTGCCGTTTCATTTTCAACTTTTTTCATCGACATTTTTTCAATTCGACATGTCTGCAATGTTAAAAATGCGGCTTTTCGACAAAAGTATATTCAATTTAAGAATGTCGTGATCTAATAAATTTTTTTAAAAACATGTTTTTTTGGGTGATTTTTTGATTACTAGTAGCATATCTATTTATATTTGAAGGGATTATCTACTTGGTTTGTCTATTTATGAGCCAAAAGTATTATTTAATAGATTTTTTAAAAGAATATTTTTTTTTTACTGACTACAATAATATGGAGAGATCAGTGCATGTTTTTCAGTTGGAAGGGGTGTGAAATGGTTAAAAATCCTGAAAAAAATTGCGTGGGGTCCCCCCTCCTAAGCATAACCAGCCTCGGGCTCTTTGAGCCGGTCCTGGTTGTAAAAATACGGGGGGGGGGGGGGGGGAATGTCAGGGGTTCCCCTGTATTTTAACAACCAGAACCGGGCTCTGTGCCTGGTCCTGGTGCAAAAAATACGGGGGACAAAAGATGTAGGGGTCCCCCGTATTTTTAACACCAGCACCGGGCTCCACTAGCCAGAGAGATAATGCCACAGCCGGGGGACACTTTTATAACGGTCCCTGCGGCCGTGGCATTAAATCCCCAAATAGTTACCCCTGGCCGGGGTACCCTGGAGGAGTGGGGACCCCTTAAATCAAGGGGTCCCCCCTCCAGCCACCCAAGGGCCAGGGTGAAGCCCGAGGCTGCCCCCCCCATCCAAGGGCGGCGGATGGGGGGCTGATAGCCTTTTGTGACAAAAAAAGAATATTGTTTTTTGTAGCAGAACTACAAGTCCCAGCAAGCCTTCCCCGCAAGCTGGTACTTGGAGAACCACAAGTACCAGCATGAAGGGGGGGGGACGGGCCCGCTGGTACCTGTAGTTCTACTACAAAAAAAATACCCAAATAAAAACAAGACACACACACCGTGAAAGTATAACTTTATTACATACATGCACACCAACATACATACATACATACATACTTACCTATGTTGACACGAAGCAGTCGGTCCCCTTCTCCACGTAGAAACCACGGGGTACCTGTAAATAAAATTATACTCACAACAATCCAGTGTAGATCGGTCCTCTTCTGTTTTTAATCCATGTACTTGGCAAAATAAAAAAATGAAAAACCCGGACCACGCACTGAAAGGGGTCCCATGTTTACACATGGGACCCCTTTCCCCAACTGGCGGGACCCCCGTGACTACTGTCAAAGAGGGTCCCTTCAGCCAATCAGGGAGCACCACGTCATGGCACTCTCCTGATTGGCTGTGCGCGTCTGAACTGTCAGTCAGGCTGCGCACTCGAGATAAAGGCGCTCCATTGTATCCAATGGTGGGAACTTTGCGGTCTGCGTTAGACCGCGAGGTTAAGTGGGGGCAACCACAAGAGTGACCACAGTTAACCTCGCAGTCTACCGCAGACCGCAAAGTTTCCACCATTGGATACAATGGAGCGCCTATGCACTACATTGTATCTCGAGTGCGCCGCCTGACTGACAGTTCAGACGCGCACAGCCAATCAGGAGAGTGCCATGACGTGGTGCTCCCTGATTGGCTGAAGGGACCCTCTTTGACAGCAGTCACGGGGGGTCCCACCAGTCGGGGGAAAGGGGTCCCATGTGTAAACATGGGACCCCTTTCAGTGTGTGGTCCGGGTTTTTCGTTTTTTCATTTTGCCAAGTACGTGGATTACAAACAGAAGAGGACCGATCTACACTGGATTGTTAAGAGTATAATTTTATTTACAGGTACTCCGTGGATTCTACGTGGAGAAGGGGACCGACTGCTTCGTGTCAACATAGATAAGTATGTATGTATGTTGGCGTGCATATATGTAATAAAGTTATACTATCACGGTGTGTGTGTCTTGTTTTATAATAATAATAATAATAAGATTTTACTTACCGATAAATCTATTTCTCGTAGTCCGTAGTGGATGCTGGGGACTCCGTCAGGACCATGGGGAATAGCGGCTCCGCAGGAGACAGGGCACAAAAGTAAAAGCTTTAGGATCAGGTGGTGTGCACTGGCTCCTCCCCCTATGACCCTCCTCCAAGCCTCAGTTAGGATACTGTGCCCGGACGAGCGTACACAATAAGGAAGGATTTTGAATCCCGGGTAAGACTCATACCAGCCACACCAATCACACTGTACAACCTGTGATCTGAACCCAGTTAACAGCATGATAACAGCGGAGCCTCTGAAAAGATGGCTCACAACAATAATAACCCGATTTTTGTAACAATAACTATGTACAAGTATTGCAGACAATCCGCACTTGGGATGGGCGCCCAGCATCCACTACGGACTACGAGAAATAGATTTATCGGTAATGTAACACTGTAGGGGTGCAAGGTGCCTTTTCCTGGGGAATATGGCAGCCCGCAGCAGCTGAGGAACAACACAAGTCCAGTTTCTGGTACAACCGACCCCGGCCAGTTTTATTGAAACAGAAAATAAAACAAACCCCAAAATAAAAATACCTTGCCTGTCCGGCACTAACTAAACATAAGATGTTCCTAACTGTCACTAAACAAAACACAGAGTTCTTCAGTACATACTGTATAGCTTACTTGCATCAGAAAGCGTGTCTCTCACACACAGATCCTGCAGCCTTCCCAGGCAGTCTGCCCATACTAATCAGGTTAGAAGCACTATATCACTCTTACACAGCTGAAACCCTGATTAGCCCTCTGTGAGGCCAAAGACCCGAACTGGGCCCAATGTCTAGAACTCGCCTTATCTCTCTCTCAGAGCCTTTTCCCAGCTTTTACAGCAAACTGAAAAGGTTCAGACAAAACAAAAAGCATTTTTCCTAGAAGTTAACATTTTCTAAAACATGTAAGACAAGAACCTGGGACAAATATACCTGCCCTCAAACACTATCCCAGTGTTCTTGTCACATATCCCCCTCCCCTGTTTCGACCTAGGGGCCGGAACACTTGTAGCCCCCAAACAGAAGATGCGAGACAATGCATCTGCGTTGGCCAATTGTGTTCCCGGTCTATGTTCGACAGTAAACTTAAAGTCCTGCAACGCTAGAAACCATCTAGTTACACGAGCATTCTTGCCTCTATTTACATACATCCATTTTAAAGGGGCATGGTCTGTCACTAGTCTGAATTGTCTACCCAAGAGGTAATATCTCAAGGTATCTAGTGCCCACTTAATGGCCAAAGCCTCCTTTTCCACAATGGCATACCTTTTTTCATGCTCATTGAGTTTCCTACTCAAATAAATGATAGGGTGTTCGTCCCCATCTCTGGTTTGGGACAGCACAGCACCTATCCCTACCTCTGAGGCATCTGTCTGTACCACAAATTCTTTTGAAAAATCTGGTGTTATCAACACCGGTTGTGAACACAAAGCCACTTTTAATGCTTGGAACGCCTTTTCTGCATCAGGGTTCCATTTCACCACATTTGACTGCTTCCCTTTGGTAAGGTCTGACAACGGCACCGCTGTGGTCGCAAAATTAGGAATAAACCGTCTATAGTACCCAGTAATTCCCAAAAAAGCCCTTACCTGTTTTTTATTCACTGGACGAGGCCAGTTTTGAATAGCATCAACTTTATTCAATTGGGGCCTAATCAGACCTCTGCCTATGGTGAAGCCCAAGTATTTGACCTCCTCCATTGCGAGGCAGCACTTCTTTGGGTTAGCAGTTAACCCTGCCTCTCTGATTGAGTCCAGTACTGCTTGTACTTTAACGAAATGGGACCCCCAGTCTGTACTGTGAATTACCACATCATCCAAATAGGCAGCTGCATATTTTCTATGGGGCCTCAAAATTGTATCCATCGCCCGTTGAAAGGTTGCTGGAGCCCCATGCAACCCAAAGGGTAACATCTTATACTGGTACAGCCCCTCCGGAATTGAAAAGGCTGTTTTTTCTTTGGCGCTATCAGATAAAGGTATTTGCCAGTAACCTTTGGTCAGGTCCAATGTGGTGAGAAACCTGGCTGTTCCCAGCCTTTCTACAAGCTCATCCACACGGGGCATGGGGTATGCGTCAAACTTGGACACCTCATTTAACTTACGAAAGTCATTACAGAAGCGTATGCTACCGTCGGGCTTTGGGATGAGCACTATGGGACTGGACCACTCACTGTTAGACTCCTCTATGACTCCAAGTTCTAACATGGTTTTAACTTCCTTAGAAATAGCTTCTCGCTGAGCTTCAGGAATCCTATATGGCTTTAAATGAACCCTGACCCCTGGTTCTGTGACAATGTCATGTTTTATTATGGTCGTTCGGCCAGGCAGCTCTGAAAATACCTCCCTATTTTGGATGAGAAATTCTTTAACCTGATTGTTCTGATCAGCTGATAATGTCTCTGACACCTTCACTGCGGGAAGCAACCGGGGTGAAGACACCGAAGGGCAAGGCTCCGCTGACAGAGACAACCTATCTTTCCAGGGTTTGATTAAGTTAACATGGTAGATCTGTTCGGGTTTTCTCTTTCCCGGCTGGTATACTTTGTAATTAACCTCATTCACTTTTTCCCTAATCTCAAATGGACCCTGCCATTTAGCTAGGAATTTGCTTTCCACAGTGGGTACCAAAACAAGAACTCTATCTCCAGGAGCAAATTCCCGTATCTTGGCACTCCGGTTATAGACCCTCTGTTGAGCACTTTGGGCCTGTTCCATGTGCTCTCTGACAACAGGTACCACGGCTGCAATCCTATCCTGCATTTGTGTTACATGCTCAATAACGCTTCTATAAGGAGTGGGCTGTCCTTCCCACGTCTCTTTGGCAATATCCAACAGCCCTCTGGGGTGTCTACCATACAACAAATCAAATGGAGAAAACCCCGTAGAGGACTGAGGGACTTCTCTGATGGCCATTAACAAGTAGGGCAACAAACAATCCCAGTTTTTCCCATCTCTCTCAACAACCTTTTTTAACATACTTTTTAATGTTTTATTAAACCTTTCCACCAACCCGTCAGTTTGGGGATGGTAGATGGACGTCCTGAGGTGAGTGACCTTAAATAACTTGCACAATTCTTTCATGATCCTTGACATAAATGGAGTACCTTGGTCAGTCAAAATTTCTTTTGGTATTCCCACTCTACTAAATACCTGCACCAGCTCCCTAGCTATCGCCTTGGTTGTGATAGTGCGTAAAGGGACAGCCTCAGGATATCGAGTGGCATAGTCCATAATTACCAGGATATACTGATGGCCCCGAGCAGACTTTAACAAGGGCCCCACGAGATCCATGGCTATTCTGTCAAACGGGACCTCTATAATAGGCATGGGAACTAGTGGGCTCCTGAAATGGGGTCTAGGGGCATGATACTGGCATTCAGGACAGGAAGAACAATATTCAGACACTTCTTTATAAACCCCTGGCCAAAAGAACCTTTGTAAAACTCTTTCAGTGGTTTTTTCTGCCCCTAAATGTCCTGCGGTAACGTGACTATGAGCTAAATCTAGTACCGTTCTCCGATAAGGCTGGGGAACTACCAGCTGTTCCACCACATCCTCACCCCTTTTGACAATGTGGTACAAGAGCTCATTACAGATGGCCATGTGGGGATACGTAACCCTGTCACCTGGTACCACAGGTTCCCCATTAACAATCTTAACATTCTCTCTAGCCTTTATTAAGGTAGGATCCTTTAACTGTTCAGACGCAAACAGATCCTTCTT
This sequence comes from Pseudophryne corroboree, assembly GCF_028390025.1. Classification (NCBI taxonomy): domain Eukaryota; kingdom Metazoa; phylum Chordata; class Amphibia; order Anura; family Myobatrachidae; genus Pseudophryne; species Pseudophryne corroboree. The sequence goes on along the minus strand of NC_086449.1, from coordinate 483,812,105 downwards.
TACCTCCAGGTCAGGCACGCTTTCAGTTCTAACTACTATGTCTCTGTTCCCGGCAAGAGGGTCCTCACTGGACTCCCCATCTGTCACTTCCCCAGCCAAACTAGCAAAAGGCAAAGGGCCAGAAAGTTCCGAAGACCCACGTACATCCATAAAATCACCGGTATTATCAACTGGCTTTTTACTTCTCACATCTGTTGATAACCGTGATTCCCACAGTTTCCAAAAATGAGGAAAATCCCTCCCTATTATGGCCTCATGCACCAAGGTAGGGACCAGTCCCACTTTAACCATTGCTGACCCACAACAAGTTTCTATATTCACCTCAGCAGTGGCATAATGTTGGGTATCCCCATGTATGCAAGTTACCCCAATAGGTATTTGCTGGACCTTTAAGGGGTTCACTAACCCAGCTTTCACGAGGGTAACTAAACTTCCTGAATCTAGCAAGGCCTCTACCCGGTTACCTTCTAAGAACACATCACACATTTGTTTTTCCAGCTCAGGTGAAGGTACCACAGTACAAGCTAACCTAGCAAAGAAAGACATTCTGCGACATTCAAAGGCAGCATCACATTGCATGGGTTCTTGCGTGACTGGGCAATTGGCAATAACATGACCTGGCATACCACACCTAAAACATTTAACCACACGATTATCAACCCATTTGGGCAGCATAGACCGTTCTAGCCCCATTGGCCTGTTTCCAGGGCCAGTGTTTACAGTCTCTCCAGCCTTGCGTTCTCTTAACCGCCCAGCAACGTTTTCCCACGGAACAGTCTTACCAGTCTTTACTGAAGGGCGCTGTCGAGGACCTATGGGTTGCTGGGTGGTCATCAGTAGTTCCTCTGCTGCCAAATACCTCTCTACCATGTCCACTAACTGGTCAGCAGTACCCGGGTTTCCATGGCTCACCCACTTGCGCAGGACCATGGGCAAAGATCTCAAGTAGCGGTCCATGACGACTCTTTCCACCATCTGGGGACCAGTTAATGTCTCTGGCTGCAGCCATTTTTTTGTTAGCTGAATAAGGTCGTGCATCTGGGAGCGCGGAGGCTTCTCCATGGCGTACAGCCAACGGTGCACCCGTTGCGCTCGTACTGACAGCGTGACTCCCAGGCGGGTCAGGATCTCAGTCTTTAGTTTATCATAGTCCCGAGCCTCAGCAGGGCTTAAATCAAAGTAAGCTTTTTGGGGCTCACCTGACAGGAAAGGTGCCAGCAGACTGGCCCACTGTGCTTTCGGCCAGTTCTCACGCTCGGCAGTCCTTTCAAACGTGGTCAGATAGGCCTCCACATCATCAGCCTCTGTCATTTTCTGCAGGAAGTGACTGGCTCGTATAGAACTAGAGCTGGTTGGAGCACTGACGGCCACATCTCCAACCCGAGCTGCAAGTCTCTGCACCACTTCTGTTAAGGCCTCTCTATCCTGACGCTGTTGCCTGTAAAGTTCATCAACAACTGCCTGCTGTTGTCTCTTATTTTCCTCCATTGCCACCTGCTGTAGTCTCCAATTTTCCTCCATTGCCACCTGCTGCTGTCGGTTGGCCTCCTGCTGAGCCGCTGTAGCTTGCAGCAAGGCTTTAAGCAGATCCTCCATGTCAACAGATTTTTCAGGCGGCTTTGCAGCTGCTTTCACCCAGGACATATATCAAACCCTCAGGGGTGAGTCTCAGTAACTTCACACTGGGCTGTATCTGCATAAACCACCGTTTTCTGCAGGCCTCACAAAGCTGCTGCTTTCACTTATGCGCAGAACGGCCTGCTCGCATTCTCCACCAAGTTGTAACACTGTAGGGGTGCAAGGTGCCTTTTCCTGGGGAATATGGCAGCCCGCAGCAGCTGAGGAACAACACAAGTCCAGTTTCTGGTACAACCGACCCCGGCCAGTTTTATTGAAACAGAAAATAAAACAAACCCCAAAATAAAAATACCTTGCCTGTCCGGCACTAACTAAACATAAGATGTTCCTAACTGTCACTAAACAAAACACAGAGTTCTTCAGTACATACTGTATAGCTTACTTGCATCAGAAAGCGTGTCTCTCACACACAGATCCTGCAGCCTTCCCAGGCAGTCTACCCATACTAATCAGGTTAGAAGCACTATATCACTCTTACACAGCTGAAACCCTGATTAGCCCTCTGTGAGGCCAAAGACCCGAACTGGGCCCAATGTCTAGAACTCGCCTTATCTCTCTCTCAGAGCCTTTTCCCAGCTTTTACAGCAAACTGAAAAGGTTCAGACAAAACAAAAAGCATTTTTCCTAGAAGTTAACATTTTCTAAAACATGTAAGACAAGAACCTGGGACAAATATACCTGCCCTCAAACACTATCCCAGTGTTCTTGTCACAGTAAGTAAAATCTTATTTTCTCTGACGTCCTAGTGGATGCTGGGGACTCCGTCAGGACCATGGGGATTATACCAAAGCTCCCAAACGGGCGGGAGAGTGCGGATGACTCTGCAGCACCGAATGAGAGAACTCCAGGTCCTCTTTAGCAAGGGTATCAAATTTGTAGAATTTTACAAACGTGTTCTCCCCAGACCACGTAGCTGCTCGGCAGAGTTGTAATGCCGAGACCCCTCGGGCAGCCGCCCAGGATGAGCCCACCTTCCTTGTGGAATGGGCCTTGACAGATTTAGGCTGTGGCAGGCCTGCCACAGAATGTGCAAGTTGAAATGTGCTACAAATCCAACGAGCAATCGTCTGCTTAGAAGCAAGAGCACCCAGTTTGTTGGGTGCATACAGGATAACAGCGAGTCAGTTTTCCTGACTCCAGCCGTCCTGGAAACCTATATTTTCAGGGCCCTGACAACATCTAGCAACTTGGAGTCCTCCAAGTCCCTAGTAGCCGCAGGTACCACAATAAGCTGGTTCAGGTGAAACGCTGACACCACCTTAGGAAGAAACTGGGGACGAGTCCGCAGCTCTGCCCTGTCCGAATGGACAATCAGATATGGCTTTTGTGAGACAAAAATTGACAAAGCCGCCAATTCTGACACTCGCCTGGCCGAGGCCAGGGCCAACAGCATGGTCACTTTTCATGTGAGATATTTCAAATCCACAGATTTGAGCGGTTTAAAATGTGATTTGAGGAATCCCAGAACTACGTTGAGATCCCACAGTGCCACTGGAGGCACAAAAAGGGGGTTGTATATGCAATACTCCCTTGACAAACTTCTGGACTTCAGGAACTGAAGCCAATTCTTTCTGGAAGAAAATTGACAGGGCCGAAATTTGAACCTTAATGGACCCCAATTTGAGGCCCATAGACACTCCTGTTTGCAGGAAATGCAGGAATCGACCGAGTTGAAATTTCTTCGTGGGCCTTCTTGGCCTCACACCACGCAACATATTTTCGCCACATGTGGTGATAATGTTTTGCGGTCACCTCCTTCCTGGCTTTGACCAGGGTAGGAATGACCTCTTCCGGAATGCCTTTTTCCCTTAGGATCTGGCGTTCCACCGCCATGCCGTCAAACGCAGCCGCGGTAAGTCTTGGAACAGACCTGGTACTTGCTGAAGCAAGTCCCTTCTTAGCGGCAGAGGCCATGAGTCCTCTGTGAGCATTTCTTGAAGTTCCGGGTGCCACGTCCTTCTTGGCCAATCCGGAGCCACGAGTATAGTTCTTACTCCTCTACGTCTTATAATTCTCAGTACCTTGGTTATGAGAAGCAGAGGAGGGAACACATACACCGACTGGTACACCCACGGTGTTACCAGAACGTCCACAGATATTGCTTGAGGGTCTCTTGACCTGGCGCAATACCTGTCCAGTTTTTTGTTTAGGCGGGACGCCATCATGTCCACCTTTGGTCTTTCCCAACGGTTCACAATCATGTGGAATACTTCCCGATGAAGTCCCCACTCTCCCGGGTGGAGGTCGTGCCTGCTGAGGAAGTCTGCTTCCCAGTTGTCCACTCCCGGAATGAACACTGCTGACAGTGCTATCACATGATTTTCCGCCCAGCGAAAAGTCCTTGCAGTTTTTGCCATTGCCCTCCTGCTTCTTGTGTCGCCCTGTCTGTTTACGTGGGCGACTGCCGTGATGTTTTTCCCACTGGATCAATACCGGCTGACCTTGAAGCAGAGGTCTTGCTAAGCTTAGAACATTGTAAATTGCCCTTAGCTCCAGTATATTTATGTGGAGAGAAGTCTCCAGACTTGATCACACTCCCTGGAAATTTTTTCCCTGTGTGACTGCTCCCCAGCCTCTCAGGCTGGCATCCGTGGTCACCAGGACCCAGTCCTGAATGCCGAGTCTGCGGCCCTTTAGTAGATGAGCACTCTGCAGCCACCGCAGAAGAAAACACCCTTGTCCTTGGAGACAGGGTTATCCGCTGATGCATCTGAAGATGCGATCCGGACCATTTTTCCAGCAGATTCCACTGAAAAGTTCTTGCGTGAAATCTACCGAATGGAATCGCTTCGTAAGAAGCCACCATTTTTCCCAGGACCCTTGTGCAATGATGCATTGACACTTTTCCTGGTTTTAGGAGGTTCCTGACTAGCTCGGAGAACTCCCTGGCTTTCTTCTCCGGGAGAAACACCTTTTTCTGGACTGTGTCCAGAATCATCCCTAGGAACAGCAGACGTGTCGTCGGAAACAGCTGCGGTTTTGGAATATTTAGAATCCACCCGTGCTGTCGTAGAACTACTTGAGATAGTGCTACTCCGACCTCCAACTGTTCTCTGGACCTTGCCCCTATCAGGAGATCGTCCATTTTCTTTGAAGAAGAATCATCATTTCGGCCATTACCTTGGTAAGGACCCGGGGTGCCGTGGACAATCCAACCGGCAGCGTCTGAAACTGATAGTGACAGTTCTGTACCACGAACCTGAGGTACCCTTGGTGAGAAGGGCAAATTGGGACATGGAGGTAAGCATCCCTGATGTCCCGGGACACCATATAGTCCCCTTCTTCCTGGTTCGCTATCACTGCTCTGAGTGACTCCATCTTGATTTGAACCTTTGTATGTAAGTGTTCAACTATTTCAGATTTAGAATAGGTCTCACCGAGCCGTCTGGCTTCAGTACCACAATATAGTGTGGAATAATACCCCTTTCCTTGTTGTAGGAGGGGTACTTTGATTATCACCTGCTGGGAATACAGCTTGTGAATTGTTTCCACTACTGCCTCCCTGTCGGAGGGAGACGTTGGTAAAGCAGACTTCAGGAACCTGCGAGGGGGAGATGTCTCGAATTTCCAATCTGTACCCCTGGGATACTACTTGTAGGATTCAGGGGTCCACTTGCGAGTGAGCCCACTGCGTGCTGAAACTCTTGAGACGACCCCCCCCCACCGCACCTGAGTCCGCTTGTACGGCCCCAGCGTCATGCTGAGGACTTGGCAGAAGCGGTGGAGGGCTTCTGTTTCTGGGAATGGGCTGCCTGCTGCAGTCTTCTTCCCTTTCCTCTATCCCATGGCAGATATGACTGGCCTTTTGCCCGCTTGCCCTTATGGGGACGAAAGGACTGAGGTTGAAAAGACGTTGTCTTTTTCTCCTTTATACGGCAATACTTCCATATGCCGTTTGGAATCTGCATCACCTGACCACTGTCGTGTCCATAAACAACTTCTGGCAGATATGGACATCGCACTTACTCTTGATGCCAGAGTGCAAATATCCCTCTGTGCATCTCGCATATATAGAAATGCATCCTTTAAATGCTCTATAGTCAATAAAATACTGTCCCTGTCAAGGGTATCAATATTTTCAGTCAGGGAATCCGACCAAGCCACCCCAGCGCTGCACATCCAGGCTGAGGCGATCGCTGGTCGCAGTATAACACCAGTATGTGTGTATATACTTTTTAGGATATTTTCCAGCCTCCTATCAGCTGGCTCCTTGAGGGCGGCCCTACCTGGAGACGGTACCGCCACTTGTTTTGATAAGCGTGTGAGCGCCTTATCCACCCTAAGGGGTGTTTCCCAACGCGCCCTAACTTCTGGCGGGAAAGGGTATACCGCCAATAATTTTCTATCGGGGGAAACCCACGCATCATCACACACTTCATTTAATTTATCTGATTCAGGAAAAACTACTGGTAGTTTTTTCACACTCCAAATAATACCCTTTTTTGTGGTACTTGTAGTATCAGAAATATGTAACACCTCCTTCATTGCCCTTAACAAGTAACGTGTGGCCCCTAAAGGAAAATACGTTTGTTTCTTCACCGTCGACACTGGAGTCAGTGTCCGTGTCTGTGTCGACCGACTGAGGTAAAAGGACGTTTTAACGCCCCTGACGGTGTTTGAGACGCCTGGACAGGTACTAATTAGTTTGCCGGCCGTCTCATGTCGTCAACCGACCTTGCAGCGTGTTGACATTATCACGTAATTCCTTAAATAAGCCATCCATTCCGGTGTCGACTCCCTAGAGAGTGACATCACCATTACAGGCAATTGCTCCGCCTCCTCACCAACATCGTCCTCATACATGTCGACACACACGTACCGACACACAGCACACACACAGGGAATGCTCTGATAGAGGACAGGACCCCACTAGCCCTTTGGGGAGACAGAGGGAGAGTTTGCCAGCACACACCAAAAACGCTATAATTATACAGGGACAACCTTTATATAAGTGTTTTTCCCTTATAGCATTTTAATATATATAGTCATATCGCCAAATAAGTTCCCCCCCTCTCTGTTTTAACCCTGTTTCTGTAGTGCAGTGCAGGGGAGAGCCTGGGAGCCTTCCCACCAGCATTTCTGTGAGGGAAAATGGCGCTGTGTGCTGAGGAGAATAGGCCCCGCCCCCTTTTCGGTGGGCTTCTTCTCCCGTTTTTCTGAGACCTGGCAGGGGTTAAATACATCCATATAGCCCCCAGGGGCTATATGTGATGTATTTTTAGCCAGAATAAGGTACTATCATTGCTGCCCAGGGCGCCCCCCCCAGCGCCCTGCACCCTCAGTGACCGCTGCTATGAAGTGTGCTGACAACAATGGCGCACAGCTGCAGTGCTGTGCGCTACCTTATGAAGACTGAAAAGTCTTCTGCCGCCGGTTTCTGGACCTCTTCACTTTTCGGCATCTGCAAGGGGGTCGGCGGCGCGGCTCCGGGACGAACCCCAGGGTGAGACCTGTGTTCCGACTCCCTCTGGAGCTAATGGTGTCCAGTAGCCTAAGAGGCCAATCCATCCTGCACGCAGGTGAGTTCACTTCTCTCCCCTAAGTCCCTCGATGCAGTGAGCCTGTTGCCAGCAGGACTCACTGAAAATAAAAAACCTAACAAAACTTTTACTCTAAGCAGCTCTTTAGGAGAGCCACCTAGATTGCACCCTTCTCGGCCGGGCACAAAAATCTAACTGAGGCTTGGAGGAGGGTCATAGGGGGAGGAGCCAGTGCACACCACCTGATCCTAAAGCTTTTACTTTTGTGCCCTGTCTCCTGCGGAGCCGCTATTCCCCATGGTCCTGACGGAGTCCCCAGCATCCACTAGGACGTCAGAGAAAATAATAATAATTTTATTTATATAGCGCTCTTTCTCCAATAGGACTCAAGGCGCTTAACAGATACATAGCATAATACAGTACAGAAAATAATGAAGTACATTTTCATAAAATACAGAAGCATGAAGATACTAAAAAGGACACTATGGAAATGCTTTAGTAAACAGAAAAGTCTTGAGTCTACTTTTGAAGGATTCTATAGTTGGGGCCTCTCGCACTGTGCGGGGAAGTGAGTTCCATAGAGTCGGAGCCGCATGACTAAAAGCTCGACCCCCAGATGAATTACGGTAGATTCTAGGTACTGCTAAAAGTCCTTCATCTACAGATCGCAGTAATCGAGTGGGGCAGTATGGGGTCAGAAGCTGTTTCAGGTACCTTGGGCCTTGGTCATGTAATGCTTTGAAACTCAGTAAGCCAATCTTGAAGATGATTCGCCATCTTACAGGCAGCCAGTGAAGGGAGTAGAGGATGGGTGTTATGTGGCTAGAACGGGGCTGGTTGGTTAATAGCCTGGCAGCTGTGTTTTGCACCAGCTGTAAGCGTTGCAATTCTTTTGCTGGTAGACCAAGGTAGAGGGCATTACAGTAGTCTAAACAAGATGATACAAATGCATGTATGACTTTTGGCATGTCATCTGAGGGAATTAAGTGCTTGATTCTGGCTATGTTCCTCAGGTGAAAGAATGAGGATTTGATTGTGGCTGATATCTGATGTTTAAGTGTCAAGCCACCATCCAGGACAACGCCAAGATTCCGCACACGATCACTGGTCTGTAATTCTGAATCCCCCAGTGTAAGTCCAGTTGGTTGGCTATGCTGCAGTCTTGTCCTTTGATGTTGCGGTCGTATCAAAAGGACCTCTGTTTTATCCGGGTTCAGTCGCAGCCAACTGGCGCTCATCCACTCCTGTAGTTCAGCTAGACAGCCATTTAGGGTTGCTATTGGGTTATCAGTGCCCGCAGCAAAGGACAAGTACAGTTGTGTATCATCTGCATAGCAGTGGTAGACCAGGCCATGGCGCCTGATTATTTCGCCCAATGGGAGCATGTATACTGCAAAAAGCATGGGGGATAGTATAGAACCTTGTGGGACACCACATGGCAATGGCACTGGTGGTGATGAGTATAATCCAGATGATACTCTCTGTGACCTGCCTGTGAGAAATGATTTGAACCAGCTTAGGACTGTGCCATCCAGACCACAGAAATGTATCAGTCGCTCAATCAGAAGCCCATGGTCCATGGTTTTATTTGGGTATTTTTTGTAGAAGAACTACAGGTACCAGCGGGCCCGTTTCCCCCCCGCATGCTGGTACTTGTGGTTCTCCAAGTACCAGCTTGCAGGGGAGGCTTGCTGGGACTTGTAGTTCTGCTACAAAAAACAATATTCTTTTTTTGTCACAAAAGGCTATCAGCCCCCCATCCGCTGCCCTTGGATGGGGGGGGGGGGGGCAGCCTCGGGCTTCACCCCTGGCCCTTGGGTGGCTGGAGGGGGGGGACCCCTTGATTTAAGGGGTCCCCACTCCTCCAGGGTACCCCGGCCAGGAGTGACTAGTTGGGGATTTAATGCCACAGCCGCAGGGACCGGTATAAAAGTGTTCCCTGGCTGTGGCATTATCTCTCTAGCTAGTGGAGCCCGGTGCTGGTGTTAAAAATACGGGGGACCCCTACGTCTTTTGTCCCCCGTAATTTTTGCACCAGGACCAGGCGCAGAGCCCGGTGCTGGTTGTTAAAATACGGGGGAACCCCTGTCATCTTCCCCCCCCGTATTTTTACAACCAGGACCGGCTCAAAGAGCCGAGGCTGGTTATGCTTAGGAGGGGGGTCCCCACACAATTTTTTTTATGATTTATTTAACACTTTTGTCCTGTTCATGAAGTCGAATCCAGGCCGCCCACTATTTGTCAATTGGTCCATTTTTCGACAGCGGGACTGTCGAATCCGTTACTTATTGAATATGTCAAATTCGGGCCCGGCTGGAAGGTTTCGACTGTCGAATTGTGTCGAATCCAAAAACAGTCGAATTCACGCCGGAATTCGACCGCAATTGAATATACCCCTACATCACCTTGTGTTTGTTTTATATTTATGTAGCATTTTTCACGTATCTTTTACACTTCTAACACTGATCAGCTAACCTCAACTTTCTAACACTCTGATACCTTATTGCTGTCCTCTCCCCCCCCCCTTTTTTTTTTTTCTTTAACAGTCGGTAGCCTCATTCATTTGCCTAATACTGATCTCTCACTTCTATCCCTTTTCTGTGTGATGCCCTGGGGTGCTCTGCGCCCCAGAGGCGAACCGCTATAGCATTAGGGACCTGTCCGACGAGGTCAACGTGAAGTAGGTGGGCAGGCTCATATACTGGCCAATATATGCCAAGAACCTTGAATATTATGGCTGTTATAATTTTAATGGTGTATGGTGCACTTGAACCCTTTTTCCTATATTGTAGTATTAAGTCCCAGAAAGGTAGCACATCCCATTATAACAGGCCAGGGTGTGCAGTCCAGGTCCCCTCTCCACAATATGGTTGGATTGCTTATTTATCTGCTGTGGAGACTCTGAGGGGGGGATGTACTAAGCAGTGATAAGAGCAGATTAATGAGCCAGTTGAGAAGTTGCCCCAAGGCAACCAATCAGCTGCTCTGTATAATTTTATAGTATGCAAATTATATATGTTACTTCAATGCTGATTGGTAGCCATGGGCATCTTCTCTACTGGCTCCCTTCTCTACTCTTTTCACTGCTTAGTACATCTCTTCCTGAATTCTGTTGTTGATCATGTTTAAATTTACTCAAATTATGGAAAAAAGGCCAAAGTAATCTATTAAGGGCTAAGTGAGCTCCAGAATTATTTATCTGTTTTATATATGTACGCAGACAGATTTAAAATATTTAAGCATTGAGCATTGTATGGCAAACATCGTTTATACATGGGCTTAACTGCCCAATATCCATTGTATGCAAAGTCATTCAGTGATATAAAAAGCACAGAGTATGGAATGCTCAGAGAAGCATCATATGGTGACTGCAACATTTACAGTAAATACTGTAGCATTTATCTACAGTATTTATGCCTCTCATGTACAGTATCACTGTTGATGGAACAGGCTATAGAACAAAACAAAATGCTGAAACTTGTAAAAAGAGCCAAACAAGCTATTTTAATCTAAAACCACTTTATACTTCAGTCAGTCCAGAAATGGAGTGGGTCAATATTTTGACCTCCCTAAATATATATTTTGCATTTATTCAAACTTAGGTTTCTCTATATGGAAGCAGTTTGCAATGACCTGCCTTGGTTCTAACTATCAGATAAACATACGGGTTTCAATGTCAATAAAACAATTGTATCTTGACATATAATGTCAAGGACATTTTTTATTGAAACGCTCACAAGCCAGCAGTGTCTAGATAGAAAGTCAACAGGTCAACACCATATGGTTGACATGCATTAGGTCGACATGGTCAAAAAGGAGACAGGTAAAACGTATACAGTGCTTAGGTAATCAGGTTTAAATGTTTGACAGGTTTTTTTTCCGTTTTCTCACATTTTTAAACTTTTGCTTGAATTACCATCTACATGGACTATGATATTTTTTTTATTTTTAATAAATGTTAAAAAAAAAAAACCAAAAAACTTTTTTCACATTGTCATTATGGGGAATTGTGTGTAGAATTTTCGGGGGGAAAAATTTATTTATTCCAATTTAGAATAAGTCTGTAACATAGCAAAATGAGAAAATAGTGAAGCGCTGTGAATACTTTCCGAATACACTGTGTATATATACATATTATGTATATGTATGTATATATATATATATATATATATATATTTATATTTAAAGAAAACTGGGATACCCCGTGACATGAACAAGCACCCAATTTCTGAAAAGTCACATAGGAACCTTATCTGGGCATGATGCTTGTTCAGCTCATGAGGTGTAAATGCAGTAAAACAATAACAGACACCAAATCTAACAAATTATGTTAATATATTATGGAAAAATTATATTTACTAGAGAAATCTTTGGTGTAAGCATCTCACTAAATTAAGGACAAAGGGAGCTGACGCAGAGATGAACACAAGTTGGGCTTAATTGCTTCCGTATTGCATGCACATATAAAACTGCAAGTATTTGCATGTATGTAGCGTTGTATGCATCATTGCAATAACCACCTCCCCTATCCATATGCTTGAAATAGTCATCATCATTATCAGAACACAACTGCATCAGCCTTACCTTCCATGCAAGAGATGGGTCTAAAACCAGGTGTATATTCACGTATGCACAAGTTGCATAACACGGAATTACTCTGACTCCTGCCCTCACTAAATTTGGCCTACAAATGAATGCCCCTTTACCACCCAGTTACACCTCTACAGCAGTAAATGGAGATGTGACTTAGATGAGTAAGACTTGGCACTGAGCAAAAACACAAACTGTGTAACTCTGCAATGGCCATAAAGCCTTTAGTAACCGTTTTCAATAGGGAAAAAAAATGTGTCGCAAACAATCATCTCTCCTCTGGTTTCAGCAAACTACTTACAGTACTGAAACGGTCTACCATGCTCATACCTCACCATAAGAAAAATCAATGATCAAACTGCTCACTTTGCATGTATTGTTCATTATTGCTAATCCAAAACTTGTTAAATTCATTTTTAACTAAATAACTAATTTTCCACCTAAGCCCTGCTGTAGCCCTTACATTTATTAAAAGTGTCCAAAGACTCTGTGACAACCATACTGTCACGATCCGGGTATCTGGACGCCATTTCTTACCCATCAGATGCCTCCTAAGGCTGGCTCAGCGCTCCAGGACCGGATCCCATCTGTTATCCTGATGTGTACATTCCTGTATCCTCTCCTGTCACTCTGGGACGCTGTCACAGTAAACGCCATATTACACCTGGCATGGCGTCTCCCGCGGCCTCCGCCGCCGTCCCTGAACTTCTGCATGCAGAGTGTCTGAGTGGCGATTACGTCAGCCGCGGCCTCCGCTGTGTCCGCGTGGTTGGATGTGCATCTGTCAGCCTGGCGCCTCCTGTCTCCGGTGGCCGGCGCCGCCATTACTGTTTTCATTACCACATGGATTACAAACCAAACTTCCCTCCAAGTGTCTGCATGGGCGCAGCCATCTTGGATTCTGTCAGCTGATCATTTCCACCAATCTGTTCTCAGTATTGATAATCTGCATAATTGCCTAGCCAATCCCTTCCTTGCTGCAGGTATAAATACACTGTGCCTGAGCAAGGAAGGCGTCAGTGCTTTGGTTGTCAAACCTAGTTCCTGTTTGTCTCTCTCCTGTGATTGTCTTCCAGGTTCCAGCTCCTGTCTCAAGACTTCCACCATAGAGACCCGCACCAGCATTCCACCTGCGGTGTAGCCTGACTCTCCAATCCATTGTGGATTCATCTGTTTCCAGCTACAACATTACCTGCTTCCAGCTCAGCTTCCAGCAGAGTACAGCTTCCCTTAAAGGGCCGGTGTCCTTTCTACACTTTACCACTCTCCACCGGTATTATTATTTCTCCGCTCTCAAGTTCTACATTTCAGTTCATATTTCATCGCTCCCAAGTTCATTTATTATTTAACTGGTTCCAGCCAGTATCCACTCCGTGCTAACAACAGTCTGGTTCCAGCCAGTATCCACAGCAGCTGTTTTATCTTCAGCAACCCAGCTTTTCCTGGAACACCAGCTGGCACAATCCTGGGTTATCTCCATTGCTACAGTCGGGCCTGGTAAGGACTTTCCATCTAGAAGATCATAAGAACTATCTCACACTACCAGTGCCCTGTGGCTCCTGCCATCCTGTAGTACCCAGGAACTGTATTTATTCTTTGCTGACTTTTACGTTTTCTTTTACTGCTGCTGTGTTGCGGAGTTGTCATAATAAACATCATTGACTTTTATCCAAGTTGTCGTGGTCACGCCTTCGGGCAGTTATTATTCATGTTACTTACATGTCCAGGGGTCTGATACAACCTCCCAGGTTCCGGTACATCTCAGCCCCTACAACTGAGGCTGCCTCCCGTCAGCTCAGGCCCTCAGTTGTGACAGTAAGCACTGACCTAATGAATCCAGCCGGAGACCAGGATCAAGCGGCCAGGCCGATGCAAGAACTGGCAGCCCGACTAGAACATCAGGAGGCTGCACAGGGCCACATCATCCGCTGTCTCCAGGATCTCTCTACTCGGCTGGATGGGATTCAGACAACTCTCCGTGGATCAGGCGCGTCTGGTGCGTCAACCACAGTGACTCCAGCTATAACCCCACCCACCTTACCCATTTCTGCTCCACGTCTTCATCTTCCAACGCCAGCAAAATTTGACGGATCTCCAAGATTCTGCAGGGGATTTCTCAACCAGTGTGAGATTCAGTTTGAGCTACAACCTGGCAATTTTCCCAGTGACCGTACAAAAATTGCCTACATTATTTCTCTTCTCAGTGGCTCAGCCCTTGATTGGGCATCACCGTTATGGGAGAGGTCCGACACCCTGCTATCTTCCTACACTGCCTTCGTGTCAACATTCAGGCGCATCTTCGACGAGCCAGGCCGGGTAACCTCAGCTTCATCCGAGATTCTCCGTTTACGCCAGGGGTCACGTACTGTAGGACAATATCTGATACAGTTCCAGATCCTGGCATCCGAACTGGCATGGAACGACGAGGCCCTGTATGCTGCATTCTGGCATGGCTTATCTGAGCGTATTAAAGATGAGTTAGCTACCAGAGACTTACCTTCTAAGTTAGATGAGCTAATCTCACTCTGCACGAAAGTTGATTTACGTTTCAGAGAGAGAGCAACTGAGCGTGGAAGATCATCTGCTCTAAAATCTTCTGCTCCTCCTCCTCGTCAACTGTCACCATCTAAAGATGAGCCCATGCAACTTGGCCGTTCCCGTTTAACTCCTGCTGAGCGCCGAAGACGTCTCTCTGAGTCTCTTTGCCTTTACTGTGCAGCTCCGTCTCACACCATCAATGCCTGTCCCGAACGTCCGGGAAAACTCCAAACCCTAGCTCGCCCAGGAGAGGGCCGGCTAGGAATAATGATCTCCTCTCCATCTCCTCATGATTGTAATCTCCCAGTGTCGCTCCAAATTGCTCAACGTTATCGGAACGTCATTGCCCTCCTTGATTCCGGAGCAGCTGGGAACTTTATTACCGAAGCCTATGTTAAACGGTGGTCCCTACCCACCGAGAGACTTCCTTCGTCCATCTCCTTAACTGCCGTGGATGGCAGTAAAATTTTTGATACAGTTATTGCTCTAAGGACTCTACCAGTTCGTCTGAGAGTGGGAGTTCTTCATTCCGAACTTATTTCACTTTTAGTGATTCCAAGAGCCACACATCCTGTGGTCCTGGGCCTTCCATGGCTCCGTCTTCACAATCCTACAATTGATTGGACGACTACGCAAATCTTGGCATGGGGTTCCTCCTGTGCTGAGACATGTTTGTTTAAAGTATTGCCTGTCTGTTCTTCCTCCCCCAGGTCGTCTGATGTTCCACCTCCTCCATATCAAGATTTCACGGATGTGTTAAGTAAAGCTTCTGCTGATATCCTTCCTCCTCATAGAGAATGGGACTGTCCGATTGATCTCGTTCCAGGGAAGGTTCCACCTCGAGGCCGAACTTATCCGTTGTCTCTGCCTGAGACACATTCTATGGAGGAATATATTAAAGAGAACCTAGCAAAGGGGTTCATTCGACCTTCTTCTTCTCCAGCCGGCGCAGGCTTCTTTTTTGTAAAAAAGAAAGATGGTGGTCTGCGGCCGTGCATCGACTACAGAGGTTTGAACGACATTACCATCAAGAACCGTTATCCTTTACCCCTGATTACTGAGCTCTTTGACAGAGTTAGCGGAGCTACCATCTTTACAAAGCTGGACTTGCGAGGTGCATACAATCTCATCCGGATCCGTGAGGGTGACGAGTGGAAGACCGCCTTTAACACCCGTGACGGACATTATGAGTACCTCGTCATGCCCTTCGGATTGAGCAATGCTCCAGCTGTCTTCCAGCATTTGGTCAATGAGATCTTCAGAGACATTCTATACCGTCATGTCGTGGTCTATCTAGACGATATCCTCATTTTTGCCAACGATTTAGAGGAACATCGTTTTTGGGTTAAAGAGGTTCTGTCCCGTCTCCGTGTCAATCATCTCTATTGCAAATTAGAAAAATGCGTCTTTGAAGTCAAGTCCATTCCGTTTCTAGGGTACATTGTGTCCGGTTCCGGACTAGAGATGGATCCTGAGAAACTACAAGCAATCCAAAATTGGCCGGTACCCTTAACCCTCAAAGGGGTCCAGAGGTTCTTAGGGTTCGCCAACTATTACCGAAAGTTTATACGAGACTTTTCCACCATTGTGGCGCCTATTACTGCTTTCACTAAGAAGGGTGCTAACCCGTCCAAGTGGTCTGAAGAAGCCATGCAAGCATTTCATCTTTTAAAACAAAGGTTCATCTCTGCGCCTGTTCTGAAACAGCCTGACATCGACTCTCCTTTCATCTTAGAGGTGGATGCCTCCTCCGTTGGAGTAGGAGCGGTGTTATCTCAGAGGGCTAAAGATGGCCATTTACACCCTTGCAGTTTCTTCTCCCGGAAGTTCTCCCCAGCTGAGCGCAACTATGCCATTGGCGACCAGGAGTTGCTAGCCATCAAGCTCGCTCTAGAAGAGTGGAGGTATCTGTTGGAGGGAGCTTCTCATTCAATCACCATACTTACAGACCACAAGAACCTTTTATACCTGAAGGGCGCACAATGTCTCAACCCTCGTCAGGCCAGATGGGCACTTTTCTTTTCCAGGTTTGACTTTAAACTCCAGTTCTGTCCAGGCTCTCAGAATCGCAAGGCCGATGCCCTTTCCCGCTCATGGGAGCAAGAAAATGAGTCAGAGTCTTCAGACAAGCATCCTATTATAAATCCGTTGGCATTCTCCACGGTAGGGATGAACTCTACGCCCCCATCAGGGAAAAGTTTTGTGAAGCCGATGCTAAGGAAGAATCTCATGCATTGGGCCCATGCTTCCCGTTTTGCCGGACATACAGGTATCCAAAAAACCCTGGAGTTTATCTCTAGGTCCTATTGGTGGCCAACTCTGAAAAAGGACGTCTTGGAGTTTATTGCATCTTGCCCAAAGTGTGCCCAACATAAAGTATCCCGCCAGTCGCCTGCGGGGCAACTGGTTCCACTATCCGTTCCCCGTCGACCATGGACCCACTTGTCGATGGATTTCATTACAGACTTACCCATGTGCAACAAGTTCAATACCATCTGGGTGGTAGTTGACCGGTTCACCAAGATGGCACACTTCATTCCTCTCACCGGTCTTCCGTCAGCTTCCAAGTTGGCTCAAGTATTCATACAAGAGATCTTCCGACTCCACGGTCTTCCTGAAGAAATTATCTCAGATCGAGGAGTTCAATTCACAGCCAAATTCTGGCGAAGTTTATGTCAAGTCCTCCAAGTCAAGCTAAAGTTTTCCACGGCTTACCATCCTCAGACCAATGGTCAAACCGAAAGGGTGAATCAGGACTTGGAGGCCTTCCTCCGCATCTATGTGTCCTCCTCTCAAGATGACTGGGTTCAATTACTTCCCTGGGCCGAGTTCTGTCATAACAACCAGTATCATTCTTCATCTGCTTCAACACCATTCTTCACTAACTTTGGATTCCACCCTAAAGTCCCTGAGTTCCAACCGCTTCCAGCAACTTCTGTTCCCGCAGTGGATATCACCTTGCATCAGTTTGCCAATATCTGGAAGAGCGTACGATCAGCTCTGCTCAAGGCATCGTTCAGGTACAAGAAGTTTGCGGATAAGAAGCGTCGAGCAGTTCCTGCTCTCAAGGTGGGTGATCGGGTATGGTTATCCACGAAGAATTTGAGGTTAAGAGTTCCCAGTATGAAGTTTGCACCTCGCTATATCGGTCCTTTCAAGATTGAACAAGTCATCAATCCTGTTGCTTACAGACTCCAGTTGCCTCCCTTCTTAAAAATACCCAGGACATTCCATGTTTCCCTGTTGAAACCGCTGATCTTGAATCGGTTTCATTCCTCACTTCCTCCAACTCCGAAAGTCCAAACTCAACGAGGCGTTGAGTATGAAGTGGCCAAGATCCTGGACTCACGTCACCGTTACGGTCAACTACAATATCTTATTGACTGGAAGGGTTATGGTCCTGAGGAACGTTCATGGACCAATGCTTCTGATGTCCATGCTCCTGCCTTGGTCCGGAGATTCCATTCCAAGTTTCCTCAAAAGCCAAAGAAGTGTCCTGGGGCCACTCCTAAAGGGGGGGGGGTGCTGTCACGATCCGGGTATCTGGACGCCATTTCTTACCCATCAGATGCCTCCTAAGGCTGGCTCAGCGCTCCAGGACCGGATCCCATCTGTTATCCTGATGTGTACATTCCTGTATCCTCTCCTGTCACTCTGGGACGCTGTCACAGTAAACGCCATATTACACCTGGCATGGCGTCTCCCGCGGCCTCCGCCGCCGTCCCTGAACTTCTGCATGCAGAGTGTCTGAGTGGCGATTACGTCAGCCGCGGCCTCCGCTGTGTCCGCGTGGTTGGATGTGCATCTGTCAGCCTGGCGCCTCCTGTCTCCGGTGGCCGGCGCCGCCATTACTGTTTTCATTACCACATGGATTACAAACCAAACTTCCCTCCAAGTGTCTGCATGGGCGCAGCCATCTTGGATTCTGTCAGCTGATCATTTCCACCAATCTGTTCTCAGTATTGATAATCTGCATAATTGCCTAGCCAATCCCTTCCTTGCTGCAGGTATAAATACACTGTGCCTGAGCAAGGAAGGCGTCAGTGCTTTGGTTGTCAAACCTAGTTCCTGTTTGTCTCTCTCCTGTGATTGTCTTCCAGGTTCCAGCTCCTGTCTCAAGACTTCCACCATAGAGACCCGCACCAGCATTCCACCTGCGGTGTAGCCTGACTCTCCAATCCATTGTGGATTCATCTGTTTCCAGCTACAACATTACCTGCTTCCAGCTCAGCTTCCAGCAGAGTACAGCTTCCCTTAAAGGGCCGGTGTCCTTTCTACACTTTACCACTCTCCACCGGTATTATTATTTCTCCGCTCTCAAGTTCTACATTTCAGTTCATATTTCATCGCTCCCAAGTTCATTTATTATTTAACTGGTTCCAGCCAGTATCCACTCCGTGCTAACAACAATCTGGTTCCAGCCAGTATCCACAGCAGCTGTTTTATCTTCAGCAACCCAGCTTTTCCTGGAACACCAGCTGGCACAATCCTGGGTTATCTCCATTGCTACAGTCGGGCCTGGTAAGGACTTTCCATCTAGAAGATCATAAGAACTATCTCACACTACCAGTGCCCTGTGGCTCCTGCCATCCTGTAGTACCCAGGAACTGTATTTATTCTTTGCTGACTTTTACGTTTTCTTTTACTGCTGCTGTGTTGCGGAGTTGTCATAATAAACATCATTGACTTTTATCCAAGTTGTCGTGGTCACGCCTTCGGGCAGTTATTATTCATGTTACTTACATGTCCAGGGGTCTGATACAACCTCCCAGGTTCCGGTACATCTCAGCCCCTACAACTGAGGCTGCCTCCCGTCAGCTCAGGCCCTCAGTTGTGACACATACAGGTATCTAAGAGACATTACTCCTCAATTGGCTGTCAACTTTGGTGAACTTTAATTGGAACCATAAATTCTTTCAGTTTGTGGACACTGCCCTATCTAAGTTTTGGCATAAATGCAAATCTGGAGTCACTCCTTCTCCCTCCTTTCAAAAATTTACTTAGCTTCCTGCATCAACTTGAATGTCCAAAAGGTGTTGATGGTTGCTCCCCTTCTACTCTGAATACACACCTAAATACATTTATACATTATTGACATAAAACACACTAATACCTACTGTATATAACTCTTTTCGTACCAGGAGCGTACAATATTCTCTGTATACAGTATATATGTATATAGCAACAAATGAGGTCACAAAATCCTGAAGCCGAAATGTAACTGAAAGAGCACAAATAATTTGTAGTATGATTACCTTTAGAAGTTGACTCTCACTGTTCACAATGACCATTGTAACTTGTACATTTCTTGCAACACTTTTACCACCCTTTTCAAATTCTCCCTTTTCTATAGTGATGTACAAATCGTTCCTCATTTCACCTAAGAGACAAGAAAACACCAACATGTTTTGAATATTCCCTAAAAACATAACATAAGTAACGCGTTTACTGGCATTATGTACTGAGAAAGGGGAAGAAATAAATATATATATATATATATATAACCTTGGGGTATAGTCAATAGAGAGAGAAGCCTGGACACTTTTATATTTGTCATTTAAACAGGCTCCTTCCCCTCAATATTACTTTATGGCTGCAACAGTTAACATAGCCCAAATAGATAGACTGGAGTATACGACATAGAGGAGAAAAAAGTTGAATAATAAAAAAATAATTCTGAAGTATTAGGGAGTGTGTCCAGTATGAAGTCAGATAGAGAGATTTAACATAAGTAAAAATCCTGATCTTTACTTCATTTGGGGAATACAGGAAAGCTTGAAGTGTTCCCAAAGCAACCACTAGGAGCGGGAGCATTCCAGGGCAGAGCGGTGTACCTTCCACCCAAACAAAGTATCCCTGGATGCAAATTTTTCATAATTTTCTGTAAAGGTGTGAATGGATTACAAAGTGGCTCACTCAACACAGTTGTTCCACTGAGATGCCATGCTTTGTCGCCCCAGAATTGTTCCTCTGAGATGGCAATTCTTGTTGCCCCACAATTGTTCCACTGAGATTTCATGCCTTGTTGCCCCACAATTGTTCCATTGAGACGCCTTGCCTTGTCGCCCCACTGATCTGGTGGAATGTGCCTTGAGTACAGTATATCTGGAACAGTTAACCCAATACACAAATAAGTCAGATGAATTACATCCATTATCCACCATACAGTGATCTCCTAGGGGGATGGCCAACTTCTCTCTTAATTGACCCATTTAAAATAAAGAGGTCACCAGTCCGTTGAACCTCTTTTGCCTGTGTTAGGTAGCCTAACTTCTTATACATAACAGATATATTCACTTCCTGGTTGCTATCATACATTTATATGTATATTGCTTGAAAGAAAAATGAGGTGGGAAATCTGGCGTTGTTTTCAAAGGGCCTCTCTTTTCAATGTTGCATACGTCTTGTGTTTGCTCATGTTTTGTTACTTGATTGTATGCCTTTTTTGACATTCAATAAAATTATTTGCATAAAAAAACAAAATAAGTTCCCAAGAAACCACCAGATACACAAATGATATATAAATGGTAGTTTAAATTATATTTTCAGAAACATGTGCTATTCTTCTTTGAAAAGAAAGAAACCCCCCCCCCCCCAAAAAAAAAAAAACAACAAAAAACAGATAGCAAAGAGATCTACATTTAACCCTGCTCTGCATCTAGTTCTTCATGTGGGTTAAAGAAGAAATCTCATTAGTCTAAATGATGAAGTAGGAATTTTCTTCTTTTCATATTAAGCAATGTAGGTTTTCTAGACCTGGTGATAATTCCTGTCGGACTCTGGCTTCCTTGCTTTCAACATTGTTTAAATGACAACATTCAAAAAACCCTTAGCCTACAAGATTGTGGATTCAATAAAAAAAATCTGTGTGATGGAAGCAGCCACGGATATAGTAAACTGGGCTGACCTAAGCTTTTTCTCTTTTCGAGAACCCTGAGTAACATAGTTATCTAATTAAATAAATATATCAGGGGATAAAGCCAAGGAACAACTTATGGCAACACCAACCTTGCTTCTGAATCTCTTGTTCTGGTACAGTAACACCTTAGCTTGTAATTAAATCTGGATGCCATCATATCTCCTTCACGTAATCCCAACTTGTTCACCAACTCCTGGAAATTCTCTGGATGCATATTTTGTCAACTGACATAGTTTGCTACACAATTGTCTATTCACAGTATAAATATCAAGGTGAGCACCTGAACTTTCTTCTCTACCCTCATTACAGTATTAAACGCTCTTCAAAACTCAAGTACATTTATTGGAAGTAAGGACTTTGGAAGTAAGGACTCCTAAGTCACAAGCCCTGGAATAGAAATAGACCAATCAAAGCTATCCATTCGCTGTGGATGGCGTCTGTGGTCATCAAAAACCCATACGGCAAATAAATGACTCTTGCAAAGGATGCTTGTTTGCAGAAACTACGGTGGACTTGTGCAGACAGTCTTATCGATTGTGATTTTAACTAAAATTTTGACTTGTTTCACTGTGTTAGTAATTCTAGCTGAAACATCTGGGTATTTAATTGTTTGAAGAGGAGACACCATTTCCTGTAACCTTATCATACACAAATGAAATGACACCAGTCTCTTTGCTAACAGAAGTCTGTTCAGAGACTGCAGGGAAAGAATTTCGCTTTTCTGCTTGCTGTCAAACAACATCCCTAGAAACAGTGTGTGTTGGAGATGGAATCAAATTGGACTTTGGCCCTCATTCCGAGTTGATCGCTCACTAGCTGCTTTTAGCAGCAGTGCAAACGCTAAGCCGCCGCCCTCTGGGAGTGTATCTTAGCTTAGCAGAAGTGCGAACGAAAGGTTAGCAGAACTGCTCGGAAAAATTTTCATGCCGTTTCTGAGTAGCTCCAAACCTACTCCTTCCTTGCAATCACTGCAGACAGTTTAGTTCCTGCTTTGACGTCACATACACGCCCTGCGTTCGGCCAGCCACTCCCCCGTTTCCCCAGGCACGCCTGCGTTTTTACCTGACACGCCTACGTTTTTCAGCACACTCCTGGAAAACGCTCAGTTACCACCCAGAAACGCCCACTTACTGTCAATCACTCAACGATCAGCAGAGCGACTGAAAAGCGTCGCTCGACCTTGTGTAAAACAGCAGTTTTGTGTGAAAGTACTTTGCGCGTGCGTACTGCGGCCCGTACGCATACGCAGAAATGCCGAATTTTAGCCTGATCGCTACGCTGCGAAAACGGCAGCTAGCGATCAACTCGGAATGACCCCCTTTGTGCAGTAGATAATCCAGCTATGCACTTCCAGAAACTCTTGTATGTTTTATATAAACATATAGGATTCTCTGCAGATTGCTTTTATAAGAAGATTGTCCAGATATGGGATGACTGTCACCACTCAAAATCTTAGAAGGGACAGATAACCTATCCAAATCAGCAAATGTAGATACGCATCCTTGATATCTACAGTATCAATATTCCCCTTTCACCGAGCAGCAAATAAAAATACTTAGGTATTCCATTTTGAATTTGTTCATACAAAGATAAATAATTAAATGACTTCAAATTGAGGATGGGTTAAAGGGACCATCTGGTTACTGAACGGATATACTGAAAAAAGGATACCTATCACTGCAGACAGCAGAGCCTGAAATGATCCTATAATCTGCACTGCTTTAAGGGGTCTGTAGGTAGGCCTGTCAAAAATAATCTTTTTGAGTCTGGATATGCTAGGTGTATAACCCAATGAAATTTTCCCTCTCATTTAAGTATCTGAAATGGAATCCAAACACTTTCCTATGTAAAGTATCGGTTGAGCTCCAACTGCATATGTCCCTCAGTGGCCATCTACTTACTTGACGGTTTATCCCCTGAGCGAAGTGACCCCAATGCTTCTTATTCTTTTTCTGACCTCATTACAAACTTGAGGACTGCTCTTTTGTAAAATTATGTCCTCTACCAGTCCCCTGTTGCCCGAATAAACTTAAGTAAGCAAAAAGACAGACCTTTCTGCCATAGAGTAGATAAAGGAAGACAATGATTCTTGCCTCCTCTGGACAAAAAAATAATTTTTTTCAATTCAGGACCAAAAACAAAAGAAACAGATCCAACCAATATGGCTGCAGGTGCATAAGAAATTTGGAACTGAACCAGCCCAGCAACTTTTGCAACCTCTGCAAGGTAGCCTACTGCTTCCTTAATGTGCTCCACAGTGAAAAATAATTATTCTTTAGGACTGCCAAAATCAAAACCTTCCTTTATTTGATCAACCCAACATTCACCACATTATTCACCCAGTCAGATTATAAAATGTGCCTCAGTGAAACCCATTCTGCTTTAAATTTTGCCTTCAACATTCCTATCAATGCTGTGCCTCAAATAAGCTCCACATGAAACCGGGGAATTAACCTTAGGAGAAGATTTCGACCAAACCCTCTCTGCCACCAGAAAAGGGTACAACAGATGATTTTGTTTGGCAATATCAAACTTCCTATCTGGGTCAGTTATACTTATCCAATCAGGGTGATGTCAGAAAACAAAGTTTCTTCTTCTCCTTTTAAAGTGGGCGCTCTCCAGTTTCACTGGATCCTCCTTATCTTGAGCATGTAACACCAGGCATACTGCCTATATCAAAACCTCAACCTTTGATAACAAACAGGATCTACTTCAATAAATAAAAACAAAGATAACTTGTGGTCCGAATCTAATGAATCTTTAAAATCTCCACAGATAGGGGCGTGGCCTGGCAGGCAAGCAGGGAAGTCGTGCCTGAGGAGAGCTCCTGCACAGTACAATTCAACATAACTTTTCTGGCCCTGTTCCACCCTATATTTACCCCTCCCTGCTCCCTGCATCACGCACTTACCTCCCCTGTTCCTGGTGTGCGGTGTTCCGGAGCTGGAGGGGGCCTCCTGCCTCCATGCGGGTTGGGGCCTGCACACCCTCCTGAAGCCGGGGGCTCAATTCCTGCTACGCTCCGTGCCTGGCGACCCCTGACGTGAAAACCGCAGCTGCACCTGATTTGACCAGCACCCGGCCTCCTATCATCCGTGGCTCCCTCCACCCCTGGGCTGACCTGTCTCTCCCTCCTGCTTGTGCCTGGTGGAGCGGACGAGCGGGCTCTGTGCCTGGCGTCTGCCTCGAGGCCTACTTCCGCCCGCTGGACCGGGTGCTGGAGTGACGGCGGTGGCCGCCGCGCGCGCTCCTGGCGGCCTGTGTCCGGATCGGAAGTCTCCGCTGCCGAGAAGGGTGAGCTCCCTCCTGCAGCAACAGACTTGCGCCTCCTATCCATAGGCTCCGGGCGCCCGGGGAGCCCGGTTAGAGGTACCTGCAGGGTGCTGGGCTCCGGATACCTCACCTTCCCCTGACGCCGGCGGCCATCTCGGTTGTGGGAAAGCCGGAGCTCCTGCTTTCCCAGGCTGTTGGGGGTAATTGGGGGGTGCCCTGGCTACTGGCTGGTCCGTGGCTGGGGCCCTCTATTTGCTAGGCACTGCCCTTTGTTACCTGTGATCTTTTGCAAAGTGATGTGGGGACGGAAAAGAGATCTCCACCCCTCATAGCATTCATCCCTGTCCCCATCCTAGCTGGTTCCCCCTATATCTTCCCCACAGTTGAGGTCCTGAACACACTGCAGCACAGTGTGGGGTTTCTGGGAGGCTCTTCCTTCTTTCCTTTTTTTTATTATTACTTTTCTTTTTCAAGTGTGCCCCACATGCTGGGATTATTTCTATTCCTATTATACACCTTCAGAGCCCAGGACGTGTCACACCACCTATGATAACTAACACTGGAGCTCCACCTGCTGGCGGCTTTTCTAGTTGGATTTACTTTGCCTGAGTTAAACTTGCTTCCCTTAACATGTGATCCTTTGGAACATGCCCTGAGTCTTGGGACTTCCTCTTACCGATATCTATGTCTGAATAACTACAGGACTGTCTCCCTACTACCGAGATTTACCTAGCTACATATTGCAGTGACTTTTCTCAGGTGTTCTGTCTCTGGGTTCCACCATGCCTAGAAATAATAAAAAAAACAACGTGGAGCGGACCTGACCCAAAGCATTAAAAAATTTGCCTACTCCCATGCTACCTCTCCAGGTCCAGAAACCCCCTCGCATCCTGATGTCTCCGACTCGGAGGACTCGGACCACTCCCCGTTGACTCGGAAAGATTTACAACTGCTCTTCGTGAGATAAGGGAGACGAGGAAATCCATCCAAGCGGTACAGGTGGAGGTGCACACGGCAATAGCCTCTCTCTAGGATCGATATGATCCTACTCAGCCGGGACCTTTCCTCTAAACTAAAGTCTACGCGTAAACTTACTATGGTATGGTCTGACCATTGTCCGATCACTGCTGAGCTCCATTTTATTGCTCCTCGCCCCCCTTCTGCCTCTTGGCGATTGAATGATTCCCTATTACATAATCCGGAATTACTAATTTGATAAAAAGTCACATTACTGATTATTTCTTACTTAATGACCTCCCAGAGACTTCACCTATTATACTATGGGAAGCTCATAAAGCTGTTCTCCGCGGCCATTTGATAAGTCAGTCTGCTAGGTACAAAAAGTCACAGGAATTGATTTCCTCTCCCTCTCCACTAGACTACAGGTGCTTGAAAGACAACATAAGCTTTCCCCTACCCCTGCTAATTTAGAGATTTTGCTGAGGGCGCGGTCTGAGTTGTCGCTTTTCCGGTAAGATCATCCAGAGGCTTAACCAGTCCTTCTATGAGAAAGGAGATAAAGCGGATAGGATGGTGGCATCCCGTCTACGGGCACAACGCTCCCTGAATAATATCTTGGCGGTGCATACTACGTCAGGCGAGATCACGTATGCCCCGGATGCCATAAACAAGGCATTTCAGGAATTCTATGCCTCAGCTCTATAATTTAAATCCTGTCAATCCAGGTTCTGGCCCCCCAGATGTCTTGATCTCGGAATTCTTGTGTAAGGCTACACTCCCGAAACTGTCTGACTGTGCTTCTTCGGTACTGAATAAAGATATAACAGATGAGGAAATTGCTGCCATCCTGAAGTCCTTTAAATCTACTAAGGCTCCAGGGCCCGATGGCTTCTCGGCATCATATTATAAGAAATTTGCCCCTGTTTTGATCCCACATCTTAGAGTATTGTTTAATGCTGTACTGCATGGCACCCCATTTCCGAGCAACATGCTGGAGGCTAGAATAATAGTTATCCACAAAGAGGGCAGAGATCCTCGAGACTGCGCTAGCTATCGGCCGAAGGGGGTAATTCCAAGTTGATCGCAGCAGGAATTTTGTTAGCAGTTGGGCAAAACCATGTGCACTGCAGGGGAGGCAGATTTAACATGTGCAGAGAGAGTTAGATTTGGGTGTGGTGAGTTCAATCTGCAATCTAAATTGCAGTGTAAAAATAAAGCAGCCAGTATTTACCCTGCACAGAAACAAAATAACCCACCCAAATCTAACTCTCTCTGCACATGTTATATATGCCCCCCCTGCAGTGCACATGGTTTTGCCCAACTGCTTAAAAAATTTCCTGCTGCGATCAACTTGGAATTACCCCCGATATCCCTATTGAATCTGGACATTAAGCTCTATGCCAAAATTTTAGCTACCCGTCTCAATGCTGTGCTCCCTGGCCTGATCCATTATGATCAGGTCGGTTTTATCCCTGGCTGTCAGGCAAGGGATAACACTAGAAGAGCGATAGACCTAATACAACAACTGAACTGCAGACACACCCCGTCTATTGTCCTTTCGCTTAACGCTGAAAAGGCGTTCGTCCGCATATCGTGGCCCTTCATGTTTCAGACCCTGCAGGCGTTTGGGATATCGGCTGAATTTTTGACGTGGGTCTCTGCTCTCTACTCTTCCCCTATAGCTAAGGTTCTTACTAACGGAGTGCTGTCTGCTCCCATCCCATTATCCAACGGTACGAGGCAGGGTTGCCATGGTCATAGAACCCCTGGCTGCTGTGATAAGGAACTCTGGTGGAATTCGGGGAGTGAAGATGGGCTCGCATGAATTTAAGATCTCACTTTTTACAGACAACGTACTGTTGTCCCTCACTCAGACACGGTCTTCGCTCCCCGCCTTGTATCAGATTATAGAGGATTATGGTTCCCTATCGGGATATAAAATCAATTTTGTCAAATCTGAAGCTGTGTTATTACACATATCAGGAGATCTTAAACGAGCTCTACAGTCCTCCTATGACCTTCACTGGCAAACAAATAAGATTAAGTACTTAGGAGTCTATATTACATCTCACTATAGCTCCCTATATTCTGAAAGCTTCCCACGTATGTTCACTAAGATTAAATCTGATCTGGTGAGATGGAAGTCCCATATCATATCCTGGCTGGGTAGGATAGTTGCCTTCAAAATGACAGTCATGCCGCAACTTCTCTACCTCTTTCAAACTTTACCTGTCAAGGTCCCGGAGAGGGTTCTTAGGGATGCCCAGGCCTCATTTGTGAAGTTCGTATGGAACGATAAACCTCCAAGAATAGCTTTTTCAGTTCTTCGACTCCCTCGTTCTGCAGGTGGCCGGGGATTCCCAGATGTCAGGTTTTATTACCTGGCTAGCCACCTGAGCCAAATAGTGACCTCCTTTGTACCCCGTGGCTCTATTGCCTGGGTGGACATGGCGGCTCTATCCTTGGGGATCCGTTCTTTGGCTTCACTATGGGGTCTGGGCAAACTGTACCAGCTCACTCTGACGGACTCTTCTCCTTCTCTCAAATTCCACCTCTCTATCTGGCATAACCCCCTCATGAAATATAAATCGTCCTCCCCCTGCTCCCCTCTCACCCCCCTCTGGGATAACCCTGCTTTTCCAGCTGGGGTTTCAACCCTTCGTTTCACCCCTTGGTCTAGTGCAGGAGTTCATGTGGTGCATGATCTCTGCCTTCAAGACCGTTGGATGACGATAAACGATATCAACTGTAAGTTTTCCACTCTCTCGCCTCCCTTTTTTGAATATTTCCAGATCAGACACTTCCTATCCTCCCTACCTCAACCCGATGTTCAGCGGGATCCTACCCCCTTTGAATCTCTATGTACCAAAAAACCTATATGTAGAGGGCTAATTTCGCTAATATATTCAATGTTAGTTGGGGCTTCCTCGGGCCCGCAGACTCGCCATGAGCGGGAGTGGGAGAGGGACTTGGGTCCCCCGCCGGACGATGCCTGTTGGGAGGAAGTACGAGAGGGCATAGCTAAAAGCTCTATCTCAACTAGACTCAAGGAAACATCCTATAAACTGTATTACCCATGGTATTACACCCCGGATAAATTGTCTAGGATGTTCCCTTCTGCCACCCCGGTTTGCTGGCGAGGATGTGGACATCGGGGAACCCGCCTTCATATTTGGTGGACCTGCCCCCATATTGCTTACTTTTGGAATAAGGTGCTTGATTTATTGAAGTCCCTCTCTGACCTTCCCCTCGCGTTGGACCCTTGGGTATTTTTGTTGGCGCGTCCGTATCCAGATCTTGACCCACTTCTGAATAAATTGTTTTCCCATATAGTGGTGGCAGCTAAATCCTTGATAGCCAAGAACTGGTAGTCTCACGATGCCCCTACTGTCTCTGCGCTGATTAATTACATTTGGTATGTTGCTAACATGGAACGGATCACTTATTATCTGCATGACTGTCCGCACAAATGTGAACTCGTATGGAGTTCCTGGTTGCTTAAGATGTCCCCCTCTACTTGATTCTCTAACTGCCCCTCTGTTCAGACCTTCTGGAACTGTTCGCCACGTTACGCCTGGTTCCTCCCTCCGGACGCTTACCTACCGTCCCTAGTAGTCTCTCAGTTAATAGGTAGTAACTTTCTTACATGTATATATGTATACTGCTATGTTTATACACTGCAAATGGATATGTTTGGTATAACTTTCAACTTATGGCTTAGTTCGGCCTGGTTTGGCTCGATTGTGTCTTCCCTTTTCTCCTTCTTCTTCTCCCCTCCTCGTTTCCTCCTTTCCCTCTTCTGCTGCTCCCTTTCGTTTTCTCCCCCCCCCCCCCTAGTGGGACCCCCCCGCTTCTCACCTGTTGAATTTATTCTTGAAAAATCTGTAGGAGAACTTTTTGTACTTTGTTGTATATCTAACTATATTTTGTTCACTTGACTGCTTCTCCTATTACAAATAATAAGATTTTACTTACCGATAAATCTATTTCTCATAGTCCGTAGTGGATGCTGGGGACTCCGTCAGGACCATGGGGAATAGCGGCTCCGCAGGAGACGGGGCACAAAAGCAAGCTTTTAGGATCACATGGTGTGTACTGGCTCCTCCCCCTATGACCCTCCTCCAAGCCTCAGTTAGGTACTGTGCCCGGACGAGCGTACACAATAAGGAAGGATTTTGAATCCCGGGTAAGACTCATACCAGCCACACCAATCACACCGTACAACTTGTGATTTGAACCCAGTTAACAGTATGATAACAATGAAGTAGCCTCTAAAAAAGATGGCTCACAACAATAATAACCCGATTTTTTTGTAACAATAACTATGTACAAGTAATGCAGACAATCCGCACTTGGGATGGGCGCCCAGCATCCACTACGGACTATGAGAAATAGATTTATCGGTAAGTAAAATCTTATTTTCTCTAACGTCCTAGTGGATGCTGGGGACTCCGTCAGGACCATGGGGATTATACCAAAGCTCCCAAACGGGCGGGAGAGTGCGGATGACTCTGCAGCACCGAATGAGAGAACTCCAGGTCCTCCTCAGCCAGGGTATCAAATTTGTAGAATTTAGCAAACGTGTTTGCCCCTGACCAAGTTGCAGCTCGGCAAAGTTGTAAAGCCGAGACCCCTCGGGCAGCCGCCCAAGATGAGCCCACCTTCCTTGTGGAATGGGCATTTACAGATTTTGGCTGTGGCAGGCCTGCCACAGAATGTGCAAGCTGAATTGTACTACAAATCCAACGAGCAATAGTCTGCTTAGAAGCAGGAGCACCCAGCTTTTTGGGTGCCTACAATATAAACAGCAAGTCACACTTTCTGACTCCAGCCGTCCTGGAATTATATATATATATATATTTTCAGGGCCCTGACAACGTCTAGCAACTTGGAGTCCTCCAAGTCCCTAGTAGCCGCAGGCACCACAATAGGTTGTTTCAGGTGAAACGCTGACACCACCTTAGGAAGAAACTGGGGACGAGTCCGCAGTTCTGCCCTGTCCCGAATGGAAAATCAAATATGGGCTTTTGTAAGACAAAGCCGCCAATTTTGACAATCGCCTGGCCGAGGCCAGGGCCAACAGCATGGTCACTTTCCATGTGAGATATTTCAAATCCACAGATTTGAGTGGTTCAAACCAATATGATTTGAGGAATCCCAACACTACGTTGAGATCCCACGGTGCCACTGGAGGCACACAAGGGCTGTATATGCAATACTCCCTTGACAAACGTCTGGACTTCAGGAACTGAAGCCAATTTATTCTGGAAGAAAATCTATAGGGCCGAAACTTGAACCTTAATGGACCCCAATTTGAGGCTCATAGACACTCCTGTTTGCAGGAAGTGCAGAAATCGACCTAGTTGAAATTTTTTCGTGGGGCCTTCCTGGCCTCACCCACGCAACATATTTTTACCACATGTGGTGATAACGTTGTGCGGTCACCTCCTTCCTGGCTTTGACCAGGGTAGGTATGACCTCTTCCGGAATGCCTTTTCCCTTAGGATCCGGCGTTCAAACCGCCATGCCGTCAAACGCAGTCGCGGTAAGTCTTGGAACAGACAAGGTCCCTGCTGGAGCAGGTCCTTTCTTAAAGGCCGATGCCACGGTTCCTCTTGGAACAGACATGGTACTTGCTGAAAGCAAATCCCTTCTTAGCTCCCGAGGCCATTAGTCCTCTGTGAGCATCTCTTGAAGTTCCGGTTACCAAGTCCCTCTTGGCCAATCCGGAGCCACGAGTATAGTTCTTACTCCTCTATGTCTTATAATTCTCAATACCTTGGTTATGAGAAGCAGAGGAGGGAACACATACACCGACTGTTACACCCACGGTGTTACCAGGACGTCCACAGCTATCGCCTGAAGGTCTCGTGACCTGGCGCAATACCTGTCCCATTTTTTGTTCGGGCGGGACGCCATCATGTCCACCTTTGGTCTTTCCCAACGGTTCACAATCATGCGGAAAACTTCCCGATGAAGTTCCCACTCTCCCGGGTGGAGGTCATGCCTGCTGAGGAAGTCTGCTTCCCAGTCGTCCACTCCCGGAATGAACACTGCTGACAGTGCTATCACATGATTTTCCGCCTAGAGAAAAATCCTTGCAGTTTTGCCACTGCCCTCCTGCTTCTTGTGCCGCCCTTTCTGTTTACGTGGGCGACTGCCGTGATGTTATCCCACTGGATCAATACCGGCTGACCTTGAAGCAGAGGTCTTGCTAAGCTTAGAGCATTATAAATTTGCTCTTAGCTCCAGTATATTTATGTGGAGAGAATTCTCCAGACTTGATCACACTCCTTGTGTGACTGCTCCCCAGCCTCTCAGGCTGGCCTCCGTGGTCACGAGCATCCAATCCTGAATGCCGAATCTGCGGCCCTCTAGAAGATGAGCACTCTGTAATCACCACAGGAGAGACACCCTTGTCCTTGGATATAGGGTTATCCGCTGATGCATCTGAAGATGCGATCCGGACCATTTGTCCAGCAGATCCCACTGAAGAGTTCTTGCGTGAAATCTGCCGAATGGAAGCGCTTTGTAATAAGCCACCATTTTTACCAGGACTCTTGTGCAATGATGCACTGACACTTTTCCTGGTTTTAGGAGGATCCCGATTAGCTCGGATAACTCCCTGGCTTTCTCCTCTGGGAGAAACACCTTTTCCTGGACTGTGTCCAGAATCATCCCTAGGACCAGCAGACGTGTCGTCGGAACAACTGCGGTTTTGGAATATTTAGAATCCACCCGTGCTGTCGTAGAACTACTTGAGATAGTGCTACTCCGACCTCCAACTGTTCTCTGGACCTTGTTCTTATCAGGAGGTCGTCCATTTTCTTTGAAGACGAATCCTCCTTTCGGTCATTACCTTGGTAAGGACCCGGGGTGCCTTGGACAATCCAACGGCATCGTCTTGAAACTGATAGTGACAGTTCTGTACCACGAACCTGAGGTACCCTTGGTGAGAAAAGGCAAATTTTGGGACATGGAGGTAAGCATCCCTGATGTCCCGGGACACCATATAGTCCCCTTGTTCTTTGCTATCACTGCTCTGAGTGACTCCATCTGGATTTGAACCCTTGTAAGTGTTCAAATTTTTCAGATTTAGAATAGGTCTCACCTAGCCTTCAGTACCACCATATAGTGTGGAGTAATACCCCTTTCCTTGTTGTCGGAGGGGTAATTTTATTATCACCTGCTGGGAATACAGCTTGTGAATTGTTTTCAATACTGCCTCCCTGTCGGAGGGAGACATTGGTACAGCAGACTACAGGAACCTGCGAGGGGGGAAACCTCTCGACATTCCAATCTGTACCCCTTGGATACTACTTGTAGGATCCAGGGGTCCTGTACGGTCCCAGCGTCATGCTGAGAACTTGGTAGCAGCGGTGGAGGGCTTCTGTTCCTGGGAATGGGCTGCCTGCTGCAGTCTTCTTCCCTTTCCTCTATCCCTGGGCAGATATGACTCTTATAGGGACGAAAGGACTGAGGCTGAAAAGACGGTGTCTTTTTCTGCAGAGATGTGACTTAGGGTAAAAAACGGTGGATTTTCCAGCAGTTGCCCTGGCCACCAGGTCCCATGGACCGACCCCAAATAACTCCTCCCCTTTATACGGCAATACATCTTTGTGCCGTTTGGAATCTGCATCACCTGACCACTGTCGTGTCCATAAACATCTTCTTGCAGATATGGACATCGCATTTACTCTTGATGCCAGAGTGCAAATATCCCTCTGCGCATCTCGCATATATAGAAATGCATCCTTTAAATGCTCTATAGTCAATAAAATACTGTCCCTGTCAAAGGTATCAATATTTTTAGTCAGGGAATCCGACCAAGCCACCTCAGCTCTGCACATCCAGGCTGAGGCGATCGCTGGTCGCAGTATAACACCAGCATGTGTGTGTATACTTTTTAGGATATTTTTCAGCCTCCTATCAGCTGGCTCCTTAAGTACGGCCCTATCCGTAGATGGTACCGCCACTTGTTCTGATAAGCGTGTGAGCGCCTTATCCACCCTGAGGGGTGTTTCCCACCGCGCCTTAACTTCTGGCGGGAAAAGGTATACCGCCAATAATTTTCTATCGGGGGAAACCCACGCATCATCACACACTTCATTTAATTTATCTGATTCAGGAAAAACTACAGGTAGTTTTTTCACCTCACATATATATATATAATACCCTTTTTTGTGGTACTTGGAGTATCAGAAATATGTAACACCTCCTTCATTGCCCTTAACGTGTGGCCCTAAAAGAAAATACGTTTGTTTCTTCACCGTCGACACTGAAATCAGTGTCCGTGTCTGGGTCTGTGTCGACCGACTGAGGTAAATGGGCATTTTACAGCCCCTGACGGTGTTTGAGACGCCTGGACAGATACTAATTTTTTTCGCCGGCCCTCTCATGTCGTCAACCGGCTTGCAGCGTGTTGACATTGTCACGTAATTTCCATAAATAAGCCATCCATTCCGGTGTCGACTCCCTAGAGAGTGACATCACCATTACAGGCAATTTGCTCCGCCTCCTCACCAATATTTTCCTCATACATGTCGACACACACGTACCGACATACAGCACACACATAGGGAATGCTCTGATAGAGGACAGGACCCACTAGCCCTTTGGGGAGACAGAGGGAGAGTTTGCCAGCACACACCAAAACGCTATAATTATCCAGGGACAACCTTTATATAAGTGTTCCTCCCTTATAGCATTTTAATATATATACATATCGCCAAATCAGTGCCCCCCCTCTCTGTTTTAACCCTGTTTCTGTAGTGCAGTGCAGGGGAGAGCATGGGAGCCTTCCCACCAGCCTTTCTGTGAGGGAAAATGGCGCTGTGTGCTGAGGAGAATAGGCCCCGCCCCCTTTTCGGCGGGCTTCTTCTCCGGAGTTTTAGATATCTGGCAGGGGTTAAATACATCCATATAGTCTCAAGGGCTATATGTGATGTATTTTTCGCCATACAGGTATTATACATTGCTGCCCAGGGCGCCCCCCCCCCAGCGCCCTGCACCCTCCGTGACCGCTGTGTGAAGTGTGCTGACAACAATGGCGCACAGCTGCAGTGCTGTGCGCTACCTGATGAAGACTGAGAGTCTTCTGCCGCCTGGTTACGGACCTCTTCATCTTCAGCGTCTGCAAGGGGGGTCGGCGGCGCGGCTCCGGGACGAACCCCAGGGCGAGCCCTGTGTTCCGACTCCCTCTGGAGCTATGTCCAGTAGCCTAAGAATCCAATCCATCCTGCACGCAGGTGAGTTGAAAATCTCTCCCCTAAGTCCCTCGATGCAGTGAGCCTGTTGCCAGCAGGACTCACTGAAAATAAAGAACCTAAAAACTTTTTCTAAGTAACTCTTTAAGAGAGCCACCTAGATTGCACCCTTCTCGGCCGGGCACAAAAACCTAACTGAGGCTTGGAGGAGGGTCATAGGGGGAGGAGCCAGTACACACCATGTGATCCTAAAAGCTTGCTTTTGTGCCCTGTCTCCTGCGGAGCCGCTATTCCCCATGGTCCTGACGGAGTCCCCAGCATCCACTAGGACGTTAGAGAAAAAGAGTTTAAAAAAAAAAAAAAATCTCCACAGATAAAAAAGATCCAAAGAGGAACCCTATCTGGACTGAAGACCAGCCACCTCCAGTCTCTTTGGAGTTCTATAAAATAAGACTAAATACAATATTTTCTCTAAGTAGGAAGATACTCGATCCAGACCCTAGATTGACTATGCATGTCCCTGTGACCAGACAAGTTCTTAAGTAATTCCCTGGGCCTAACCTCCTGGGACGGAGATCTGTGAACCCCTTGCCACAACATCTTATTTTAAATCAAAAAGCCTCTGGAGTCTGACTCCTGCCTGATAACTTATTAGAAACCCCCCTAGCCATAGTGCTTTAGACCAAACAGGTGCCATTAACTATGGAAAACCCGTTGCCTACAACTGAGGACTCTGACCCTCTGCTAAACAAACGCATACATAAGTAGGATTTTGAACAGGAAATGTATTGACCTGGGCTTAACAAAGGAGGATAGCTATGGGACAGCTCCTGCACTGGCTCACCTACCTAATGGAACACTCCCTATGATGATGCCTCTGGAACTCCCTCCCCCACTGGATCTGGGACTCCAACTGTATCACCACAGTGCCAGAGAACAGAGTGGAAGTAAATTGCTTCTTGTTAAAGAGCCAGTTTCCTGCTAATGTAGCAAGGAACTCACCCTACCTGAATGCCGCATCTCCAGGGAGTGGTAGGAACATACTGCCTTAAAGAAAGGAACTCCAGGCACCTGAGCATGTAGCAAAAGTTGTGGTCTGGATCCTCCAGAGTTGAATCCAACACTGGAAAAGGCTGATGGCCACAGATACTAGCAGTTAAGCTGTCGAACAAAATTCCACTTTAAGCATTCTCAGCAGCTGCTGAGGACACATGAATGCAATTTTTTTTAAAATAATAAACTTTTTTTTCCCTATGGAGTACCGAGACCAAAGAGCCTCACACCAGCGTCCGGCTGAAAGGTTGTCATAGCCGTTGTAGAATACAGAGGGAGAGGAGTTTGTTCCAGTGCTAAATTTGAAAGTGACCAGGCTCCTCTCTCCACTCCCTATACCCCAAGCTTTTCAGTATCCCCCACTGGAACAAAATTGTTAGGTAAGAATGCTGTCATAATATGTAACAGCACAGTTGCAGGACAAATCTAATTGAAAGAAAAAAATATACAAGAGATACAAATAAAATTATTATACTAGAAGTGGGGGCACATTTATTACAAAAATGTAAAGTATTATATTACAAAGTATATAATAATAATAATAATAATAATAACAATTAATATGATGATGACAATAATAATAATAATAATAATAATATTATTATTATCATTATAATCCTCATAAAATTTAACATATAGGCACATACCAAGGACAGAACTGTTTGTACAACAGACAAAGCTATGAAATAAAAGAAGTATAAGACAGGCTTTATTCAAGCCACTACTTTCTAGGCAAAGTGGTCAGTGTAGCATAGATCTGTTGGATGCATGATTACTCATTTTGAGTAATAAATTCATTATGATGTATGACATTATGAGTTTTTTTAAATATAAACCCGGGTATGGGATCAAAAAAATTATTGAATTCAGCCCTAAGTGGCTGACTGTATTAGACATGTGGTCTCAGCATTAGAATTGCAGATTATATTTCCATGTAATGTTTAAGGAAAATGTTTTGCTCACACCCACAATTTATGTAGCAAAGCAGTGTATTACCCTACAGTAAGTAATGGAGTAAGTGAAATGTATAAAATGTGTCCTTACTAAGCTTTGCTAGATACTGTATGTACAAAAAATGCCTCTGTCTCGAGCCACAGTACTGGATACATTGGTGCAGTGTAATAGGCTATTCCAGTGGTTCTCAAACTGGGTGCCTCGGGCCACTTGCAGGGGTGCCCTGGCTTGGTGGTCCAGGAACAATTAAAATTATTTATGGCCAATGTAATAGGCAAAGCCAGTGCTGGTGGCTGTCTATCATGAAATAAAATATGTGGACAAACAGAAGCAAATAATGTCCCTCACCACACAATTGAACCTAAGGATGACGTACAGTACTATATAAACACAATTTACTTAATTTAATATTACCTTCTAAATTTCTCAATAAACTTTTGGCCTAGGCGTATCGTGAAAAAATATCTGATACTCTAGCGTGCCGTAATTCAAAAAAGTTAGGAAACAATGGGCTATTCTCAATTTGAGAGATCTTTCAAAATATTCTTGTTCGTCTATATGAAATATGCAAGAAAATAGGATTTTGGTTACCTACCGGTAAATCCTTTTCTCATAGTCCGTAGAGGATGCTGGGGTCCACATTAGTACCATGGGGTATAGATGGATCCACCAGGAGCCATTGGCACTTTAAGAGTTTGAGAGTGTGGGCTGGCTACTCCCTCTATGCCCCTCCTTTCAGACTCAGTCTAGAAACTGTGCCCAAGGAGACGGACATCTTCGAGAGAAGGATTTAACACAGATAGTGGTGAGATTCACACCAGCTCACACATACAAGGCACATCAAGCTAACTTAACTTGAAAACTCAGCAACCGCTGAAACATTACTTAGCAAGTAACAATGCAGTACTTAACTAAAAACAAAGTTGTACTGAACCAAATAACGATAGCAGGAAAACGAAGCACTGGGCGGGCGCCCAGCATCCTCTACAGACTACGAGAAAATGATTTACCGGTAGGTAACCAAAATCCTAATTTATCTTACTTCCTAGTGGATGCTGGGGTCTACATTAGTACCATGGGGATGTAACAAAGCTCCCAGAACGGGAGGGAGAGCGCGCAGGCTCCTGCAGAACTGATTGACTGAACTTCAGATCATCAGAGGCCAAAGTATCAAACTTGTTAGAACTTTGCAAACGTATTTGACCCAGACCAAGTTGCAGCTCGGCAAAGTTGTAACGCCAAGACACCCCGGGCAGCCGCCCAGGAAGACCCCACCTTACGAGTAGAGTCGGCCTTGACAGTCGTAGGACACGGCAGTCCTGCTGTAGAATACGCATGCTCGATAATGAACCTAATCCAGCGAGAGATCCTCTGCTTGGAAGCAGGACACCCAATTTTCTTGGGATCATACAGGACAAATAGAGAGTCCGATTTTCTGTGACGAGCAGTCCTCTTCACATAGATTTTCAGAACCCTTACAACATCCAAGGACTTTGATGAAATTGAGGAGTCAGTAGCCACTGGCACCACAATAGGTTGGTTGATATGAAATGCCGACACAACCTTCGGAAGAAACTGCTGACGTGTCCAGAGCTCATCTTCGTGGAAGATCAAGTATGGACTTTTACAGAACAAAGCCCCCAACTCCGACACACGTCTAGCAGAAGCTAAGGCCAACAACGTGACAGCCTTCCATGTAAGAAATTTGACCTCAACCTCCTGTAGAGGCTCGAACCAGTCCGATTGAAGGAACTGCAACACCATGTCAAGGCCCCAAGGCGCCGTAGGCGGTACAAAGGGAGGTTGGATGTGCAAAACTCCCTTCAAAAAGGTCTGAACCTCGGGGAGGGCAGCCAATTGTTTCTGGAAGAAAATGGATAGGGTCGAAATCTGGACCTTCACAGATCCCAACCTCAGGCCCATATCCACACCGGCTTGTAGGAAGAGGAGAAACCGTCCTAGTTGAAACTCCACCACAGGAAATTTCTTGGACTCACACCAAGACACATTTTTTTACAAATTCGATCGTAATGTTTAGACGTTACTCCTTTCCTAGCTTGAATCAGGGTAGGAATAACTTTGTTCGGAATGCCCTTCCCAGCAGTGGCGTGCGGTGAGGTCAGTGGCTGGTGAGGCACTACAGCCATAATGTCCACCGAATCTGCCGATGACACCTACCGCCGCCGAGTAAATGCCCGCTACTGACCCTGAGTCGATGCCCTGTGCCACCGCCAATGGCTTACAAACCCACCATCAACTGACCCAGCCCTCCGCCACTAATTTGCATCTCAGTCCGATGCCGCCAATGCCCGCTGCCTGCCTGCTCATCATACTTGTGATATATTGTACATTTTTATAGAAAAAAAAATAGTGTTTGGGACTGGGAAGGGAGTGGGAGGAGGACATGAATGCAATTTTGTTGTTCAGGGCTTCCATTAACTTAATGGAAAAGGGTCTGAATGGGTTAAAAAAAAATGCGTGAGGTCCCCCCTCCTAAGTATAACCAACCTCGGGCTCTTTGAGCCAGTCCTGGTTGTTTAAATACTGGGGAAAAATTGGACAGGGGATCCCCCGTATTTAGACAACCAGCACCGGGCTCTTAGTCCGGTCCTGGTTCCAAAAAATACGGGGGACAAAAGACGTAGGGGTCCCCCGTATTTTTGAAACCAGCACCGGGCTCCACTAGCCAGGGACATAATGCCACAGCCGGGGGACACATTTACATTGGTCCCTGCGGCCGTGGCATTACCCCCCCAACTAGTCACCCCTGGCCGGGGTTCCCTGGAGGTGTGGGGACCCCTTAAATGAAGGGGTCCCCCCCCTCCAGGCACCCAAGGGCCAGGGGTGAAGCCCGAGGCTGTCCCCAGCACCCCTAGGCGGTGGGTGCCAGGCTGATAGCCAGAAGTGTGTAAAAAAAAGAGTATTGTTTTTTGTTGTGGAACTACAAGGCCCAGCAAGCCTCCCCCGCTTGCTGGTACTTGGAGAACCTCAAGTACCAGCATGCGGGGAAATAACGGGCCCACTGGTACCTGTAGTTCTACAACAACAAAAATACCCAAATAAAAACACAACTCGTACACCGTGACAGTAAAAGTTTATTAAAAACACACTTACACACTCACACATACTTACCTATATCCCACGCCGGTCACGTCCACTTGTCCAGTAGAATCCAATAGGTGGTTCCTGTAAAAATAAGAGAGAGATGACTTACCTACATCCCACGCCGGTCACGTCCACTTGTCCAGTAGAATTCAATAGGAACCACCTGGAACAAGAATAGAAATAAATACTTACAGGAGAGAAAGAGAGAGAGAGAGAGAGAGAGAGAGATGTCCCGGCCTCACTCACAGACAGTTCTCCGGCCCGTTGCCTGGCAACACAAGTCACAGTGCCGCAGGCAGGAAGGAGGCTGCAGCGGCTGGAGGCGGAGGGCCAGGAGGAGAGGTGAGCACTCTACGGGGACAAGACAAAACAAACATAGAACTCACCCCTCACTCCTGCTTCAGGCTCGTCGCTCCAACGCCAGTCACAGCCGCCGGGTCCCGCTGCCTCTTCCCCCTCCAGCGTCGTGTTGGTGATTGGACAGCGGATCCAGCACTGGATCCGCTGCCCAATCACAGGTGCCTCGCTGACATGGGGGTGGTGTCCCTGTCAGCGAGGCACTTGTTTCAGTGCCGCTTTCCAGCTTTATTTCAATGGGCTTATACAGCCCAGTGCTTGGCCCCGCCCCCCGCTCTGGCCCGTTCCCATTATCCACGGGAGGCACTGCTATCAGTGCCTCCCAACGTCATTAAAATGCATCAAATTGTTAGAATTAAATAAAGAAGATACTTATGACATAGACCATGTGTCATAAGTATCTTCTTTGTATGATTTTACTAATTAATCACAGGGGAGGCACTGCCTCCCCTGACTGCACGTCCCTGCTTCCCAGCTAGTATCAGGCGTTCAACCTCCATGACATCAAACGTAGCCATGGGAAGTCTTGATAGGCGAAAGGCGCCTGCTGCAGCAGGTCCTCCCGAAGAGGACAGGCCTCGGCTCTTCTTGCAGTAGATCCAGAAGATCCGCGTACCAAGCCCTTCTTGGCCAGTCTGGATCAATGAGGATCGCTTGAACCCTTGTTCTCCTTATGAGCTTTAGAACTCTTGGGATGAGTGGAAGTGGAAGAAACACGTACACTGACTGGAACACTCACTGAGTCACTAGGGCATCCACCACCACTGCTTGCGGGTCCCTCGACCTGGAACAATACCACCGAAGATTCTTGTTGAGACGAGAGGCCATCATGTGGATCTGGGGTACGCCCCAAAGATCTGTCACCTCCTTGAACACCTCCGGATAGAGACCCCACTCCCCTGGATGGAGATCGTGTCTGCTAAGGAAGTCCACTTCTCAGTTGTCTACTCCCGGAATGAAGATTGCTGACAGCGCCAACACGTGTTTTTTTTGCCCAAAGGATGATTCTTGTTACCTCTGACATTGCAGCTCTGCTCTTCGTTCCGCCCTGTCGGTTTATGTAAGCCACTGTTGTCACATTGTCTGACTGTACTTGAACGTCCCGATTTCTCAGAAGATGGGCCGCTTGAAGAAGACTGTTGTAGACGGCTCTTAGTTCCAGAATGTTTATCGGCAGGCCGGCTTCCAGACTTGACCATCTTCCTTGGAAGGTTTCCCCTTGAGTGACTGCGCCCCAGCCCCGGAGACTTGCATCCGTGGTTAGAAGGATCCAGTCCTGAATCCCGAACCTGCGGCCCTCCAGTAGGTGAAGTAATTGCAGCCACCAAAGGAGTGAAATCCTGGCCTTTGGCGACAGACGTATTCTTTGGTACATGTGTAGATGGGATCCTGACCACTTGTCCAGGAGATCAAGTTGGAAGGACCAAGCGTGAAACCTCCCGTACTGCGGAGCTTCATAAGAGGCCACCATCTTCCACAGAAGGCGAATGCACTGATGAACCGACACTCGGGTTGGATTCAGGACATCCTGGACCAATGTTTAAATCACCAACGCTTTTTCCTCTGGAAGAAACACCCTCTGCACTTCCGTGTCGAGTATCATTCCCAGAAAGAACAACCTCCTGGTTGGTTCCAAATGTGATTTTGGAAGATTCAGGATCCAGCCATGTTCCCTGAGAAGCTGTGTCATGAGAGCTATGGACCGTAACAGCTTCTCCTTGGACGATGCCTTTATCAGCAGATCGTCCAGATATGGAATTATGATCACCCCCTGTCTGCGGAGGAGAACCATCATTTCCGCCATCACCTTGGTAAATACCCTCGGTGCTGTGGAGAGGCCGAATGGTAGGGTCTGGAACTGAAAATGACAGTCCAACAGTGCGAATCAAAGATAAGCTTGATGTGGCTGCCAAATCGGAATGTGGAGGTACGCATCCTTGATATCCAGGGATACCAGGAATTCCCCCTCCTCCAGACCTGATATCACTGCCCTTAGAGACTCCATTTTCAACTTGAACTCCCTCAGAAAGGGGTTTAGTGATTTTAAGTTCAGAATGGGCCTGACCGAACCATCCGGTTTCAGTACCACGAAAAGGCATATGAGGTGGTACTGACACAATGACCTGTGCCTCCACCAACTTCTGGACAAGTTTTTGCAGGACAGTCCTGTCTGCCAGCAGAGCTGGCAAGCCTGATTTGAAAAATCGGTGAGGAGGGAGATTTTGAAATTCCAGCCTGTACCCCTGAGACAGAATATCTTGCACCCAGGGGTCCAGGCCGGATGACACCCAGACGTGACTGAAATGCCTGAGTCTCGCTCCCACCGGCCCCACCTCTGGGGCGTGCAGTCCACCGTCATGCGGAGGACTTTGGTGTACCTGAAGCAGGTCTCTGTTCCTGGGAACCTGAGCCGCAGGTTTCTTGGACTTGGGCCGACCTCCCCGAAAGAAGGTGTTGGATGGCTTGGCCTTTCTGGGCTTGGTAGACCGAAAGGGCTGAGATGTAGCTGAAGAAAAGGGTTTCTTCGGAGCAGGTGTAGCTGAAAGAAGAAAATGTGACTTACCAGCTGTAGCCGTGTAGATTCACGCATCTAACGCTTCCCCAGAGAGAGCCTGACCTGTGTAGGGTAGGGTCTCCACACTTCTCCTGGATTCCGCGTCGGCAGACCACTGGCGCAACCACAGTACTCGAAGAGCTGATACAGACATGGAAGAAATTCTCGCAGCCATGGAACCTAGGTCTTTCATGGATTCTACCAGAAATCCTGCCAAATCCTGAATGTTACGTAAAAACAAATCAACGTCACATTTCTCTATAGTATCCAAGTCTTCAAGTAACGTGCCTGACCACTTTACTATAGCTTTAGCAATCCAAGCACTGGCAATAGTGGGACGTAGTATTGCCCCAGAAGCCGTGTACATGGATTTGAGCGTATTATCAATTTTACGATCATCTGGCTCTTTCAAGGCGGT
The DNA here is from genome assembly GCF_028390025.1 of Pseudophryne corroboree. Taxonomy (NCBI): domain Eukaryota; kingdom Metazoa; phylum Chordata; class Amphibia; order Anura; family Myobatrachidae; genus Pseudophryne; species Pseudophryne corroboree. The sequence continues at coordinate 483,769,060 of NC_086449.1, read as the reverse complement.
AGATCCTGGAACAGGTAAAACCACCTTTTTTGAGAGTCTGGATACTGACGCGTCAACAATAGGCGGGTTTCCCCATTTTTTCCTATCCTCTACCAGGAAAGGAAATGCCACTAGAACCCTTTTATGCATCTGGAATTTTTTATCCGGGTTTTCCCAAGCTTTTTCAAAAATAGCATTTAATTCCTTTGACACAGGGAAGGTTAGCGAGGCTTTCTTATTTTCAGTGAAGTAAGCCTCCTCAACCTGCTCGGGTGTTGTATCAGCAATATTCAACACATCTCTAATAGCCTCTATCATCAACTGCACCCCTTTAGCAAGAGATGCTGACCCCCGCATCTCATCCCGTCACCGTCTGCAGTATCAGAATCGGTATCGGTATCATCCTGCATGATCTGTGCAAGAGCACGTTTGTGTGAATATACAGCGGGGAGCCCTGAGGTACCAGAACTGGGCCAGACTGCCATAGAGTTCTGTAAAGCCTGACTTGCAGATTCATTTTGTACAACCCTATTTGAAATCTGAGAAATCATAGATTTGATAGAGGATAACCACTCAGGCTCCCTTGGTGTTATCTGTGCTAAACCAGTGCAATCCTGATTACATGGAATGGGATCATCCTGAGAGGACATATCCTCTGCAGCATATAACACAGAGTCCCTGGACATTGCTTAATGGAAACCACAGACACTCCCCACACAGGGGAGGGCAGACAGAGTTTCACCCCCAAGAATGGCAAGAGAGACACAGAGATTGGAGCCAACCCACACACAGCGCTTTTAATGTAAAGGGAGACCCCTACTAGCACTGACTGTGCACCTTAATAGGTTACACTGTCTTAATGCAGCCTTCCCCCCTTCTACAACCCCCTGGTACCGTGAGAGATAGCTGGAGTTGCAGTGGAGGGACTTGCTCTTCCTGGACAGCGCTGTGCAGGCAGGAAAATGGCGCTGAACACTGCTGGGTCCGCTCTGAGGAGAAGCTCCGCCCCCAAAATGGCGCTGTCTTCCCGCTCTTCACAAGGATTATACTGGCCTGAGGTAAACTGATGGCTGAGATCCACGGACCCCGACAGACTTGCTGACCAGTGCAGGGTTCAGGGCGCCTCTCACAGCGCCACACTAAATACCGCTGAGCCTCCGGAGCGCAGTTAATACTGCGCTCTTATTCTGTTGCCGCCATCTTCACACCGGCCCCCCCCCTTGCTAGGGGGGTCGGTGACTCACTCGCCACTCATCTTCAGCTCTGTAAGGGGGTGGCGGCATGCTGCTGGGGTGAGCGATCCCCTGTGGCGGGGAATGATCTATCCTCTCAGGAGCTCAGTGTCCTGTCAGCGGAGATAGTGGCTCAGACCCCGCAGGGCGGACACTACTTTCCCCCTTAGTCTCACGAAGCAGGGAGGCTGTTTCCAGCAGCCTCCCTGTAAAATAATAAACTCTAAAAAAAACTTTACTAAAGAAGCTCTGTAGAGCTCCCTTAGCTGTGACCGGCTCCTCTGGGCACATTTTCTAACCTGAGTCTGGAAGGAGGGGCATAGAGGAAGGAGCCAGCCTACACTCTCAAACTCTTAAAGTGCCAATGGCTTTCGGTGGACCAGTCTATACCCCATGGTACTAATGTGGACCCCAGCATCCTCTAGAACGTAAGAGAAAACAGCATTTTGAATTGCGCAAAATTTTGAAACTATTAGGGAAAAAGGTGCATATTTAGTATTTAGTATATTAGTAGGATTTTAGCATACTATTAGCGAAAAAGTAGCAAAGAGTGTACAGACTATGCATAAAACTAACAATGCAGTTAAACACTGAAAAATGATGTCATTAATATAATACAGTGCAGAGCCGTAACTAGCTATGGGCGAGAGGGGCTTTGCACACAGCGCAATGCGCTGTGAGGCGGAAAGATCTCCGCAGGCACCCGCCGGGCCACGCTACACTACCACCCACCGCCGCCATTTACTGTAGCTACAGTGCAGCCCGAGGAGAAGAGCGCCGGAGTCCCGGCTCCCTCCCTCTTTCACTGACGATGCGGGCAGATGGTTGGTTTGTGGTGTGGCTGACGGGTGCTCAGCGGCTCCGCTCTGGCTGCTAGCTGTGATCGGAGCTCTCAGCTCAGCTCCAATCGCGCTGCAACAGAGACAGTGGGGGCAGAACAAGCTACAATTAAGTGCCCGCGGCATTATGCAAGACAGCCAAGTATTAATGAGTCGGCCTGACTCATTAGTACTTGGCAGGCGAGGTACTGGTCGTCACAATCAGGGAGGAGGTGAGGTAGCCGTCCGGTCCGCCGGAGGAGAGGACCTTTCTATCCTCTTCCCCATCCTCCCCGGGTACAATGGGACGCTTTGTGCTTCCTGGAAATGTGCAGCGCTGTTCAGCTGGGGGCTGACCCGTCCCTCCAGTCTCTCACACAAGCCGGGGAAAGGGGGTGGGAGTCCAACTGCTATCATGGTCCCCCCCATCCCAGCGGCAGGCAGACACTGAGTATGTAGGAGGGGAGGGGAGCGCCGCGATTCGCGGGTATTTAGGGGTCGGGGCTTAATGCCGTGAAGAGCCCGCCCCCATGAGAGACTTGTGGCTGTGCTGTAGTGAGTAACGTAACTGTAATGCTGGCTTCCCCCCTTCTCCTTCTCTCTCTGACTGGATTTGCCTTTCTCTCTCTTTCTCTTCATAATACTCTCTCTCTCTTGCCCCTCTCATCCATTTCTCCCTGACACCCCAGGGCCGTAACTAGGTATGGGCAGATGGTGCCGTGGGCGCACCATCCACATCCACCACCTCTGGCCGCCATCAAATGCCTCGCTCCCTGCCAGCGCCGTAACTAGGTATGTACAGAAGGGGCATTGCCCACAGCGCACACCTAGTTAGAGCGCATATTCCAAAGAAACTAGAATACTGCTGTCAGCGCCTGCATAAAATAAATTACTGTAAATGAAATAAAAGAAACTCTTGAGAGACTGCGCTGCCGTACACAATTTGTGAACGTGATAATAGAACTGAGGAACTGACAAACGGCTGCGCTGTGTCTCAGGAGAAAAATGATATGATAATAATAATAATAATAATAATTATAATAATAATAGAAAAGATGAGAGCCGTTAGGCATAAGCTAATTTATTTACCATAAAAAAGATTAAAACACTGGTAGTAAACCGACATAAATGTGTCTAAAAAACACCTTAATAGTCTCTATATAACGAGGTCTTGCTTTTCAATATTCGGAGGCAGTCTTTTTGAAAAGAGGAGATATTCCCCCTGCGCGCCCACTGGCCGGGCCGAGCCGTCCCTGTTTAATGCTCCCGCGGCCCGCCCCCTCTCCCGCTGCACTGCCGTCCATGTACTCCCCGGCACACAAGCGGTGGCTATCAGGTCATTCTCTGGCTCCGTATGCGCCGAGCCCGGAGTGGCTGCAATATAGCCTTTATTGAATCAATACTTTGAGGGATCACCATCTGGAAACTAGTAGTTTTTATTTTCACATTCTGTTTTTCTAATTCACACTATATTTTAATATTTCACCAAATTCCTAAAAAAATTTAATGCATACCTAATAAAGAATAGACATTTTAAGTAAACAAATAGTGGTTGAGTGCGTCCAAGAAAATGCTTCTTTCTTCTTTTTTCTTTGGTAGCTTCATAAGAGTCTAGGACTCAAAAGCATTTGGAGGGCACCTGCGTACAGAGTTACATAGGGTCGAGATAACCAAAGATATTTATGGTAACGCAGAAGGTACCACAATACATTTGAATTGTATACACAAGAAAATATAATAAACTGGTGCGGGATTACACAATCTATATGTACAGAGCGCATATTCCCCCTGCGCTCCCACTGGCCGGGCCGAGCCGTCCCTGTCTAATGCTCCCGCGGCCCGCCCCCTCTCCCGCGGCACTGCCGTCCATGTACTCCCCGGCACACAAGCGGTGGCTATCAGGTCATTCTCTGGCTCCGTATTCGCCGAGCCCGGAGTGGCTGCAATGGAGGAGTGGCGGGGCTACTGTTCACCGGCGGTGATTATCAGAGATAACGTCGTAAGAGAAAGGCAGCGCTGGGCGCCTGGAGAGGGAGGTAAGCATGGAGAAGATTGCCCGGAGCGGTAATAGGCCATTTAGCGCTGTGGACAAGCTTAGTACATCCCGCCCTATAATGTGTAAAAAGGGGTATGCTGTCTGCCATAATGTGTAAAAAGGGGGACGCTGTCTGCCGTAATGTGTAAAAAGGGGGACGCTGTCTGCCGTAATGTGTAAAAAGGGGGACGCTGTCTGCCGTAATGTGTAAAAAGGGGGACGCTGTCTGCCGTAATGTGTAAAAGGGGGACGCTGTCTGCCGTTATGTGTAAAAAGGGGGACGCTGTCTGCCGTAATGTCTAAAAAGGGGGACGCTGTCTGCCGTAATGTCTAAAAAGGGGACTCTGTATGCCGTAATGTGTAAAAAAGGGGACGCTGTCTGCCGTAATGTGTAAAAAAGGGGGACGCTGTCTGCCGTAATGTGTAAAAAAAGGGGACTCTGCCGTAATGTGTAAAAAGAGGACGCTGTCTGCCGTAATGTGTAAAAAGGAGCTCTACCTGGTGTAGTGGCGCTACCGTGCGGCGTAATTTAAATAATGGAGACTACTGTGCACCATTATATGAATTGGTATTATTTTGTGGCCACACCCCTTTCCCGTGAAGCCGTGCCCCTATATTTTTTGCGTGCGCCTGTGGCGCGCACGGACGCCGGTTTACTTTAAGGGGGGGGCCCATGCCATTTCTTGCACACAGCGCTAAAATGTCTAGTTACGGCACTGATACAGTGATATGACATACAAGACACACAACAATGTACAGTACAACATGATTTCTACTTTTAGCTGCACTGTCAGTATTTTGTATAGACAGCAATGTTAATTAGTCTTCACGTCCTTTGCTACGTTTTCATGAATAGGATACTTCTTTTCCCATAATATTATGTTACTCTTTGGATAATGTTATGCTACTTTGACGCAAGTATTTGTGCAAATTTTGTGCAATTTAAAGTGCTATGTTAAGTACAGAACAGTAGTGATGGCAGAAAATACAGTACATTTACAAAGTATTACTGCAAGATCTGGTGCCACTCTAGTGAATATGTATCGCACTTAGAGAAAAGCTGAGTAAGAACACATCTGTAGGATGTAAGAAACTATACTGTATTGTATTAAGTGAGAAAACATTCCATAACATTATAAAAGACTAAAATGCATAAATAAATAACAGAGCAGGAATGATTGCTATTTAAGAATCTACCGAAAATTAAATGAAAATGTTTTATTTATATAATTTCTCCTCCAGCCTACCAGGCATAATGACATCTGAGAAGCCAAGCTTTCTTGTGACGGAGACCCCACGGGTAAACACAGAAGAGTAATCTCGTCTAATTTGCTCGATGTCTCCGTGCAGCAGCTGAAGGGAAACTGCCAAGCCTAGAAACAAAGAGGGAGAAGGGCTCAGAAGTTAAACATTCTGTAGTCGTTCTGAGGATATTTACATCAATGCTACTTAGGTCAGCAACCTTAACATAGCTTGCAAATGAATCGGAATCTATAATGGGCTGACTTACCGACCTGGGTATCTATAATGAGCAGATCCCAGTCAGTTTGACAACCAGTCTTTTCTTCATTACCTTAGAAGTTAGATTTGCTAAAACATAAATGGGACTATAAAAAGGAAAATGCATTTTCCTTCTTCTACCATATAAGCTATTGTCTTTAATATACATTTTTCTTTACTTGTATGAAAACATTTTATAAATGACTGCCAATTAATTTTGTCATATATTGGATGTTTTAACAGTGCTACTGGGGAACACTTATAGGACAAGATCATAATTCTTCTCTTCATGTGCGTGTCGAACACATAAGACCCAACAGTATATTCCATGTGTGGTGTCACTTCACTTTTATGCACTGTACAGTTTCTTTTTCCAGAATTCAGACTCAGCATTTTTATAGGAAACTAAACAAAAATGACCCAGAACATATGTACTGTACTTGCATATATATCCACTCAGGTGCAAAGTCCATGCAAAGTGAATCAAAAAGACTGAATTTCATTTCCTCAGGCTAGGACAAGCAGAGATACAGTTGTATTGTCATACTCTGTGGCTTCAGTCGCGCCATACATCTCCTCTCGCTCAAAATGTGCATCTTATTCGCACAAATAAAATAACTGATAGCAATAAAACTACTTTGCTAGATTACACTGATCAATTTGATTGTGTGACAATTGCACATCAGTGTGCAAATGAGTCTGCATCTATATACAAAAAGCCAAGATACAGTGGCAATACTTGTAGCTTATTCTCTAAGTTCTGTTGTGCTTTATCTGCGGTTAAAGTCACAGCCCAGTGTCTCTAGTATACAGAGTGGTGTCTCCCTACATACGTATGTGATGCGAATAGGATGGTACACAAAACCTCTCTGATTGGCTCAGTCACGATGGGAGTCTTGCTCCGTATGTTGTATAGATGCTAGGTGTATGATGGCACATCTGTAACATACAGTACATGTGTACACAGAACTCTAAGTATAAAGATTTCAGACATGCTGAATTATGGCAAAGCTTCACAGATGGGAGAACTCAGAGTCTATGAATATTCTGACCACAAAAGGAACAAATTTTCAAAATTATGAACTATTTTTAAAATTATGAAAACAGACTCGAATGTTGGCCTGGTTTGATTGTTTCACAGCAAGAGTAGAAGGGTATATTAATAAGAATACCTGTCATTCACACACAAGGCAACCACAATCAAGCACTGAATCGCCAATCACAGAAGAAAAAAAAGTTCTTTCGTTTTGACAATAAAATACTGTCCATTGTTACTTGCTTTCAGCAGTCTACAAATTCACAGATATTCCCCAAAGACCAAGACAAACTGTCTGAATCTCTTGATCTATGAGAAGTGCCAGTATCTGCTGAGAATTATGACGGCTATTTTTACCAAGTATATAGATAATGAAAATAACTAGGCATAAGTTGCGAGAGTAATTGCGGTGGTGAGTGCAACTCTGAATCGGCTCTATAGTTGCCAATACAGTATGGAATCTGGAAGTTTTATTTCTAAAGACTCAGCATTGTCTAGGCTTCTGTATACTACTATGGTTTAGTGGCAAATGGTAACATACATTGCAATCTAATGGGCCCTACATACATGACGATCCGCCGCCGAGCTGCCCGACGGCGGATACGGCCGACGAGCGACCCGGCGGCGGGGGGGCAGTGACGGGGGGAGTGAAGTTTCTTCACTCCCCCCGTCACGCGGCTCCATTGAAGTGCAGGCAAATATGGACGAGATCGTCCATATTGGCCTGCATGCACAGCCGACAGGAGACCAGCGATGAACGAGCGCGGGGCCGCGCATCGTTCATCGCTGGAGCCTCCACACTGAAAGATATGAACGAGTTCTCGTTCATTTATGAACGAGATCGTTCATATCTTTCAAAAAATCGGCATGTGTGTAGGGCCTATAACACTTGGACAGGCTTCCAGGGCCTGTACACATGTACTAACAGATTTTTTTTTTAATATTCATTAAGATGTTAGTACATGTGTGTTTTAGCCCCGAAAGCCCAACATCGATTAAGATAGTTATTAATCAATCTGAAATTGATCAAAATTAACAAAATGTTAATTTCCTTTTCCTTAATATAAGATAAACAGAAACACTACTTGCACAAACGTTAGCCTTCCTACAGATATTAAAGATGCAATAAACTTTTCATAAACATCTCCCCCCCCCCCCCCCCCCCAATTGCATGCATACATTATTCACTTAAACCAGGAAAAATATCTTACTTTTGAAAAAAAAAAAAAAATAAGTGTCTCAACTAAACCATTGACACTGTATGTGTAGAATGGGAGGATTAGATAAGTGAATCATGTTTATGCTCCACACTTTGACAAAGGAACAGGGCTGGATTAAGGCAGGTGGGAGCCCGGGGCGTCTGAGGTTGTGGGGGCCCGCACTATTGCAGAGAGACAGCGCACCGTAGTATATGGGCATGCCTTGTGACAAGGGGACGTGGCCTCCAGCGCAATTCCAAGCCAGAGATCCACAACCCATTTTAGTCATGCTGGGAGCCTGTCCAGCACTCCCCAAGATGCTGGACAGCCTTCAGTCTCTCCTGGAGCTGGCAGTCTGTGGATGACACAATGCAAAGAAGCAATGTCAAACTCAGAGCGTTCCCCCCAATCTCGCCCCCGCCCGCAGGACACTGAAGCAGGGGGATGGGACATCGGGACAGGTGGGAGGTATGCAATGTGTGGGAGCCCCAGGACAGCCGCCCGTTGCCCCTTCCTTAATCCGCACATGTATCCAAAAGGCATCTGTGCGGCTGCTGATGACTGTGTGGCTGCTGGATCCAGCTTACATCAGGAGGATCCAGCTTGCCTTTTTCTACTTCCTGGGTTGTGGGAAGTGTGTGTACTGGATCTCTATTTATACCACTTTCAGAAAGAAATGTCCCCAAACCCAGAGACTACCCGGCATTCGAGTGCTGGGTCGTTTTGCCGGTCCTAGCCTGACCACCCCTTTCACACAGAAAAGCAAATTACCGGGTCAAGCATTTCTACCCGGTAATTTGCTGGGTATTTCTTCAGTGTGAAAGGGTCAACTCGGGTCGAAATTACTGGGTCTTCAACCCTGGTGAAAATGAGGGTCGAAGTCCAGGCGATTTTGACCGAGATTGACCCTTTCACAAAGAAAAAGGCTTTTCTGTGTGAAAGGGGTATTAGCTTTATTTGGGTAACTGATTTAGGTCACAGCTGATTTAAACCCCTTTCAGACAGAGAATTTGACCTGGGAAGTTTCGGGGCAAGCCGGGTCCTTTATCTGTGTGAAACGGTCTTCCCGGGTCCAAATTGCCGGGACCTCAACCCTGGTCGCCACCAGGGTTATTTCCGGGTCCGACCCGGGTTGCCTGCCATCTGAAAGGGTGCGACCTGAGGTTTTTTTTTTAAGCTAAAACACGCTGATTGGCTGAGCAGGTGAGGCACTGGCAGATATCATTAGGGAGCTGCACACAGACACCATGGCACACTGGAAGGGCAGACACTGGTTAAGTCTGAAAGCGGTCTACCTGGGAATAACCTGTGTCAAAGCTGCAGTATGAAGGGGTGTATGAGATGTGACCAGTGATCAAAAGCCCGGGAAAAAGCAGGGTCAAAGCACCGGCTTTTGAAAGTGGTATTACTTATGTATGCTGCTTTTATATTTATTTATTTCTTATTTATTACCAGTTATTTATATAGCGCACACATATTCCGCAGCGCTTTACAGAGACTATTTGGCCATTCACATCAGTCACTGCCACAGTGGAGCTTACAATCTATATTCCCTACTACATGTACATGCACACACATTCATGTTAGGGTTAATTTTGTTGGGATCCAAATAACCTACCAGTATATTTTTGGATTGTGGGAGGAAACCGGAGTACCTGGAGGAAACTCCCACACAAGCACAGGGAGAATATACAAACTCCACACTGTTAGGGCCATAGTGGAAATCGAACTCATGACCTCAGTGTTGTGAGGCAGTAATGCTAGCCGTTACACCGTCTGTTTATATAGTTTTTTTATGTACTGTGTGGTGCAATTCTGTTAGCACCAGAATACATTTTCTATGATAAACGCATGTGTGCTTTTTATCTTGCTTTTTTTGGGGGTAAATCCTTTACTGGTTTGAAGCTATCCCCGTCGGTGAATAAAGATCTAACCATTATGATGTGGGAGAAGAGAACAGTATCTGAATGCTGTAAAGAACGTAAGGAAATGTAAGTGACTATTGTGGAATTACCCTACAGTACAGATGAATTGTTGCTTTGGTTTACCCACTGACCTTTTATATAAAGGGTTGTGCTTGTGATACATTCATACTGGAGAAGTATCACTTCTGGAAGTTAAGTATTAATAAGTACCTTATTCTTGTTTATTTTCTGGTATTACTGTGTGTACCTATAGTATGGTTTTCTATTACTTGTGAAGTTTCAGTAACACATTTCTAACGCATGATCCTTGAGGCTAGGCATTTACCTGAAAATGGGACAAGCATCACATGTTGTCTAACTGTCGCAGGTCAGTGTTATTGGCTAAGAGCAACTTTTTTTTTTTAGTATCAACAATATTTACTGGAATTAAATATGAGAACAATTACAGTACATAAAAACGTGTGCTAGGTTAAGAGAGGAGAGAATTGGGGTAACAGTGGACACAGTATACATAATTACAAAGAGATGGAAATAAGACGCGAGAGAGCAAACTAAAGTGATAGTTCATTGTGCTAAAAGATGAGGATCTAAAGCTGTAATTAGCACCAGACACCAATAATCTCTTTCTAGAACATACAGTGTTCATGCCATGAAAACCACATCATAGGGAAAACCCAAAGGTAGAATATAGACTTTCCGTAGTCACCATTGCAAAGCTAAACTTAATGATCCAATATCTAATTTGGAAAAACTTGTACTTATTTGAATAGTGATGCTTTGACGTGTCAGTAAGTTTATTAGTTTTGGACAGAGTAGGTTATTTCATTAACCACTTGCCTGGCTAAATCGCATGTGATGCAACTGGAGCCAGGAACATGTTACCTGGCCAGGTCGTATCACACGTGATGCGCTGCGTTACTGTCCCCGCCTTTTAGATTAGGAGATCCGTTCTGCACAAAGTGCTGCAAAGAGCAAAGTGTAAAAGGAGAAAGCGGTGATGGTTGTGAGTGCAGAGAAATCAGTGAAGACAGTGAAGACTTGGAGACCACCCAGAAGATAAAAATCCCTGGATAATCCCAGCTACTCTATAGGAACACTTTGGTGTGAAAAAATACATACATAAGAAAATATCTCTGGCATAAGACCCCATTGCAGTTCAGGGTTTAGGAAGGCGGTAAAGTCCATTGATCAATAAGTACCAGTCATGGACTGTGGAAAGAAGTTTGCATAACACTGGCAATGCCTTTCTTAATCATTCTGACTGAAGGTCTAATCTGAGACGGAAGATCCGCATTAGTGGCATTTCTGCAGTATAATGGCTGCAGTGTGTACCCATTTTTTTCAATACTCACCTCTCCAGAGTCCCATGCCGGTGGCAGCATCTCTTCAGAAATCATGAAGGGTGATGAGCATTTGATTCAAGGTTCTCTTAGTCAGAGGGTGTCAGAGTAAAGATTGAAACCCAAATTACAAAGCTTAAATTCATTGTAGACTAGGCAGCAATAGGTATTGCTTTCCCTGATCAGAGCATTTGGAGGTGCATTCATTTCTAGGTGGTATGTGAGGAACAAACTCGCTGGTGGAGACGATTTAGTCATCTTATTTTATGGCATGATTTCAAATTAGAGGATGTTTAGATTGGATTAACAAAATTAAAGTGCAAAAGTATTAGCTGTTCATGTGTTAAACTGGAAATTCTCAAAATAAACTTACTGAAACCACTCCCATGATTTTGACAGTTTTATACACTTGAAAATTAGAAAATAAATATTGCATTAGTACAGAAAAATAAGATTTTACTCACCGGTAAATCTATTTCTCGTAGTCCGTAGTGGATGCTGGGAACTCCGAAAGGACCATAGGGAATAGCGGCTCCGCAGGAGACTGGGCACAACTAAAGAAAGCTTTTAGGTCACCTGGTGTGCACTGGCTCCTCCCACTATGACCCTCCTCCAAGCCTCAGTTAGGACACTGTGCCCGGACGAGCTGACATAATAAGGAAGGATTTTGAATCACGGGTAAGACTCCTACCAGCCACACCAATCACACCGTATAACTCGTGATACTATACCCAGTTTAACAGTATGAAAACAACTGAGCCTCTCAACAGATGGCTCAACAATAACCCTTTAGTTAACAATAACTATGTACAAGTATTGCAGACAATCCGCACTTGGGATGGGCGCCCAGCATCCACTACGGACTACGAGAAATAGATTTACCGGTGAGTAAAATCTTATTTTCTCTGACGTCCTAGTGGATGCTGGTAACTCCGAAAGGACCATGGGGATTATACCAAAGCTCCCAAACGGGCGGGAGAGTGCGGATGACTCTGCAGCACCGAATGAGAGAACTCAAGGTCCTCCTCAGCCAGGGTATCAAATTTGTAGAATTTTGCAAACGTGTTTGCCCCTGACCAAGTAGCAGCTCGGCAAAATTGTAAAGCCGAGACCCCTCGGGCAGCCGCCCAAGATGAGCCCACCTTCCTTGTGGAATGGGCTTTTACTGATTTAGGATGCGGCAGTCCAGCCGCAGAATGCGCCAGCTGAATTGTGCTACAAATCCAGCGAGCAATAGTCTGCTTAGAAGCAGGAGCACCCAGTTTGTTGGGTGCATACAGGATAAATAGCGAGTCAGTTTTCCTGACTCTAGCCGTCCTGGAAACATAAATTTTCAAGGCCCTGACTACGTCCAGTAACTTGGAATCCTCCAAGTCCCTAGTAGCCGCAGGCACCACAATAGGTTGGTTCAAGTGAAAAGCTGATACCACCTTAGGGAGAAACTGAGGACGAGTCCTCAATTCCGCCCTATCCATATGGAAAATCAGATAAGGGCTTTTACATGACAAAGCTACCAATTCTGACACACGCCTGACTGAAGCCAAGGCCAATAACATGACCACTTTCCACGTGAGATATTTTAGATCCACGGTTTTAAGTGGCTCAAACCAATGTGATTTTAAGAAACTCAACACCACGTTGAGATCCCAAGGTGCCACTGGAGGCACAAACGGGGGCTGAATATGCAGCACTCCTTTCACAAACGTCTGAACTTCAGGTAGTGAAGCTAGTTCTTTCTGGAAGAAAATAGACAGAGCCGAGATCTGTACCTTAATGGAGCCTAATTTCAGGCCCATAGTCACTCCTGCTTGTAGGAAATGCAGAAATCGACCTAGTTGAAATTCCTCTGTTGGGGCCTTTTTGGCCTCACACCAAGCAACATATTTCCGCCATATGCGGTGATAATGCTTTGCAGTTACATCTTTCCTGGCTTTAATCAGCGTAGGAATGACTTCCTCCGGAATGCCCTTTTCCTTTAGGATCCGGCGTTCAACCGCCATGCCGTCAAACGCAGCCACGGTAAGTCTTGGAACAGACAGGGCCCCTGCTGCAGCAGGTCCTGTCTGAGCGGCAGAGGCCATGGGTCCTCTGAGATCATCTCTTGAAGTTCCGGGTACCACGCTCGTCTTGGCCAATCCGGAACCACGAGTATTGTTCTTACTCCTCATTTTCTTATTATTCTCAGTACCCTTGGTATGAGAGGCAGAGGAGGGAACACATAAACTGACTGGTACACCCACGGTGTCACTAGAGCGTCCACAGCTATCGCCTGAGGGTCCCTTGACCTGGCGCAATATCTCTCTAGTTTTTTGTTGAGGCGGGACGCCATCATGTCCACCTGTGGCCGTTCCCATCGATTTACAATCAGCGTGAAGACTTCTGGATGAAGTCCCCACTCTCCCGGTGGAGGTCGTGCCTGCTGAGAAAGTCTGCTTCCCAGTTGTCCACCCCCGGAATGAACACTGCTGACAGTGCTAGTACGTGATTTTCCGCCCATCGGAGAATCCTTGTGGCTTCTGCCATTGCCATCCTGCTTCTTGTGCCGCCCTGTCGATTTACATGGGCGACTGCCGTGATGTTGTCTGACTGGATCAGTACCGGCTGGTGTAGAAGCAGGGATTTTGCCTGACTAAGGGCATTGTAAATGGCCCTTAGTTCCAGAATATTTATGTGTAGGGAAGTCTCCTGACTTGACCATAGTCCTTGGAAGTTTCTTCCCTGTGTGACTGCCCCCCAGCCTCGAACGCTGGCATCCGTGGTCACCAGGACCCAGTCCTGTATGCCGAATCTGCGGCCCTCTAGAAGATGAGCACTCTGCAGCCACCACAGCAGAGACACCCTGGTTCTTGGAGACAGGGTTATTAGGCGATGCATCTGAAGATGCGATCCGGACCATTGGTCCAACAGGTCCCACTGAAAGATTCTGGCATAGAACCTGCCGAAAGGAATTGCTTCGTAAGAAGCCACCATCTTTCCCAGGACCCGCGTGCAGTGATGCACCGATACCTGTTTTGGTTTCAGGAGGTCTCTGACTAGAGATGACAGCTCCTTGGCTTTCTCCTCCGGGAGAAACACTTTTTTCTGGACTGTATCCAGAATCATACCCAGGAACAGTAGACGTGTCGTCGGAACCAGCTGTAATTTGGAATATTCAGAATCCAACCGTGCTGGTGTAGCACCTCCTGAGATAGTGCTACTCCCACCAATAACTGCTCCTTGGACCTCGCCTTTATTAGGAGATCGTCCAAGTACGGGATAATTAAAACTCCCTTTCTTCGAAGGAGTAGCATCATTTCCGCCATTACCTTGGTAAACACCCTCGGTGCCGTGGAGAGTCCAAACGGCAGCGTCTGGAATTGGTAATGGCAATCCTGTACCACAAATCTGAGGTACTCCTGGTGAGGATAGTAAATGGGGACATGCAGGTAAGCATCCTTGATGTCCAGGGATACCATGTAATCCCCCTCGTCCAGGCTTGCAATAACCGCCCTGAGCGATTCCATCTTGAACTTGAATTTTTTTATGTATGTGTTCAAGGATTTCAAATCTAAAATGGGTCTCACCGAACCGTCCGGTTTCGGTACCACAAACAGTGTGGAATAGTAACCCCGTCCTTGTTGAAGTAGGGGCACCTTGATTATCACCTGCTGGGAATACAGCTTGTGAATTGCCGCTAGCACAGCCTCCCTGTCTGAAGGAGTAATCGGCAAGGCAGATTTTAGGAACCGGTGGGGTGGAGACGCCTCGAATTCCAGTTTGTACCCTTGAGATACTATTTGCAGGATCCAGGAATCCACCTGTGAGCGAGCCCACTGATCGCTGAAATTTTTGAGGCGGCCCCCCACCGTACCTGGCTCCGCCTGTGGAGCCCCACCGTCATGCGGCGGACTTGGAAGAAGCGGGGGAGGACTTTTGCTCCTGGGAACCTGCTGTTTGTTGCAGCCTTTTTCCCCTACCTCTGCCTCTGGACAGAAAGGACCCGCCTTTTCCACGCCTGTTTTTCTGAGTCCGAAAGGACTGTACCTGATAAAATGGCGCCTTTTTAGGCTGTGAGGGAACATGGGGTAAAAATGCTGACTTCCCAGCAGTTGCTGTGGAAACTAGGTCCGAGAGACCATCCCCAAATAACTCCTCACCTTTATAAGGCAAAACTTCCATGTGCCTTTTTGAATCTGCATCCCTTGTCCACTGGCGAGTCCATAAGCCTCTCCTAGCAGAAATGGACAATGCACTTATTTTAGATGCCAGCCGGCAGATCTCCCTCTGTGCATCTCTCATGTATAAGACTGAGTCTTTTATATGCTCTATGGTTAGCAGAATAGTGTCCCTGTCTAGGGTGTCAATATTTTCTGACAGGGAATCTGACTACGCAGCGGCAGCACTGCACATCCATGCTGACGCAATAGCTGGTCTAAGTATAATGCCTGAGTGTGTATATACAGACTTCAGGATCGCCTCCTGCTTTCTATCAGCAGGTTCCTTGAGGGCGGCCGTATCCGGAGACGGTAGTGCCACCTTTTTAGACAAACGTGTGAGCGCTTTATCCACCATAGGGGGTGTCTCCCAACGTGACCTATCCTCTGGCGGGAAAGGGAACGCCATTAGTAACTTCTTAGAGATTAACAATCTTTTATCAGGGAAAGCCCACGCTTCTTCACACACTTCATTTAATTCTTCTGATGGGGGAAAAACTACGGGTAGTTTTTTCTCCCCAAACATAATACCCTTTTTAGTGGTACCTGGGTTTATATCAGAAATTTGTAACACCTCTTTCATTGCTTCAATCATGCAACGAATGGCCTTAGTGGACATTAGACTAGACTCATCGTCGTCGACACTGATGTCAGTATCCGTGTCGACATCCGTGTCTGCCATCTGAGGTAGCGGGCGTTTTAGAGCCCCCGATGGCCTTTGAGACGCCTGGACAGGCACGAGCTGAGAAGCCGGCTGTCCCGTATTT
Organism: Pseudophryne corroboree; assembly: GCF_028390025.1. NCBI lineage: Eukaryota > Metazoa > Chordata > Amphibia > Anura > Myobatrachidae > Pseudophryne > Pseudophryne corroboree. The sequence goes on along the minus strand of NC_086449.1, from coordinate 483,753,036 downwards.
GGCATGTCGTCAAATTTTTTGTGTAAGGAGTCGACACGTGCACGCAATTCCTTCCATAAGTCCATCCACTCAGGTGTCTGCCCCGCAGGGGGTGACATCCCTTCTATAGGCATCTGCTCCGCCTCCACATCATTATCCTCATCAAACATGTCGACACAGCCGTACCGACACACCGCACACACACAGGGAATGCTCTAACAGAGGACAGGACCCACAAAAGCCCTTTGGGGAGACAGAGTGAGAGTATGCCAGCACACACCAGAGCGCTATATAATGCAGGGACTAACTGAATTATGTCCCCTATAGCTGCTGTTATATATACTGCGCCTAAATTTAGTGCCCCCCCCTCTCTTTTTGACCCTTTTCTGTAGTGTAGACTGCAGGGGAGAGCCAGGGAGCTTCCTTCCAGCGGAGCTGTGAGGGAGAAATGGCGCCAGTGTGCTGAAGGAGATAGCTCCGCACCTTTTTCGCTGACTATTCTCCCGCTTTTTTATGGATTCTGGCAGGGGTAATTATCACATATATAGCCTCTGGGGCTATATATTGTGGTATTTTTGCCAGCCAAGGTGTTTTTATTGCTGCTCAGGGCGCCCCCCCCTAGCGCCCTGCACCCTCAGTGACCGGAGTGTGAAGTGTGTATGAGGAGCAATGGCGCACAGCTGCAGTGCTGTGCGCCACCTTGGTGAAGACTGATGTCTTCTGCCGCCGATTTTCCGGACCTCTTCTTGCTTCTGGCTCTGTAAGGGGGACGGCGGCGCGGCTCCGGGACCGAACACCAAGACCAGTTCCATGCGGTCGATCCCTCTGGAGCTAATGGTGTCCAGTAGCCTAAGAAGCCCAAGCTAGCTGCAAGCAGGTAGGTTCGCTTCTTCTCCCCTTAGTCCCTCGCTGCAGTGAGCCTGTTGCCAGCAGGTCTCACTGTAAAATAAAAAACCTAATTATATACTTTCTTTTTAGAAGCTCAGGAGAGTCCCTAGTGTGCATCCAACCTCGGCCGGGCACAAAATCTAACTGAGGCTTGGAGGAGGGTCATAGTGGGAGGAGCCAGTGCACACCAGGTGACCTAAAAGCTTTCTTTAGTTGTGCCCAGTCTCCTGCGGAGCCGCTATTCCCCATGGTCCTTTCGGAGTTCCCAGCATCCACTAGGACGTCAGAGAAATTGAAATTAAATGTATTTGAAGAACAGCATATTACAATATGTCTAATCTTAAATTATTTGATTGCTCAAAATGAGATGTTATAAAATTTTATGAACTCTTTTCATTAAGTGGGAAAATAAGGATGATCAAATTTCAATTTGTTTGCTACACAAACTAATTTTACATGGTTTGCATAATTGAGATGGTTTTTGTGCAAGTTATTATATATGGAAAGAAACAAAGTCTGTATATAATTACTAAACCGCAAACAAATAGTGTGACTTAAAGAGGTAAGGGAAAGTATGAGCAAAAACAATCTATTCCCAGAGTGAAAATGAAAAAATAAGATTTTACTCACCGGTAAATCTATTTCTCGTAGTCCGTAGTGGATGCTGGGTACTCCGTAAGGACCATGGGGAATAGACGGGCTCCGCAGGAGACTGGGCACTTCTTTAAAGAAAAGATTAGGTACTACATCTGGTGTGCACTGGCTCCTCCCTCTATGCCCCTCCTCCAGACCTCAGTTAAGGAAACTGTGCCCGGAAGAGCTGACATTACAAGGAAAGGATTTGGAATCCAGGGTAAGACTCATACCAGCCACACCAATCACACCGTACAACTCGTGATGACTATACCCAGTTAACAGTATGAACAACAACTGAGCCTCATTAAACTGATGGCTCAGAACAAAAAACCCTATAGTTAAGCAATAACTATATACAAGTATTGCAGAATTCCGCACTTGGGACGGGCTCCCAGCATCCACTACGGACTACGAGAAATAGATTTACCGGTGAGTAAAATCTTATTTTCTCTGATGTCCTAGTGGATGCTGGGTACTCCGTAAGGACCATGGGGATTATACCAAAGCTCCCAAACGGGCGGGAGAGTGCGGATGACTCTGCAACACCGAATGAGCAAACTCAAGGTCCTCCTTAGCCAGGGTATCAAACTTGTAGAATTTTGAAAACGTGTTTGATCCCGACCAGGTAGCAGCTCGGCAAAGTTGTAAAGCCGAGACCCCTCGGGCAGCCGCCCAAGAAGAGCCCACCTTCCTCGTGGAATGGGCTTTGACTGATTTAGGATGCGGCAGTCCAGCCGCAGAATGAGCCTGCTGAATCGTATTACAGATCCAGTGAGCAATAGTCTGCTTAGAAGCAGGAGCACCCAGCTTGTTGGGTGCATGCAGGATAAACAGCGAGTCAGTTTTTCTGACTCTAGCCGTCCTGGAAACATAGATTTTCAGGGCCCGTACTACATCCAGCAACTTGGAAGCCTCCAAGTCCCGAGTAGCCGCAGGCACCACAATAGGTTGGTTCAAATGAAACGCTGATACCACCTTAGGGAGAAATTGGGGACGAGTCCTCAATTCTGCCCTGTCCATATGGAAGATCAGATAGGGGCTTTTACATGACAAAGCCGCCAATTCTGACACATGCCTAGCCGAAGCCAAGGCCAAAAGCATGACCACTTTCCACGTGAGATATTTCAACTCCACGGTCTGAAGTGGCTCAAACCAATGTGATTTTAGGAAATCCAACACAACGTTGAGATCCCAAGGTGCCACTGGAGGCACAAAAGGGGGCTGAATATGCAGCACTCCCTTAACAAACATCTGAACTTCAGGCAGTGAAGCCAGTTCTTTTTGAAAGAAAATAGACAGGGCCGAAATCTGGACTTTAATGGATCCCAATTTTAGGCCCATAGTCACTCCTGACTGTAGGAAGTGCAGAAATCGACCCAGCTGAAATTCTTCTGTTGGGGCCTTCATAGCCTCACAACAAGCAACATATTTTCGCCATGTGCGGTGATAATGTTTTGCTGTCACATCCTTCCTAGCTTTAATCAGCGTAGGAATGACTTCAACCGGAAAGCCCTTTTCCATCAGGATCCGGCGTTCAACCGCCATGCCGTCAAACGCAGCCGCGGTAAGTCTTGGAACAGACAGGGCCCCTGCTGTAGCAGGACCTGTCGGAGTGGCAGAGGCCAAGGGTCCTCTGAGATAATTTCTTGTAGTTCCGGGTACCAAGTCCTTCTTGGCCAATCCGGAACGATGAGTTTAGTTCTCACTCCTCTCTTTCTTATTATCCTCAGTACCTTTGGTATGAGAGGAAGAGGAGGGAACACACAAACCGACTGGTACACCCACGGTGTCACTAGAGCGTCCACAGCTATCGCCTGAGGGTCCCTTGACCTGGCGCAATATCTTTTTAGCTTTTTGTTGAGGCGGGACGCCATCATGTCCACCTGTGGCCTTTCCTAACGATTTACAATCAGCTGGAAGACTTCTGGATGAAGTCCCCACTCTCCCGGGTGGAGGTCGTGCCTGCTGAGGAAGTCTGCTTCCCAGTTGTCCACTCCCGGAATGAACACTGCTGACAGTGCTATCACGTGATTTTCCGCCCATCGGAGAATCCTTGTGGCTTCTGCCATCGCCATCCTGCTTCTTGTGCCGCCCTGTCGGTTTACATGGGCGACCGCCGTGATGTTGTCTGACTGAATCAGCACCGGCTGGTTTTGAAGCAGGGGTTTTGCCTGACTTAGGGCATTGTAAATGGCCCTTAGTTCCAGAATATTTATGTGTAGGGAAGCCTCCTGACTCGACCATTGTCCTTGGAAGTTTCTTCCCTGAGTGACTGCCCCCCAACCTCGGAGGCTTGCATCCGTGGTCACCAGGACCCAGTCCTGTATGCAGAATCTGCGGCCCTCGAGAAGATGAGCACTCTGCAGCCACCACAGCAGAGACACCCTGGCCCTCGGGGACAGGGTGATCAGCCGATGCATCTGAAGATGCGATCCGGACCACTTGTCTAACAGATCCCACTGAAAGATCCTTGCATGGAACCTGCCGAATGGAATTGCCTCGTAAGAAGCTACCATCTTTCCCAGGACTCGCGTGCAGTGATGCACCGACACCTGTTTTGGTTTCAGGAGGTCTCTGACCAGAGATGACAACTCCTTGGCCTTCTCCTCCGGGAGAAACACCTTCTTCTGTTCTGTGTCCAGAATCATACCCAGGAACAGCAGACGCGTCGTAGGAACCAGCTGCGACTTTGGGATATTCAGAATCCAGCCGTGCTGTTGTAGCACTTCCTGAGATAGTGCTACTCCGACCAACAACTGCACCATGGACCTCGCCTTTATAAGGAGATCGTCCAAGTACGGGATAATCATAACTCCCTTCTTTCGAAGGAGTATCATCATTTCGGCCATTACTTTGGTAAATACCCTCGGTGCCGTGGACAGACCAAACGGCAACGTCTGGAATTGGTAATGGCAGTCCTGTACCACAAAACGGAGGTACACCTGGTGAGGTGGGTAAATGGGGACATGTAGGTAAGCATCCTTGATGTCCAGTGATACCATGTAATCCCCCTCTTCCAGGCTTGCAATAACCGCCCTGAGCGATTCCATTTTGAACTTGAACTTCCTTATATAAGTGTTCAAGGATTTCAAATTTAGAATGGGTCTCACCGAACCGTCTGGTTTCGGTACCACAAACATTGTGGAATAGTAACCCCGTCCCTGTTGAAGGAGGGGAACTTTGATTATCACCTGCTGGAGGTACAGCTTGTGAATTGCCGCCAGTACTACCTCCCTGTCCTGGGGAGTAGCTGGCAAGGCTGATTTGAGGTAACGGCGAGGGGGAGACGTCTCGAACTCCAGCTTGTATCCCTGAGATACCACTTGTAGAACCCAGAGATCCACCTGTGAGCGAACCCACTGGTCGCTGAAGTTCCGGAGATGGGCCCCCACCGCACCTGGCTCCACCAGTGGAGCCCCAGCGTCATGCGGTGGACTTAGTGGAAGCAGGGAAGGATTTTTGTTCTTGGGAACTGGCTGTATGGTGCAGCTTTTTCCCTCTACCCCTGCCTCTGGGCAGAAAGGACGCGCCTCTAACCCGCTTGCCTTTCTGAGGCCGAAAGGACTGTACTTGATAATACGGTGCTTTCTTAGGCTGTGAGGGAACCTGAGGTAAAAAAGTCGACTTCCCAGCTGTTGCTGTGGATACGAGGTCTGAAAGACCGTCCCCAAACAATTCCTCACCCTTATAAGGCAAAATTTCCATGTGCCTTTTAGAATCAGCATCACCTGTCCACTGCCGAGTCCATAATACTCTCCGGGCAGAAATGGACATTGCATTAATTCTAGATGCCAGCCGGCAAATGTCCCTCTGTGCATCTCTCATATATAAGACTATGTCTTTAATATGCTCTATGGTTAGTAATATAGTGTCCCTGTCAAGGGAATCAATGTTATCAGACAGGGAATCAGACCACGCTGCTGCAGCACTACACATCCATGCTGAAGCAATAGCAGGTCTCAGTATAGTACCTGAGTGTGTATACACAGACTTCAGGATAGCCTCCTGCTTTCTATCTGCAGGCTCCTTTAAGGCGGGCGTATCCTGAGAAGGCAGTGCCACCTTTTTTGATAAGCGTGTGAGCGCCTTGTCCACCTTAGGGGATGTCTCCCAGCGTAACCTATCCGTTGGCGTGAAAGGGTACGCCATTAGTAACCGATTAGAAATTACTAGTTTCTTATCTGGGGAACCCCACGCTTCTTCACACAATTCATTTAACTCATCAGATGGGGGAAAAGTCACTGGCTGCTTTTTCTCCCCAAACATAATACCCTTTTTTGTGGTAACCGGGTTAATGTCAGAAATGTGCAACACATTTTTCACTGCCGTAATCATGCATCGGCTGGCCCTAGTGGATTGTACATTTGTCTCATCCTCGTCAACACTGGAGTCAGACTCCGTGTCGACATCTGTGTCTGCCATCTGAGGTGGCGGGCGTTTTTGAGCCCCTGACGGCCTCTGAGATGCCTGGGCAGGCGCGGGCTGAGATGCCGGCTGTCCCAAAGCTGTGTCATCGAACATTTTATGCAAGGAGTTGACACTGTCGGTTAATACCTTCCACATATCCATCCACTCAGGTGTCGGCCCCGCAGGGGGCGACATCACACTTATCGGCACCTGCTCTGCCTCCACGTAAGCGTCCTCATCAAACATGTCGACACAGCCGTACCGACACACCGCACACACACACAGGGAATGCTCTGACTGAGGACAGGACCCCACAAAGTCCTTTGGGGAGGCAGAGAGAAAGTATGCCAGCACACACCAGAGCGCTATATAAGAGAGGGATATACACTATACACAAAGTGAATTTTCCCCCTATAGCTGCTTATATCACAATTTGCGCCTAAATTTATGTGCCCCCCCTCTCTTTTTTACCCTTTCTGTAGTGTATACTGCAGGGGAGAGCCTGGGGAGCATCCTTCCAGCGGAGCTGTGAAGAGAAAATGGCGCTGGCTGTGCTGAGGAAGATAGCCCCGCCCCCTCAGCGGCGGGCTTCTCCCGCTTTTTATAACGTTAATGGCGGGGGTTTCTGCACATATACAGTGTTAAACACTGTATTATGTGCTTTTTTGTGCCAAAAGGTATATTAATTGCAGCCCAGGGTGCCCCCCATCCCCCCAGCGCCCTGCACCCACCAGTGACCGGAGCGTGTGGTGTGCTGTGGGAGCAATGGCGCACAGCTGCAGTGCTGTGCGCTACCTTATTGAAGACCGGAGTCTTCAGCCGCCGATTTTCTCCGGTTTCTTCCGTCTTCTGGCTCTGCAAGGGGGACGGCGGCGCGGCTCTGGGAACGGACGATCGAGGTCGGGCCCTGTGTTCGATCCCTCTGGAGCTAATGGTGTCCAGTAGCCTAGAAGCACAAGCTAGCTGCAAGCAGGTAGGTTTGCTTCTCTCCCCTAAGTCCCACGTAGCAGTGAGTCTGTTGCCAGCAGATCTCACTGAAAATAAAAAACCTAACAAATACTTTTCTTTATAGTGAACTCAGGAGAGCCCACTAAGTGCATCCAGCTCAGGCCGGGCACAGATTCTAACTGAGGTCTGGAGGAGGGGCATAGAGGGAGGAGCCAGTGCACACCAGATGTAGTACCTAATCTTACGGAGTACCCAGCATCCACTAGGACGTCAGAGAAATAATAATGGAAATACTATAGTGGAATAAACACTATTATGTTTTGTTATCTTATAGGGCAGTGCAAATGTTATACTGCATATACTGCACATTTGTTCTCAGCAAAGTATTGTTACAAGTAATAGTCAGTGTGCTGGGGGGATACCAGAGGTTGGGGGGGGGGGGGGAGCACTCACCCTCCCTGTCTGCTGTTTGTGACCCCCTCCCCTTTTCTAGCACCTGATATAATTATAATTATCATAGCAGCATTTGGAAGGCATGCTGGTCCTTTTAGTGCTAATGGGAGATCTTAGGGGTGGCTCTCAGGTAGGTAAGATAGCCTTCAGTCTGGATGCGGTTTTGAATATCATAAGGCTTTACTATAGACAAATCACATGGCTCTATGTGGGCAATGCTATTATGTAGAGTTAGGACTGCTGATATCAGAGAAGCCTTGACGCGGCTCAGCAGCTAACCATGTCTTTGCAAACACATGTAACCAATTCTCTGAAATTCTATTACCAGATAGATTCAAGTATTGTTACAGGTAATAGTCAGTGTGCTGGGGGGATAGCTCTGCGACTCAAAGATAAATACAGATATTTAGAAGAAGAAAAAAAAGGTCTCAATTGTAGCACCGATCAGGCGGCCATTACTTTTGACTTGCCCAAAAGCACCTGGTCTATCCATATAAAGCACATAAACCCAACTACATTCCTAGTCGCAAAGCGAAAAGTTCCATTAAGGCTCCCAAACAGTACACTTTTTGTACATTATCTGTTCGCCACCTTGAGAGGCTGCAAACAAAAATGTCAGCGACGGAGGTACTCGTGCCCAAACAACAATTGGGCAACCGCCCAAAGAACAATTGAATCGCCCCCTTAGTGTATAAAGACATATATTAATGGTTTGGTCACATACAGGTGACATTAATGGATGGAAGCCTACATTTGACTGTTTATGCAATCCAGGCCATTAGAGGCAATCTGCAGCTATCTTCTGACTGCAATTACAAGCATGCCCAATAATGACTGTATAAATTCAGATGTTAGACAACCTTACCTATTTCTGAAATATAATTTCAGGAAAATTATACAAGTAAAAAAGGGGTGTATACTGCTTCGCTCAAAGGGCATGCTTGACTCCTCCTAATAGAAATGTATAGTGCTGCCCAGGCACCATCACCAACAGGTGGGCCTTAATACAGCACGCCACCAGTACATTTTGTCAGAGCCTGAACAGTGTAGCAGGGCTGATGGGAACATTATCTTTGTAACCTTTTTATTTTGAAGGCACAGGAAAGCTAATGTAGAAATCAGAGAAACATAAATAGAAACAGCCAGGTAATTCAGTCAATTCCACAACGAGAACATAACTATGAGATGCAGGGAGTTTACATTTTACCATGAAGCAACAAAAGAATAGTCAGCAGAAAAAGAATATATAGTTAAGACATAAATTGAACATTAAGCAATGCAAGGCAGTAAAAGGAGAGGGAAAAGTGGGAACAGGAGGACAAGCAAGAAAAAGAGTAGAACAACAATAAAACACAAGGACTGTATCATCAAGGGGTCACTGACATAGAGGAATAGTGGAAAGTAAACCAGGGACTCAAGGGGCTAAATGTAATAATCTGTGGGATGCCGAAGCTGCGGGACTTTGTAAAAGTCTGCCCGTATTTTAAGAGTGGCAATCATTTATAAGGCAATACCAGGTTGGTTCTGCCTTGCAAATGATTGCTGATTTAAAATACGGGCAGACTCGCAAGAAGACCTGCACCATCGGCAGCTCTCAGGATATTACATTTTGCCCCATACCTGTTGGTAGTGTGTCATTTAAAAGGGAGGTAATATATTACGTTGATGCAACATACCAAATCCTCTTGACAAGGGCATTTTGGTTGGGAGATTTCCGAAGTTTGGCAATCAGGAGTTTAGAAAAGTTACACATGTGTATGATTAGTTTGGTCACAGATTTGGACACTGAATGCAGCAAGAGCACCAACTGGGCCCTGGTCACAGTGCAGGTCATTTCAAAAGATTTCTTTGAAGGGTGTTCAGGAGCTATACAACACAGTGTTTTAAAGGAGTTCAGGAGTGATATTAACACAGAGAACACAGATTAAAGCATGCCTACACTACACCCCACAGACTATAAGCACTGACGATCGAACAGGGAAAGCCTACAGAGAGTTGGGGATCATTATTTTTATTTTACTCAAAAACGCTGGTAATAACCAATGTAAAAAGAAAGTATACCTCTAATAGCATAATAATACTTTAACAGATGCAACCCTAAGTGAAAGACCTGCTAGGGTATTCAATTATCTGCAAATTCGCTGCAATTTTTCGCGGCAATCAAGGGGAAAATTGCCGCGAAAACGCTCCGTTTTTCGACCTATTTAATTCCAAACAGGTTTCACGTGAAAATTCTTGCAGTGAAAAGTGCAGGTGAAAATGGGGAAATCAGCCTGTACCCCAAAAAATGCTAAACTAACATAGGAAAACAGAAGAGAAGTGTATTAGAGATCACATTAGAGAGTTTTTGGGGACTTAAATTGTGTGAAATGGCTGTTATATGCATTTTTTAGAAAATGCAAAAAAATGATAGAAAGCAAGTTTTTTTCAGCAAAATAAATGCTCTCATTAAATTTGGGGTACATGAAAATTGTATATTTGGGTCATTTTGAGGTACTTTAAAAAAAAGTGGAAACAGACCGATTACTCCCATCTGCAAGCCTAAAAACATCTGTCCCACTCATAAAGCACCCCAATATACCTGTCCCATACCTTGAACCCCAATTTCTATCACTTTGTACTTTTTCACCCCAAAATGACATGTCATTATTGGCCAATTAAAAATAATTAAAAACTTCAACGTGCCTAATTAGTCATTAAGGGGAGTTCTGGACCATATCCAAACATTTTTACCTTAAAATTGTGACTTTTTCCAACTTTTCACCTGCTTCAGAGTAGGTGAAGTGAAATTAGTGAAAAAATTATCACGATAAATTTTCCCAGAAAATTGAATAGGCTGTAATTGCGTTTCGCGGGAAAAGTCCGTTTTTTTGCGCGAAAACCAGACTTTTCACGTGAAAAGTTCGTTATCGCTGCTAATTGAATATACCTGCTGGAGTGTTGGCCCGGGAGACTTCATCTCCAGAAGGTCTTCCAATATGCAGGGAATCTTCCAATCTACCAGAGTGTAGGCAACTGTCATATTATTATTATTACTGTTATTTTTGAGCCATAGATGCTGTATGGAAAGTATATTTACTATGAACATAGTTCACATAATAGTGCAGCGGTGGCAAACCCGTGGCTCTTTCATCCACCGCATGCGGCTCGGTCAGCTCCTGGCCACCCCTGCCCCCAGCCCCAGACACAAGCACGCCTCTTCGGCGGCGGTGTTTTGCTTCAATTCGGCGCCGACCCATGAGCCAGTCAGAGCTCGCGGACCGGCAGCTAAGGCTCCTGATTGGCTGCCGGACCACGAGCTTTGATTGGCTCATGGACCGGCGCCTAATTGAAGAGAAACAACGCCGCCGGAAAGTGAGCAGCAGCAGCGCGGTGAGCAGAGCACGAGCGCTCGTGGGTGGGGCTGGTGAGCACTGCGGGGACATGTGTATCTGGCACTGGGGACATATCTGCCACTGGGGACATAGCAGGCACTGTGGCGACATGTGTATCTGCACTGGGGGCATATCTGGCACTGGGGGGGCAAAGCAGGCACTGGGGGCATAGCAGGCACTGTGGGGACATGTGTATCTGGCACTGGGAGCCTAACAGGCAATGGGGGGATACCTGGCACTGTGGGGACATGTGTATCTGGCACTGGGGGCATAGCAGGCACTGTGCGGAAATGTGTATCTGGCACTGGGGGTATAGCAGGTACTGGGGGCATAGCAGGCACTGTGGGGACATGTGTATCTGGCACTGGGGGCATAGCTGGCACTATGGGGACATATGTATCTGGCACTGTGGACATCTGTATCTGGCACTGTGGAGGCACCTATTTTTTGGCATTTTTATATGTATGTGGCACTGTACTGGGGCATTATATGTATGTGGCACTGTACAACATGACGAAAAACGGGGTTATGATATGAGGTCATACTTCTACAAACGTCATACCAAAAGGTGTGCACACAAAAATGGGATGTGGCTTTGCGACAACTAGGACACGCGCGCATGATAGTGGCTCTTGCTCTTCACTACAGATCTTTTCTGGCTCTTTGCCTCTGACTGGTTGGTCACCCCTGTACTAATAAATTCAAGATAAGTACTGTAAAACTCATTCTCAGGACAGTAATGGTGCATACACACGGTGCAATTTGAACTACCGATATCTTTAGAGTCCATATCGGTAGAAAACATAGTACATATCACACCATGTGTATACAGCTTGTGATGCTGATGCAGACTCCCGAGGGGCGGGTATTGCAAGAAAAAATATAATGTGCAAGCAAGTAAATTTTGACTATAAAAGTATACAATCTAGTTTCTTGTATAGTCAAAATTATATATAACCAAAATTGCACTGTGTGTATAGTCAATATCGGTGGTTCTGGGCTACGGGGAAATCAAGGGAAAATAGGAATTTAATACCTATCGGTAATAACTTTTTTCGTAGTCCGTAGTGGATACTGGGGAATACTAGATTACCATGGGGTATAGATCGGGTCCACTGGAGCCTGGCACTTTAAGAAACTAATAGTGTGTACTGACTCCTCCTCCCTATGCCCCTCCTAGCAGACTCAGTCTAGGAAAATGTGCCTGAGGAGACGGACATACTTTGAGAGAAGGATATAACACAAAAGCGGTGAGGTAACAAACCAACACACAAACAATAAGATAGCAGTGCTAACCAGAACAGAGGAATGCAACGCTAACTATATAAGGATAGCAGGATAGCAACGCTAATCAAACATGGAACAGGGAAAGCAACAGCAAACCCAACCATAACACTTACAACCGGGTAAGCAGAAACTAAACACTGAGGCGGGCGCACAGTATCCACTACGGACTACGAGAAAAGGAATCTCCTGGAGAACATTTTCGACCCCCACACCAAGAAACATACTTCTTCCAAATACGGTGGTAATGTTTGGAGGTAACTACCTTACGGGCCTGAACCATAGTGGAAACTACCATGGATGGAAGACCCTTCCTTGTTGAATCAGAGGAAACAGGTAAACGAAGTGGTAATTCCATGGCGTTGGCAGAGCATCTACCGCCACCGCCTGCGGGTCCCTCGTTCTGGAGCAGTAACGACGGAGCTTCTTGTTGAGACGAGAAGCCATCAGGTCTATCTGTGGACAACCTCAACGGTGAACGAATTGTTGAAACACCTGAAAGCGGAGTCCCCATTTTCCTGCTTAGGAGGTCCACTTCCCAGTTGTTCACTCCTGGAACGGTCGAGATGGCTCTTGCGTTGGCTTCCGCCCAGAGGAGTATTCTTGACAGCTCTAGCATTGCGGCCCTGCTTCTGGTTGCTCCCTGCCGGTTGATGTACGCCACCGCCGTGGCATTTGCAGACTGCACCTGGATGGCTTGATTCCAGAGGAGGGTTGAGGCCTGTATGAGAGCATTGTAAATCGCCCTGAGTTCCAGGATGTTGACTGGAAGAGCAGATTCCTGAAGGGACCACGTCCCCTGGAACTGCACCCCTAGAGTCAAAGTCCAAAACCCAGGAGGCTGGCATCCGTTGTCAACAGCGTCCATGAGAGGGTGTCGAAACTCTGACCCTCCATCAGATGGGAAACTTGTATCCACCATAGTAGGGATATCCGTGCTTTTGGTGACAGGGTTATATGCTGATGCATGTGCAGGTGAGATCCGGACCATTTGTCCAACAAATCCAGTTGAAATGGTCGCGCATGGAACCTGCCGTACTGTATCACCTCGTAGGAGGCCACCATCTTGACCAGAAAGCGGATACAAAAGGTGAATCGAGACCACACAAGGTTTCAGCACCATCCGAACCATAGACTGAATAGTTATCCGGACCATAGACTGAATAGTTAAGGCCTTGTCCCTGGGAAGGTAAACTTTCTGAGACACCGTGTATCCAGGATCATCCCCAGGAAATGAATTCTCTGAGACGGTTCCAAGTGAGATTTCTGGAAATTGAGTATCCATCAGTGCGCCGTAAGCAAACGAGTAGTCATGTCGATGCAGTGCAGAAGCTGTTCCCTGGACACCGCCTTTATCAGGAGATCGTCCAGGTATGGAATTATTTGTACATCCCTCATGCGCAGTTTAGCATAATTTCAGTCATAACCTTTGTAAATACCTTGGGGGCTGTGGAGAGACCGAAGGGTAAGGCCTGAAACTGGTAATGCCAGTCCAGAATCGTGAACCTGGGGAACGCTTGATGAGGGGGCCAAATTGGGATATGCAGGTATCCGTCCTTTATATCCAGGGACACCTTAAACTCTCCCTCCTCCAGATTCGTTATCACAGCTCTTAGAGATTCCATCTTGAATTTGAACACCCAAAGTTACGGTTTCCGGGATTTGAGATTCAAGATCGGTCTTACCGAGCCGTCCGGCTTCAGAACTATAAAGAGACTCGAGTAAAACCCCTTTGTGTGCAGCTGAGAAGGCACTGGAACAATAACTCCTGTAGAAAGCAGTTTTTGCACTGCCTGCTGTAAGGAAATCCTGGCTTCCTGTGAAGCTGGTAAGCCTGACCTGAAGAATCTGAGAGGAGGGAGTTCCTAGAATTCCAGCCGGTGTCCTTGGGATGAGGTCCCTCAGCCAAGGATCCCGGCAGGACTCTGTTCATATGTGGGCAAAGTGTTGCAGGCGCACACCTACCTGAAAGTCGCCTTGCTGCGGGGCCAACCGTCACGCGGAGGGCTTCATGGAAGAAGATCCTGAGGCCTGGTCCGCAGGTCCAGCAGCAGCTGGTTTACGGGACTTACTGCGAGATCCTCTAGCAGCATTGGAGGCACCTCTGGCCCTGCCTCTGAATCTAACCACCCAAAAAAACTACAGGGAGGGTCCAGGATAGGTACGCCTGGCAGGTGGCAGAGCAGACGGCAGATATGTAGATTTACCTGCAGTTGCCTGAGATATCCACTTGTTCAGCTCTTCCCCGAACAAGGTATCACCTGTAAAAATAAGAATTAACTCACCGGTAATTCTATTTCTCGTAGTCCGTAGTGGATGCTGGGGACTCCGTAAGGACCATGGGGAATAGCGGGCTCCGCAGGAGACTGGGCACTCTAAAGAAAGATTTAGTACTATCTGGTGTGCACTGGCTCCTCCCTCTATGCCCCTCCTCCAGACCTCAGTTAAGGAAACTGTGCCCGGAAGAGCTGACATTACAAGGAAAGGATTTTGGAATCCCGGGTAAGACTCATACCAGCCACACCAATCACACCGTATAACTTGTGATAAACTTACCCAGTTAACAGTATGAACAACCAACAGAGCATCAACCAATGGATGCCAACATAACATAACCCTTTATTAAGCAATAACTATATACACGTATTGCAGAAAGTCCGCACTTGGGACGGGCGCCCAGCATCCACTACGCACTACGAGAAATAGAATTACCGGTGAGTAAATTCTTATTTTCTCTAACGTCCTAGTGGATGCTGGGGACTCCGTAAGGACCATGGGGATTATACCAAAGCTCCCAAACGGGCGGGAGAGTGCGGATGACTCTGCAGCACCGAATGGGCAAACACCAAGTCCTCCTCAACCAGGGTATCAAACTTGTAGAACTTTGCAAATGTGTTTGAACCCGACCAAGTAGCAGCTCGGCAAAGCTGTAATGCCGAGACCCCTCGGGCAGCCGCCCAAGAAGAGCCCACCTTCCTTGTGGAATGGGCTTTTACTGATTTTGGATGCGGCAATCCAGCCGCAGAATGAGCCTGCTGAATCGTGTTACAGATCCAGCGAGCAATGGTTTGCTTTGAAGCAGGAGCACCCAGCTTGTTGGATGCATGCAGGATAAATAGCGAGTCAGTCTTCCTGACTCCAGCCGTCCTGGCAACATAGATCTTCAAAGCCCTGACTACATCAAGCAACTTGGAATCCTCCAAGTCACGAGTAGCCGCAGGCACCACAATGGGTTGGTTCAGATGAAAAGATGACACCACCTTTGGCAGAAACTGCGGACGAGTTCGCAATTCTGCCCTGTCCATATGGAAAACCAGATAGGGGCTTTTACATGACAAAGCCGCCAATTCTGACACACGCCTAGCTGAGGCTAGGGCCAACAGCATGACCACTTTCCACATGAGATACTTTAGCTCCACCGTCTTAAGTGGCTCTAACCAGTGGGATTTCAGGAAAGCCAAGACCACGTTAAGATCCCAAGGTGCCACTGGTGGCACAAAAGGAGGCTGAATATGCAGCACTCCCTTAACAAACGTGTGAACCTCAGGCAGTGAAGCCAGTTCTTTTTGAAAGAAAATGGATAGGGCCGAAATCTGGACCTTTATGGACCCTAATTTTAGGCCCATAGTCACACCTGACTGTAGGAAGTGCAGGAATCGACCCAGCTGGAATTCCTCTGTAGGGGCCTTCCTGGCCTCACACCAAGCAACATATTTTCGCCATATACGCTGATAATGCTTTGCTGTCACGTCCTTCCTAGCCTTTATCAGCGTAGGAATAACTGCTTCCGGAATGCCCTTTTCTGCTAGGATCCGGTGTTCAACCGCCATGCCGTCAAACGCAGCCGCGGTAAGTCTTGGAACAGACAGGGCCCTTGTTGTAACAGGTCCTGTCTGAGAGGCAGAGGCCATGGGTCTTCTGTGAGCATTTCTTGCAATTCCGGGTACCAAGTCCTTCTTGGCCAATCCGGAACAATGAGTATTGTTCTCACTCCTCTTTTTCTTACAATTCTCAGCACCTTTGGTATGAGAGGAAGAGGAGGAAACACGTAGACCGACTGCAACACCCACGGTGTTACTAGTGCGTCCACAGCTATCGCCTGAGGGTCCCTTGACCTGGCGCATCTTTTTAGCTTTTTGTTGAGACGGGACGCCATCATGTCCACCTGTGGCAGTTCCCATCGATTTGCAATCTGCGTGAAGACTTCTTGATGAAGTCCCCACTCTCCCGGGTGGAGGTCGTGTCTGCTGAGGAAGTCTGCTTCCCAGTTGTCCACTCCCGGAATGAACACTGCTGACAGTGCTAGTACGTGATCCTCCGCCCACCGAAGAATCCTGGTGGCTTCTGCCATTGCCACCCTGCTTCTTGTGCCGCCCTGGCGGTTTACATGGGCCACTGCCGTGATGTTGTCTGACTGAATCAGCACTGGTTGGTTTCGAAGCAGAGGCTCCACTTGACTCAGGGCGTTGTATATGGCCCTTAGTTCCAGGATATTGATGTGCAGACAAGTCTCCTGACTTGACCACAACCCTTGGAAGTTTCTTCCTTGAGTGACTGCCCCCCACCCTCGGAGGCTTGCATCCGTGGTCACCAGGACCCAGTCCTGTATGCCGAATCTGCGGCCCTCGAGGAGGTGAGCACCTTGTAGCCACCACAGAAGAGACACCCTGGCCCTGGGGGACAGGGTGATCATCCGATGCATCTGAGGATGCGATCCGGACCACTTGTCCAGCAGATCCCACTGAAAGATCCTCGCATGGAACCTGCCGAAGGGAATGGCTTCGTATGACGCCACCGTCTTTCCCAGGACTCGCGTGCAGCGATGCACCGACACCTGTTTTGGCTTTAGGAGGTCTCTGACCAGAGTCACGAGCTCCTGAGCCTTCTCCTCCGGGAGAAACACCTTCTTCTGGTCTGTGTCCAGAATCATGCCCAGGAAGGGCAGACGCGTCGCAGAAATCAGCTGCGACTTTGGAATGTTCAGCATCCAGCCGAACTGACGCAACACTTCCTGAGAGTGTGCTACGCTGATCAGCAACTGCTCCCTGGACCTCGCCTTTATGAGGAGATCGTCGAAGTATGGGATAATTGTGACCCATTGCTTCTGAAGGAGCACCATCATTTCCGCCATCACTTTGGTAAAAACTCTCGGTGCCGTGGACAGGCCAAACGGCAACGTCTGGAATTGGTAATGACAGTCCCGTACCACAAACCTGAGGTACTCCTGATGAGGCGGATAAATGGGGACATGCAAGTAAGCATCCTTGATGTCCAGAGACACCATAAAATCCCCTTCCTCCAGGCTTGCAATGACCGCTCTGAGCGATTCCATTTTGAACTTGAATTTCTTCAGATAAATGTTCAGGGATTTTAAATTTAAAATGGGTCTGACCGAACCGTCCGGTTTCGGTACCACAAAAATAGTGGAATAGTAGCCCCTTCCCCGTTGAAGGGGGGGACCTCTACCACCACCTGCTGGAGAAAAAGTTTGTGAATTGCCGCCAACACTATCTCCCTTTCCATGGGGGAAGTTGGTAAGGCCGATTTTAGGTAACGGTGAGGGGGCATCACCTCACATTCCAGCTTGTATCCCTGAGACACAATTTGTATAGCCCAAGGATCCACCTGTGAGCGAACCCACTGGTGGCTGAAAAGTCGGAGACGCGCCCCCACGGCTCCTGGCTCCGCCTGTGGAGCCCCAGCGTCATGCGGTGGATTTAGTGGAAGCCGGGGAAGACTTTTGTTCCTGGGAACTAACTGCATGGTGCAGCTTTTTTCCTCTACCCCTGCCAAGAAAGGACGCACCTCTGACCTTCTTGCTCCTCTGAGAACGAAAGGACTGCATTTGGTAATACGGTGCTTTCTTAGGTTGTGGAGGGACATAAGGCAAGAAATTTGACTTCCCAGCCGTAGCTGTGGAAACTAGGTCCGAGAGACCGTCCCCAAACAATTTCTCACCCTTATAAGGTAAAACCTCCATGTGTTTTTAGAGTCGGTATCCCCTGTCCATAAGACCCTTCTGGCAGAAATGGACATTGCGTTAACTCTAGAGCCCAGCAGGCAAATGTCCCTCTGGGCATCCCGCATATATAGGACCGCGTCCTTGATATGTGCCAGGGTCAGTAGAACAGTGTCCCTGTCCAGGGTATCTATCTCCTCAGACAGAGTATCCGTCCATGCAGCTACCGCACTACACATCCAGGCCGAAGCAATTGCTGTCCTCAGCAGTGTGCCAGAATGTGTATAAACAGACTTCAGGATAGCTTCCTGCTTTCTATCCGCAGGATCCTTTAGGGAGGCCGTATCCGGAGACGGCAGGGCCACCTTCTTGGACAAGCGTGTCAACGCCTTGTCTACCCTAGGGGAGGATTCCCAGCGTAACCTGTTCGCTGGCGGGAAAGGATACGCCATAAGTAATCTCTTGGAAACTATCACCTTCCTGTCAGGGGAATCCCACGCTTTTTCACATAATTCATTTAATTCATGTGAAGGGGGAAAAGTCACTTCATGCTTTTTCACCCCATACATATAAATCCTCTTGTCAGGGACAGGATTTTCCTCAGAAATGTGTAATACATCCTTCATTGCTACAATCATGTAGCGGATGGCTTTAGTCATTTTAGGCTGCAACTTTGCCTCATCGTCATCGACACTGGAGTCAGATTCCGTGTCGACATCTGTGTCAACTATTTGGGATAGTGTGCGCTTTTGAGATCCTGACGGCCTCTGCGCTGTAGGATCAGGCATGGGTTGAGACCCTGACTGTCCCCCGGTTACAGTTTTATCCAATCTGTTATGCAAGGAGTTTACATTATCATTTAACACCTTCCACATATCCATCCAATCAGGTTTCGGCACCGTCGGCGGCGACACCACACTCAGCTGCACTTGTTCTGCCTCCACGTATCCTTCCTCATCCAACATGTCGACACAGGCGTACCGACACACAGCACACACAGGGAATGCTCTGACTGAGGACAGGACCCCACAAAGGCTTTTGGGGAGACAGAGAGAGAGTATGCCAGCACACACTCCAGCGCTATATAACCCAGGGATTACACTGTACCTTAGTGTTTACCCTGTAGCTGCTGTTAATATATATACTGCGCCTAAATTTATGTGCCCCCCCTCTCTTTTTTACCCTTTAATGCACCTGTATACTGCAGGGGAGAGCCTGGGGAGTGTCCTTCCAGCGGAGCTGTGAAGAGAAAATGGCGCTGGTGTGCTGAGGAAGAAGGCCCCGCCCCCTCAGCGGCGGGCTTCTGTCCCGCTTTAATGTGTAAAAAATGGCGGGGGCTCGGGCATATATACAGTCCCAGACTGTATATATGCCTCTTTTTGCCAAAAAGGTACTTAATTGCTGCCCAGGGCACCCCCGCTGGGTGAGTGTATTTTTCCACACAGCAGTAGAACCGCTGATTATGAGCTCCCCCCTGAACTATAACCGCCTGGTATCAGTTACAATAGTGATTCAGTGGGTCCTGGAGGAGAAGTCTCCGCGTGCAGCCTGTGCCGCAGCAGCAGAAAATGGCGCCGTTTGGCTTTTGGTCCCACAATGGTGCACGGTCCCTGCATTATTTTTATACTGGCTTTCTTTATAATGTGTGTAAAAGGAGAGTATACAGCCCCCGTTTAGTATTGCTAGTCTCGGTACTTCATTGTGCACTGCGGCCCGAAGCAGGGTGAACACTGTCCCTCATGCCGCCATCATGCACCGGGGACCCGCTAACTGGGTTCCCGCTGTAACACTCACCGCACACCGCACTGCTTCTGTCTCCGGCGTCTGTTAAAGGGTGGCGGCATGCTGCCGGCGTGGGCTCCCTCTCTGGAAGTGTGAGAACATCACCCCAGGAGTTCAGTGTCCTGTCAGCTGGGATGACAAACCATTAACTCTAAGGAAGTTGGTTCGGTCCCCCCCTTAAGTCCCACGACGCAGGCAGACTGGTTGTCAACCAGTGCTGCCTGAAAATAATAAACTAAGATAAATTTCTGAAGAAAACTCTCTGGAGAGCAATAGAATGCTCCCGGCTCCTTCGGCACATTTTCTAAATTGAGTCTGCTAGGAGGGGCATAGTGGGGAGGAGCCAGCACACACTATTAGTTTCTTAAAGTGCCAGGTTCCAGTGGACCCGATCTATACCCCATCGTAATCTAGTATTCCCCAGTATCCACTAGGACGTAAGAGAAATCACAAAGTCAAAATCGTCCTTTAGGCAGAATCGCACCGTGTGTATGCACTTTAAGATTAGTAAATAAGACATCTATCTATTCCTAATCCAGTTTGGACTGTCCATTTTGGACAGTACAAAAAATGTAATGAAGAATTCCCCCCAAAGCCTAAACTCTAGTACTGGGTGAAACTAACCTCTGATGCGTTCCACACCCAACCTGCTGGTTTCTATTAATATACAGTGGAAAGATCTGTATACGAGGTAGTTATCACTTAGCAGACCCTATTCTGCTCTACTGAGCATGCATAAAGGACTGTGGAATGCAGGTTGGGTATATTTTGTCGACATTCAGTGCCGTTTCTTGCGGCGGGCGAGCCGTGCAACCGCACGGGGCGCCCGCCGCGTCACTTTGCTGGTCCCTGTTTCCCTGTCCTCCATCTTCCCGAGTACTCCTGCTCGGGGGGCGGAGTTTCGCGGAATGACGCGGCTGCGTCATGACATCACGACGCAATCGCGTCATTCCGCAAAACTCCGCCCCCTGAGCAGGAGTACTCGGGAAGACGGAGGAGGGCTGGAAGGAGGTGGCGCGATGAAGCTGGAAGGAGGAGGCGCGCGGAAGGATAGGCGGCCGACCTGAAGAGCGGGGAGATCCTAAATATGTAAGTTGTGTCTCTCTCTCTTCCTTCCCCCCCACTTGACACTTGCCTGCCGTACTGTGTAAATTGGGGACACTTGCCTGCTGCACTGTGTAAATTGGGGACACTTGCCTGCCGTACTGTGTAAATTGGGGACACTTGCCTTCAGCACTGTGTAAATTGGGGACACTTGCCTGCCGTACTGTGTAAATTGGGGACACTTGCCTGCCGTAATGTGTAAATTGGGGACACTTGCCTGCCGTACTGTGTAAAATGGGGACTCTTGCCTGCCGTACTGTGCAAAATGAGGACTCTTGCCTGCGTAATGTGTAAAATGGGGACATGTGCCTGCCGCAATGTGTAAAATGGGGACTCTTGCCTGCGTACTGTGTAAATTGGGGACACTTGCCTGCCGCACTGTGTAAAATGGGGACTCTTGCCTGCCGTACTGTGTAAAATGGGGACTCTTGCCTGCCGTACTGTGTAAAATGAGGACTCTTGCCTGCCGTACTGTGTAAAATGGGGACTCTTGCCTGCCGTACTGCGTAAAATGGGGACTCTTGCCTGCCGTAATGTGTAAAATGGGGAGTCTTGCCTGCGTAATGTGTAAAATGGGGACACGTGCCTGCCGCAATATGTAAAATGGGGACTCTTGCCTGCGTAATGTGTAAATTGGGGACATTTGCCTGCCGCACTGTGTAAAATGGGGACTCTTGCCTGCCGTACTGTGTAAAATGGGGACTCTTGCCTGCCGTACTGTGTAAAATGGGGACTCTTGCCTGCCGCACTGCGTAAATTGGGGACACTTGCCTGCCGCACTGTGTAAATTGGGGACACTTGTCTGCCGTACTGTGTAAAATGGGGACTCTTGCCTGCCGTAATGTGTAAAATGGGGAGTCTTGCCTGCGTAATGTGTAAAATGGGGACACGTGCCTGCCGCAATGTGTAAAATGGGGACTCTTGCCTGCGTAATGTGTAAATTGGGGACACTTGCCTGCCGCACTGTGTAAAATGGGGACTCTTGCCTGCCGTACTGTGTAAAAAGGGGGACTCTTGCCTGCCGTACTGTGTAAAATGGGGACTCTTGCCTGCCGTACTGTGTAAAAAGGGGGACTCTTGCCTGCCGTACTGTGTAAAATGGGGACTCTTGCCTGCCGTACTGTGTAAAATGGGGACTCTTGCCTGCCGCACTGCGTAAATTGGGGACACTTGCCTGCCGCACTGTGTAAATTGGGGACACTTGTCTGCCGTACTGTGTAAAATGGGGACTCTTGCCTGCCGTACTGTGTAAAAATAAGAATTTACTTACCGATAATTCTATTTCTCGGAGTCCGTAGTGGATGCTGGGGTTCCTGAAAGGACCATGGGGAATAGCGGCTCCGCAGGAGACAGGGCACAAAAGTAAAGCTTTTACAGGTCAGGTGGTGTGTACTGGCTCCTCTCCCTATGACCCTCCTCCAGACTCCAGTTAGGTACTGTGCCCGGACGAGCGTACACAATAAGGGAGGATTTTGAATCCCGGGTAAGACTCATACCAGCCACACCAATCACACCGTACAACTTGTGATCTAAACCCAGTTAACAGTATGATAACAGAGGAGCCTCTGAAAGATGGCTTCCTAAACAATAACCCGAATTAGTTAACAATAACTATGTACAAGTATTGCAGATAATCCGCACTTGGGATGGGCGCCCAGCATCCACTACGGACTCCGAGAAATAGAATTATCGGTAAGTAAATTCTTATTTTCTCTATCGTCCTAAGTGGATGCTGGGGTTCCTGAAAGGACCATGGGGATTATACCAAAGCTCCCAAACGGGCGGGAGAGTGCGGATGACTCTGCAGCACCGAATGAGAGAACTCCAGGTCCTCCTTTGCCAGGGTATCAAATTTGTAAAAATTTACAAACGTGTTCTCCCCTGACCACGTAGCTGCTCGGCAGAGTTGTAATGCCGAGACCCCTCGGGCAGCCGCCCAAGATGAGCCCACCTTCCTTGCGGAATGGGCCTTAACAGATTTAGGCTGTGGCAGGCCTGCCACAGAATGTACAAGTTGAATTTTGTTACAAATCCAACGAGCAATCGACTGCTTAGAAGCAGGTGCACCCAACTTGTTGGGTGCATACAGTATAAACAGCGAGTCAGATTTTCTGACTCCAGCCGTCCTTTAAATGTATATTTTTAAGGCTCTGACAACGTCCAACAACTTGGAGTCCTTCAAGTCGTCTGTAGCCGCAGGCACTACAATAGGCTGGTTCAGGTGAAACGCTGATACCACCTTAGGGAGAAAATGCGGACGCGTCCGCAGCTCTGCCCTATGTCGAATGGAAAATTAAATAAGGGCTTTTATAAAACAAAGCCGCCAGTTCAGATACTCTCCCGGCCGAAGCCAGGGCCAGTAACAAAGACACTTTTCATGTGAGATATTTCAAATCCACATTCTTTAGTGGTTCAAACCAATTGGATTTGAGGAAATCTAAAACTACATTTAGATCCCACGGTGCCACCTTAGGCACCACAGGAGGCTGTATATGCAGTACTCCTTTGATAAAAATCTGGACCTCAGGGACTGAGGCCAATTCTTTTTGGAAGAATATTGATAGGGCCGAAATTTGAACCTTAATAGATCCCAATTTGAGACCCATAGACAATCCTGATTGCAGGAAATGTAGGAAAACGACCCAGTTGAAATTCCTCCATCGGAGCACTCCGCTGCTCGCACCACGCAACATATTTTCGCCAAATACGGCGATAATGCTTCGCGGTGACTTCCTTCCTTGCCTTTATCAAGGTAGGAATGACTTCTTCTGGAATGCCTTTTCCTTTTAGGATCTGGCATTCAAACGCCATGCCGTCAAACGCAGCCGCGGTAAGTCTTGAAAAGGACAAGGACCCTGCTGAAGCAGGTCCCTTCTCAGAAGTAGAGGCCACGGATCGTCCGTGACCATCTCTTGAAGTTCCGGGTACCAAGTCCTTCTTGGCCAATCCGGAGCCACTAGTCTTACTCCTCTTTGCCGTATAATCCTCAATACCTTTGGTATGAGAGGCAGAGGAGGAAACACATATACGGACTGGTACACCCAAGGTGTTACCAACGCGTCCACAGCTATTGCCTGCGGATCTCTTGACCTGGCGCAATACCTGTCCAGTGTCTTGTTGAGGCGAGACGCCATCATGTCCACCATTGGTTTTACCCAACGGTTTAATAGCATGTGGAAAACTTCTGGATGAAGTACCCACTCTCCCGGGTGAAGGTCGTGTCTGCTGAGGAAGTCTGCTTCCCAGTTGTCCACGCCCGGGATGAATACTGCTGACAGTGCTATCACGTGATTCTCCGCCCAGCGAAGGATCCTGGCAGCTTCTGCCATTGCCCTCCTGTTTCTTGTGCCGCCCTGTCTGTTTACATGGGCGACTGCCGTGATGTTGTCCGACTGGATCAACACCGGTCTTCCTTGAAGCAGAGGTTCCGCCTGGCTTAGAGCATTGTAGATTGCTCTTAGTTCCAGAATGCTTATGTGAAGAGACTTTTTCAGGCTCGACCACACTCCCTGGAAATTTCTTCCCTGTGTGACTGCTCCCCAGCCTCTCAGGCTGGCATCCGTGGTCACCAGGATCCAATCCTGCATGCCGAATCTGCGGCCCTCCAATAGATGAGCCTCCTGCAACCACCACAGAAGGGATACCCTTGTCCTCGGCGACAGGGTTATCCGCAGGTGCATCTGAAGATGCGACCCTGACCATTTGTCCAACAGATCCCTTTGCATGGAATCTGCCGAAAGGGATTGCTTCGTAAGAAGCTACCATTTTTTCCCAGGACTCTTGTGCATTGATGTACAGACACCTTTCCTGGTTTTAGGAGGTTCCTGACCAGGTCAGATAACTCCTTGGCTTTTTCTTCGGGAAGAAAAACCTTTTTCTGAACTGTGTCCAGAATCATCCCCAGGAACAGCAGACGAGTTGTCGGCATTAATTGGGATTTTGGAATATTCAGAATCCATCCGTGCTGCTTTAGCACCTCTTGAGATAGTGCTAAACCCATTTCTAGCTGTTCTCTGGACCTTGTCCTTATTAGGAGATCGTCCAAGTATGGGATAATTAATACGCCTTTTCTTCGAAGAAGAAATATTATCTCGGCCATTACCTTTGTAAAGACCCGAGGTGCCGTGGACAAACCAAACGGCAGCGTCTGAAACTGATAGTGACAGTTTTGTACAACGAACCTGAGGTACCCCTGGTGTGAGGGGTAATTGGAACGTGGAGATACGCATCCTTGATGTCCAAGGATACCATAAAGTCCCCTTCTTCCAGGTTCGCTATCACTGCTCTGAGTGACTCCATCTTGAACTTGAACTTCTTTATGTACAGGTTCAAGGACTTCAGATTTAGAATAGGCCTTACCGAGCCATCCGGCTTCGGTACCACAAAAAGAGTGGAATAATACCCCTTCCCTTGTTGTAGAAGAGGTACCTTGACTATCACCTGCTGAGAATACAGCTTGTGAATGGCTTCCAAAACCGTCTCCCTTTCTGAGGGGGACGTTGGTAAAGCAGACTTCAGGAAACGGCGAGGTGGCTCTGTCTCTAATTTCAACCTGTACCCCTGAGATATTATCTGCAGGATCCAGGGATTTAACTGCGAGTGAGCCCACTGCGCGCTGTAATTCTTGAGACGACCGCCTACCGCCCCCAAGTCCGCTTGCGAAGCCCCAGCGTCATGCTGAGGCTTTTGTAGAAGCCGGGGAGGGCTTCTGTTCCTGGGAAGGAGCTGCCTGTTGCTGTCTCTTCCCTCGTCCTCTGCCTCGTGGCAGATATGAATAGCCCTTTGCTCTCTTATTTTTAAAGGAACGAAAGGGCTGCGGTTGAAAAGTCGGTGCCTTTTTCTGTTGGGGAGTGACTTGAGGTAGAAAGGTGGATTTCCCGGCCGTAGCCGTGGCCACCAAATCCGATAGACCGACCCCAAATAACTCCTCTACGCATCGCCTGTCCACTGTCGTGTCCATAAAGCTCTTCTGGCCGAAATGGACATAGCACTTACCCGTGATGCCAGTGTGCAGATATCTCTCTGTGCATCACGCATATAAAGAAATGCATCCTTTATTTGTTCTAACGACAGTAAAATATTGTCCCCGTCCAGGGTATCAATTTTTTCGATCAGGGACTCTGACCAAACTACCCCAGCACTGCACATCCAGGCAGTCGCAATAGCTGGTCGTAGTATAACACCTGCATGTGTGTATATACCTTTTTGGATATTTTCCATCCTCCTATCTGATGGATCTTTAAGTGCGGCCGTCTCAGGAGAGGGTAACGCCACTTGTTTTGATAAGCGTGTTAGCGCTTTGTCCACCCTAGGAGGTGTTTCCCAGCGCTCCCTAACCTCTGGCGGGAAAGGGTATAAAGCCAATAACTTCTTTGAAATTAGCAGTTTTTTATCGGGGCACCCCACGCTTCATCACACACGTCATTTAATTCTTCTGATTCGGTAAAAACTACTGGTAGTTTTTTCACACCCCACATAATACCCTGTTTAGTGGTACCTGTAGTATCAGCTAAATGTAACATCTCCTTTATTGCCAAAATCATATAACGTGTGGCCCTACTGGAAAATACGGTTGATTCGTCACCTTCACCACCGGAATCAGTGCCTGTGTCTGTGTCGACCGACTGAGGCAAGGGGCGTTTTACAGCCCCTGACGGTGTTTGAGGCGCCTGGACAGGCACTAATTGAGTGTCCGGCCGCCTCATGTCGGCAAACGACTGCTTAAGCGAGTTGACGCTATCCCGTAATTCCACAAATAAAGGCATCCATTCTGGTGTCGACCCCCTAGGAGGTGACATCCTCATATTTGGCAATTGCTCCGCCTCCACACCAATAACGTCCTCATACATGTCGACACACACGTACCGACACACAGCAGACACACAGGGAATGCTCTATACGAAGACAGGACCCACTAGCCCTTTGGGGAGACAGAGGGAGAGTCTGCCAGCACACACCAAAAAGCGCTATATATGACAGGGATAGCCTTATGATTAAGTGCTCCCTTATAGCTGCTTTTATATTGATATATTGCCATTTATTTTGCCCCCCCTCTCTGTTATACCCTGTTTCTGTAGTGCAGTGCAGGGGAGAGACCTGGGAGCCTTCCTGACCAGCGGAGCTGTGACAGAAAATGGCGCCGTGTGCTGAGGAGATAGGCCCCGCCCCTTTTCCGGCGGGCTCGTCTCCCGCTATTTAGTACATTTAGGCAGGGGTAAATATCTCCATATAGCCTCTGGGGCTATATGTGAGGTATTTTTAGCCTTTTTAAAGGTTTTCATTTGCCTCCCAGGGCGCCCCCCTCCCAGCGCCCTGCACCCTCAGTGACTGCCGTGTGAAGTGTGCTGAGAGGAAAATGGCGCACAGCTACAGTGCTGTGCGCTACCTTAAGAAGACTGCAGGAGTCTTCAGCCGCCGATTCTGGACCTCTTCTTGCTTCAGCATCTGTGAGGGGGCCGGCGGCGTGGCTCCGGTGACCATCCAGGCTGTACCTTTGATCGTCCCTCTGGAGCTTCATGTCCAGTAGCCAAGAAGCCAATCCATCCTGCACGCAGGTGAGTTCACTTCTTCTCCCCTCTGTCCCTCGTTGCAGTGATCCTGTTGCCAGCAGGAATCACTGTAAAATAAAAAAACCTAAGCTAAACTCTCTAAGCAGCTCTTTAGGAGAGCCACCTAGAATTGCACCCTTCTCGGCCGGGCACAAAAATCTAACTGGAGTCTGGAGGAGGGTCATAGGGGGAGGAGCCAGTACACACCACCTGACCTGTAAAAGCTTTACTTTTGTGCCCTGTCTCCTGCGGAGCCGCTATTCCCCATGGTCCTTTCAGGAACCCCAGCATCCACTTAGGACGATAGAGAAATGGGGACTCTTGCCTGCCGTACTGTGTAAAATGGGGACTCTTGCCTGCCGTACTGTGTAAAATGGGGACTCTTGCCTGCAGCACTGCGTAAATTGGGGACACTTGCTTGCCGCACTGTGTAAATTGGGGACACTTGTTTGCCGTACTGTGTAAAATGGGGACTCTTGCCTGCCGTACTGTGTAAAATGGGGACTCTTGCCTGCCGTAATGTGTAAAATGGGGACACGTGCCTGCCGCAATGTGTAAAATTGGGACTCTTGCCTGCGTAATGTGTAAAATGGGGACTTTTTTTCCCCCTGTGGTGGCCGGGATGATATCAGATGAGGCCACGCCCATTTTAATGAGACCACGCCAATGTTTTTTTTTAATATCTAGGGGGGGGAGTCGCATTTTTTGTAATGTCAATGAGGGGGGCATTTTGGAATCTCGCACTGGGAGCTAAATTGGCTAGGGTAGAAACAGCCCTGTCGAAATTCATACATCTACATCAGAATGTTGACATGGTCAATGTCAACATGATGAATGTCGACATGCAGCATGTTCACACTGAGTAAATACTGATGAAATGTAGACATGATTAGAATGTCAACAAGCCACTCCCATTGTAGTTACAGGTTCTGCTGAGCACGGTAGGTGCAGGGCCGGCAACTACAGTGGTGTGTGTCGGTCATCCAGGTGATGACAGGTGATGAACACTTCTGGCATCCAACGGTGAGTAACGTCTCTACCCATAATCCTAACCCTCTCCCTAACGCCTAAACCTAAGTCTCCCCTCTTGCAGCCTAACCCTAATGATGGCATTCTACAGAATGTCTACATTTTGTACAGGTCGGCGTGGAACATGTTGACATAACCGTGGGCATTGTGGTGTCGACGTTAAGGCTATTAATGACTGCATCCCCACACACAGTTTTTACCTCTTTAAAATGCACCAATCACCACAGGCACAGAAAACTTTGTGCAGATTGTCAATATTGAGAAAACACATATACAGTATTGTATGTCACAATAAGTAAATCAAGCCACAATGAGTGTTTAGAGTATATATTGCATTGCAAATCATCCCTTTTAAACTGGTGTCATAGGAGTACGTAAAGAGCTGAAAAAAATGTTTTATGGATAGTACAAGCAAGCAGCGAATTGCATAGACAGAGATAGCCAGAAATCCAGACAGCCCATAAATACGGAATTTCTCCATACCCTTAACAGTCATGTAAGCAATAACCTTGAGGGTTTATTCTTTTGAGCATCTTCTCTGACAATAAAACAAGTATATTAGGACATAACAGCTGAGTTTACAACCTAGACTGAGATGAAAGAATGCCAGATAACACAGTAATGGCACAATCATATGCCATTTCACTTATTAGACATCTTCCAATTAAGAAACAAGGGAAGAATCCACTTATAGTCCTATATTTTTTTTCATACAGAAAATTGTGTAATAATAATAATAATAATAATAATAATAATAATAATAATAACAATAATAATAATAATAATAATAATAATAATAATAAAAAATACTGTTTGTTCATATAGAACTTTTCTCCAAAAGGACTTAAAGGTTTATACATTTGCAGGAAAGTTACATTCAGTCAATGGTCTAGAACATGGGTCTTCACCGTGCGGCTCGCCAGCTGCTGTGGAACTATACATCCCAGCATGCCCTGCCACAGTTTTGCTATTAAAGCATGCTAAAACTGGGGCAGGGCATGCTGTGATATGTAGTTCCACAGCAGCTTGAGAGCCACAGGTTGAAGGCCCATTGTCTAGAACGAATGGGCAAAAGACCTGGGTACCAATAGATGCAAACTGGTGCTAAAATATGATTTAAGGCAGTTGAATGGAGGCAGATTGTGGAGCAAGAAATGGGTGCTCTTTGAGCATGTGACCATCCTTGGCTCTCAACACAAGCTTAGTAGGACATACAGCAGAAGTATGTCAACAGGGCTATCAAAATATGGTATCTAATTTGTAGCAGATGCCCATCCTACATTATGTAAGAGCGATTAGTCCATTTTAATGCTACAGAGTTCTACAGTCCTTAAAAAATTTGCTACAAAATAAAGTATATTTTATTCTGAAATACGCTACAACAAATAAATCATGCAAACCCAAATAGGCCATGGGTGTGAATGGGGGAACAGTTGCAAAGGATGCCCGTAATGACAAGAACAGAAGAAAATGTGACACCACATTTTAAATTCCATCACACTCAACATTTGAAGGTAACAAGTGCTCACACTTAAGGTCAGGGTGTGGATAGGCTGGATCAATGGAGGACACTGCCAGTGAATACAAGAAACCTGAGCATGCGGTAACCAAATCACATGAAACGCTTACAAGCATGATGTCACTGAAACCAATTTGTCCCATTCAATACTTCTCTACATACTTTTACTAGTGACATACTGTAAATGCAATCTTAATATTAGAAAAAGCTGAAAGCGTAGCTAATAAACATACACTGAACTTGACCTAGTTTGGTACTACACTAAAGAATAATAATCAGGGGTCTGTAGAGTTTATGAATTCTGTAACTCATGTACAATTTAATTTGTAACACTGAAACCTTTTGAATCTTTGAGAACTTTACATACCTATTAAAAGACTGTTTACTGCTAAATCTGATCATATGAGGCCTGTACTAATACTGTTTTCATGAGCTATACAACATGCAACATGGGAATAGCAGACCACAAAATGATTAATAGAAGTAAATATTGTCCAAAAATATACCAAAACATTGTTATCCAAAGCTTCTAAATATATTACTCAATTGTTTTAAATCATAACTTTTGTAAATAGGGAAATTCATCACTCACCTGTATTGGAACCTGTCAGGTTGTATCGAGCATTCATTTTCTTGATGATATTTTCATGAATTTGATACCAATCACTTTCAGTGTTGCACCTAGACAAAACAGTGTGCATTATGGTAAGCCAATAGAGTCACCAAGGCAAAGTAAAGCATATAACATTACTGCATATGTAATACATGTACATAATTAGAGTTTCCCTCTTCTGAGCTGTCTGATGCTATAACAACTTGTATACCACCAAATTTAGTAAGTATACTGTTCAAAACCTGGGGAGGAGGAAGTGCAACGAAGCTGCGGGTTTAGATGCTCACCACAGGTTCTATTCCCACTCTATGGGGGTCTAGTCCCTTCTAATCAGCATGCTGACTGTCGGTATTGTGAGGATTCGGCATGCAGGGGGAGTTATTCTGACTGTCAGTCTCCTGACCGTCGGTCATATAGCTACATCCCATCTAAAGCTTAGATGTCAACCTAGTAGCTTTACTAGCTTAAAAGCTGGTTGGCCTTGTTGGACTGTGATATTACACCTACAACTTGTAAATAAAAAAAATCAATTGTACAGGTTGAGTATCCCATATCCAAAATGCTTGGGACCAGACGTATTTTGGATATCGGATTATTCCGTATTTTGGAATAATTGCATACCATAATGAGATATCATGGTGATAGGACCCAAGTCTAAGCACAGAATGCATTTATGTTTCATATACACCTTATACACACAGCCTGAAGGTCATTTTAGACAATATTTTTAACAACTTTGTGCATTAAACAAAGTGTGTGTACATTCACACAAATCATATATGTTTGATATACACCTTATACACACAGCCTGAAGGTCATTAAATACAATATTTTTGATAACTTTGTGTATTAAACAAAGTTTGTGTACATTGAGCCATCAGAAAACAAAGGATTCACTATCTCACTCTCACTCAAAAAATTCTGTATTTCGGAATAATCCGTATTTCGGAATATTTGGATATGGGATACTCAACCTGTATTAACATTTTCAAGAGTATACATATACATACATACATATATATATATATATATATATATATACACACACACACTAATTTTTTGTGTATTTTTTTTAAACTGCATGTAAAGTCCTGTTGGCTGCAAAAACAAAGTATTTAATCATAATTACTTTTGTTTTACATTCTTTACATTTCAATCAAAACACTTATTTGCACATTTTACAATAGTTACATTTTATTTGTAGTGTCATATTAAGCAAAAAGGATAATGGTATGGATGTGTTCTCATACAGCTACATTTAACATGCCACACAGGCAACTCCGCTAGTGTCGGGAAACTTTTTTTTACCAAAAAATGCACCTTAGCCACAACGCTATGCAGCTAGGATGCACTAGGAGACTGTGCTGATTAATTTGGCATGCAACACTTATATATGTGTGCGACTAAGTCTGTATATGGGGGGTCATTCCGAGTTGGTCGCTCGTTATTTTTTTTTCGCAACGGAGCGATTAGTCGCTAATGCGCATGCGCAATGTCCGCAGTGCGCCTGCGCCAAGTAAATTTGCTATGCAGTTAGGTATTTTACTCACGGCATTACGAGGTTTTTTCTTCGTTCTGGTGATCGTAATGTGATTGACAGGAAGTGGGTGTTTCTGGGCGGAAACTGGCCGTTTTATGGGTGTGTGCGAAAAAACGTGGGAGTGGCTTGAGAAACGGAGGAGTGTCTGGCCGAACGCTGGGTGTGTTTGTGACGTCAAACCAGGAACGACTAGCACTGAACTGATCGCACTGGCAGAGTAAGTCTCGAGCTACTCAGAAACTGCACAGAGAAGTCTTTTCGCAATATTGCGAATCTTTCGTTCGCAATTTTGATAAGCTAAAATTCACTCCCAGTAGGCGGCGGCTTAGCGTGTGCAAAGCTGCTAAAAGCAGCTTGCGAGCGAACAACTCGGAATGACCCCCATGATGCACAACAGAATGTCGCATGGAAAAAAGCCACAGACGCTGCATCATAGCAGTCTGCATGCAGATTCAGAGACTCAGTCACATACAGATACACACAAGTGTCATATACCAAATTAATCAGCACAGTCTCCTGATGCATCCTAGCAGCATCTTGTTGCAACTAAGACGCATTACTGGTATAAAGACACCTTGGACCTGGTGTGCCAAGAGGGGCTGTTTGGCACAACCGCAGCAATGATGTATGAGGACACATCTGTATTTTCAGAAAATACTAAGGGTCAGATTCAAATAGAAAAATGGACAATAATACTCGGCGCCTGATCCGCTACTGCTGGCAAACGTGTATCTAGGACTGGGCTGCAACCTCCTGATAAGGGCTACTGCATAGACCCTATACAACAGACAATAAAAATACAAATTTAAAACCAAGGTTTTAACAGGAGGCGCTGTCCAGTCGTAATTAAATGAATAAAATATATTTATTTCACAAACAACACATATATGGCCATATAGTATACTTAATATATGACAATTTAAAATATAATTAACATACGATCAGGTGATCACCAATATATATAACATCCAATATTAGTACATCAGTTATGATAAATAAAAGGCATGCAATCTCTCTCACTGCTGGTATTAGTCACTCATCTGTATTAGTATATTAGTCCACTTGTACTTGGATCCAATAAAATCAGCACATTGCCTCAGATGACACTGGTGATTTTAACTCCTACCTCCCTTGTATAGCAGAATTACGGGGGCTTTTACAAATTGATGTCCAATGAATAGCTGAAAAATGATAAGATCCAACGGGGACTTACAAGCTGGGGAGCGCTCCCTCACACTACTTGCTTTAAACGGCTGTTGGTCCAGTGAAGCAATGTCCACAAGCAAGTTTGCAGATGTAAGTGTGTATAATCCAGCAGCGATTGCAGCCCGATCACGTGACGCATTTCCCCGCCTCTCTACTTCCGGGTATTCGGCGGCTTCCTCATAACTGATGTACTAATATTGGATGTTATATATATTGGTGATCACCTGATCGTATATTAATAATATTTTAAATTGTCACATATTAAGTATACTATATGGCCAGATTCAAATAGCCCTGGTAATTAACCACACACTAATTGGTCTGCAGGACTATTCAATGAAGCCTCAAGACTGCAGTTAACGCAGATTCCTGTTTGAGTCTGAAGGAGGCATGTACAGTAGTCCGCAGTAAATGCACTTATCGCAGGTGCAGTGAACGCGTTAACCCACAGCTCTGAGTACTTTTTACGGAACCTATAGGTTAATGAGAATTGGTGTCAAGTTTACCACAAGAGAAAAATGGGCTGCAATTAAATAGCCTCTAGAGTAAAAGTCCAAGGCTAACACCATTTTTCCAGCTCTGTAAATTAACACAGCCAACGGAATCCGGCCCTAAGTCTTCTAAAAAAAAATAAAGGATAATATGTGGTTACCTCATAAAAAAAAACTGTATATTGATATGAAACGGATGTTGGAATGCTAACATTGGAAAATGGCCTCAGAAAAGGGTTGAAAAAAACTTCAGCAGCAAAGGGGTCAACTATGTAATCATTAAAAAATAAAAGAGCCGTTTACATAAAAAATAATAATGTCCTAATAAAAAAATTGACAGTCACAGTGATGAAAGGTGAAACAACTCTTCATAATTACACTTCTTAGAATGACCCACATAAATGGTTTGAACAGTTCATAATGACGGCCAGCTACAATGTATTTGTGGTAAATGATGATGCCACTTTCACTGTCCCAGAGATGAAAACAAGTAGTGCATGCTATCCTCAGTGAAACTCAATACATGGAATGTGGTTACAGCTGTACAAACACTATTTTATCTTAAGTAGACAAAAATAGTAACAGTCATTTCTTCAAATATATGATTGCACTTTTAAATGAACAAAATTTAGAAAGATCATAAAATTGTACCTGTGTAGTGGCTTCAGGTAGTGCAGATTCAGATTCAAATCCACTATAACGTGCATTATAATAAACACTTTGTGGAACAATATACTGCCAGATTATACAACACCTCTTGTATGTGTCTTTTTTTTTTTGTTAACAACAGTGAGAATAGAAAATGGGAGCGGTTTATGGTTCTATAGCATTTGAATCAAGAGCACATATGTACATAGCAAGTGCACATCAATGAATTCTCACAGCTCCTGAGGAAGCTGGCAGCCATAAGACCAGCGAAATGCGTTGAGACAACCACTGACCACTGGCAAACCTTTCACCACTATGCTTCCTGGCAAATATTTGGACTCATATGCTCCCTCGAATCCTTACAAGTACTGCAACATTGGGACCCGGAACTTCTTTCCCCTGCTGCTATTTGGATCTCCGCATGCAACTGAGATTCTTTGGGGACCACGCATGAGAGACCGGGTAACACTGTACTATAAATGGAATAAGGACTGCACTGAGGAGTGAGCCCTAGCCAGAGATTGCATACAGGTTATAACTTTGAATAAGATAGTGGTCATAATCTTGCCATCATCCCATTAGGGTTGAAGAATTGTGTCACCTATGCTATTGATTTTTTAAACAAAAAATCTTTTTCTAACTTCACTATTGTGTCCTTTTTAGATGTATATTAATTCATATACTAAATAATTTTAATATAATTGTTTCATTGTCCCTTTATTGGAATAACAGCCGGCGCCAGTATATTTCTATTATTTTCTCACAGATGGAAGCCTGTGGTTTGGGGGCACCTGCACAATTTTGGTGCTATAAAGGGCAGATGTATCAAGCAGTGTACAGAGTGGAGAAGCAGACAAGTTGCCAATAGCAACCAATAAGCTTATACCTGTAAGTTTAAAGACTGATGATTGGTTGCTATGGGCAACTTCTCCACTCTTTATACAACACCCCTGTGGTCACTAGATTTAAAGCAGTAGTTAGTTTTATAGTAAAGCCAGGTTGGTTTTGCCTTAAAACAAATTGACATTTTAAATGTAGTGGCTATACAGGTTGAGTATCCCTTATCCAAAATGCTTGGGACCAGAGGTATTTTGGATATCGGATTTTTCCGTATTTTGGAATAATGACATACCATAATGAGATATCATGGTGATGGGACCCAAGTCTAAGCACATAATGCATTTATGTTTCATATACACCTTATACACACAGCCTGAAGGTCATTTTAGCCAATATTTTTAATAACTTTGTGCATTAAACAAAGTGTGTCTATATTCACACAATTCATTTATGTTTCATATACACCTTATACACACAGCCTGAAGGTCATTTAATACAATATTTTTAATAACTTTGTGTCTTAAACAAAGTTTGTGTACATTGAGCCATCAGAAAACAAAGGTTTCACTATCTCACTCTCACTCAAAAAAGTCCGTATTTCGGAATATTCCGTATTTCGGATATTTGGATATGGGATACTCAACCTGTACCAACAAATTCATGCCAGTGTCTTCAAATTATATCCTATTACATATGGGCCTCCTCTGATTTTTATTTATTTATATATTTCAAAGGAAATAAGATTTCTTACATATATACTTTTAATATGAGGTCATCCTTTGACTCCCCTGTTAGAAGATCAGCAATGCTGAGAGCTGCACAGCCAAAAGGTCGTCGATATTGCACATTTGAAGAATTCTTTTTCTCACCAGCTCCCATTCGACCTTAAAAAACACAAAGAAGAATAATAAAGGTTACATTTTTCATTTTCTAACACAGCTGATTATGTATGCAAGGCTGATCATTTGTGCATTTTTTTTAAATAACTTTTAATGCCTGAAAATAAACAAAACGAACAGCACAACAGGAATGGAGAAAGTAGAAGAAAACAAGAAGTAGTACATATCACACATTAATGAAATATGTAACATCAAACATTCAAGAGCATAACATAAATAAAAGATGCCTATTGGTTACAAATAAAGGAAATAACAACAGAAGGGGGGGAGTGGGTGAAAGAGGCACAGTCAGAGTATCATGGATAATACCACACAAAAAAGAAAAAGAAAAGAAAAATGTCAGCAATGAGAAAAAGGTTTTACACAGACACCACAGGCAAGGTGTGAAAAAGCACTATTAACAGGTGTTAAAAATTTTCAATCATGGGTGCCATATTTGGAAAAGTTTATGGGATATAGTTTTTATGTACAGTATGTTATTTTTTTCTGTGGTTGTTTCATTCCATAGATTATTACACACTTGTTAAAGATAATGGGGTCTTTTTTCCCTAATTTCTGTCAACAAGCTACCAAGCTGCAGTAAGGTTCTGGGAGGTGAGTATGTCAGAGAGATGTGGCATATCATCAATATAAGAAATAAAAAGACCAATTGTTTTTGACACAGGGCGTCATCTTTGAGCAGGTCCACCATATGTAAAATTAGGAGCAGAGTTCATCACAATCGCTCTAACAGAAGGGGGTAGTCAACCAAACATGTTCTTCAAGCACTCGCATGTACAGATGTGTCCTCATACATCTAGCCTCAATACGCCATGCAACGCAAGATGCAATTGAACCGTCAGTTTCAGTGCAACTTTGATAACCTCGGGTGTCTTCTCTTAAATCGCTATGTGAACGAGCAGTACAAGCAGACTCTGCAGATTAAAATGATATGCTGCATGCCTATATTTTCTGTGCGACCGCAGCTGTATCTGCATACAGAAATGCTACAATACAGTATTTTGCGGTAAATCAAGGAGATGTTCTAAACTATGTTTCCAGAAAAAAAGGAGAACACCGTAATGTAGCATTTTATATAGAGATACAGCCGCAGTTGCATACAGAATAAAGGCATGCCGCATATCATTTTAATTATCAGAGTCTGGTTGTGTGTCTTTTTAAAGGAAAAATGTACAAAAAGACGCCCGGCATTAGTAAACATACTCACGAGTAGGCGCAACTAGAAGGGCTGTTTAACGTGACTGCATCAACGATGCAGGAGGACACATCGGGATGCTGTCAGACTACCGACACTGGTATGCTTCTATCATGGGTTTACGCCCTGTCCCACTCTTTTAAAGAGACAGGAACCACACCCACGCATATCAGATAATGAACACCTGGGGAATTTCTTAACACTTGACTTACATATGGAAAACCTGAATCCTGAACCTATGATAGAAGAATACTGTGTACTTAAAATTCAAAAGATTCCTGAGAGCAATGCTCATATTTTTGAAAGTCAGTGTAGAGACTGACCGATTGGGAATGGCCGTGAAGTGGCTGGTCAGCTTAACAAACTATTACAATATTATGGAACTAACATTCCCTGAACTCAGATGTATTCCAGTTTGAAGTGTTATTATTAGGTGAGTGCTGAATTTGTATGATTTTTTAAATTTAAATGGTGTGGTCACAAATACCATTGGCACCGCGAATGTATGAATGCTGTGGATTCTAGCCTATTGTTTATATATAAAAACAAACAAATATCTCATATCGACGTTTTGGTCATATAAGGACCTTTTTCAAGACAATCTGCACAACATCAGTGAATCATCCACTCTCTGATGTTGTGCAGATTATCTTGATAAAGGTCCTTATAGGACCGAAACGTCGATATGAGATGTTGTCTTCTGGTGTGATGTATTCGTGAGTTGTAATAAATCCACTTTGAAGATACTGTGGTGAGTGCCTATACTCTCACACATTTAATCGGTCTGATTGGGCCTTTATGGAGTGCCGCCTATTGAACTTTAAGACTGTGAGTGTGGATCCTAACATATATATATACGTATATATATAGTTCCGGAAAAAGACAGCACTCAAAGCTATCATTGGCATGGTGGTGGTGCAGGGTAAAGGATGATGATCTTTACACTCACTTTTTCAGCAATTTAGAAAAAGAAATTACCAGCACTCACGGTTAGATGAAAGTGCAAAGAGTTTTATTCTTCAAGAAAAATCCATGTAAAGTACACCTGCCAGATTGGTAATTTCTTTTTCTAAATTGCTGAAAAAATGAGTGTAAATATATATATGTATATATGTATGTATGTGTATATATATATATATATATATATATATATATATATATATATATATACACATACTGTATATATACATATATATATACATAAATAAATACATACAGAATTGCAGTGAAGATCTAAGGCCACCATTCACACTACATAAAAAAAAAAAACAGGAATTTCCTGGTCTGGATGCAATCACACTGAACTCGGGTCTGTCCTGGAATTTGGTGTGTATTTAATTTGGTGTTAGGAAAAAACACGGGTCACTGCAAGTTTACAGGAAAAACAGGTTTTTGCTGTATGTCTGATATGCCTTTTAGACATACTGTAAGACCTGGGAAATACATTGCTATTACCCCTTATACTAAAATTTGAGTCGTGTGCATGGGTCCTTACCGGGTGCAACTCAGAGATGACCCGTGGTTGGTGATGTCACAGCCGTTGCGTGCGAAGATGATCTCCAAGTGCCAACTCTTCTCTATGCAGTTAACAGGTGCCAGGTGGCATCGACTCAGCTAACCCATTCACACTGCACCGCAACCTGGGTCCTTCTCGGGACCAACCCTGCAAACTGGCAGGATTGGATTCCTGGGTAAATGGACCCAGGTAAACCCTTTTACACTGAGCAGGTCCCAGGTTATCACGGCAATATATACTGTACGTTATGGTAAGAACCACAGGTTCCACAGGATAACATTGGGATATGATGGTGCGACAGCGGATTTGCACCAGTCAAAGCTTTCCAGCCTCCCAGCATGCAACGGGCCCGTCCATATATCCCCGCCTCCTGGCTCAGGCAAATCAGTTGTTTTCCAAAGCTGAAGGCATGAGCATCATGTAGAGCCCTAATCAGAACACACATGCACACCCTTCTGTACAAGAGGGAAGAGGTTAGTGAGTAAAAGGATCCTCAAATCAGGTGCGTCAGGGTGGGATCCCTGTGGACTTAGGAGAAATACCGTTATCAACTGTAATTTCTTAAAATAACGTATATTTCTCCAGCAGGGTCCACAGGGTATCCACAGGATAACATTGGGATGTCCCAAAGCAATTTTAGTGGTGGGGACACTCCTGATTGGATAGGAGAATCCTTTGCCAGGATTCAGCGTCCAGAGAGGCAAAGGTATCAACGGCATAATGTTTACATATCTGTCCTGCTGAAGCACCACGTTGTGCTGCCCATGATGAACCTACCTTACGAGTAGAGTGAGCAGAGACATTATCCGGAACAGGGAGATCAGCTTGAAAATATGCTTTTGAAATTGTCATCCAAAGCCATCTTGACAGTGTCTGCTTATCAGCAGGCCATCCTCTCTTGTGAAAACCGTAGAGAACAAAGAGAGAATCTGTCTTTCTGATAGCACTGGTACGATCTACGTAGAACCTTAAGGTACGGACTACGTCCAATGATGCATCTCCTGCAGAAAGGTCCGGCCGTTGAAAAAATAAGAATTTACTTACCGATAATTCTATTTCTCGTAGTCCGTAGTGGATGCTGGGGACTCCGTCAGGACCATGGGGAATAGCGGGCTCCGCAGGAGACAGGGCACATCTAAAAAGCTTTTTAGGTCACATGGTGTGTACTGGCTCCTCCCCCTATGACCCTCCTCCAAGCCTCAGTTAGGTACTGTGCCCGGACGAGCGTACACAATAAGGAAGGATCTTGAATCCCGGGTAAGACTCATACCAGCCACACCAATCACACCGTACAACTTGTGATCTGAACCCAGTTAACAGTATGATAACAAAACGAAGTAGCCTCCGAAAAGATGGCTCACAACAATAGTAATAACCCGATTTTTTGTAACAATAACTATGTACAAGCATTGCAGACAATCCGCACTTGGGATGGGCGCCCAGCATCCACTACGGACTACGAGAAATAGAATTATCGGTAAGTAAATTCTTATTTTCTCTAACGTCCTAGTGGATGCTGGGGACTCCGTCAGGACCATGGGGATTATACCAAAGCTCCCAAACGGGCGGGAGAGTGCGGATGACTCTGCAGCACCGAATGAGAGAACTCCAGGTCCTCCTTAGCCAGAGTATCAAAATTTGTAAAATTTTACAAACGTGTTCTCCCCTGACCACGTAGCTGCTCGGCAAAGTTGTAATGCCGAGACTCCTCGGGCAGCCGCCCAGGATGAGCCCACCTTCCTTGTGGAATGGGCATCTACATATTTCGTCTGTGGCAGGCCTGCCACAGAATGTGCAAGCTGAATTGTACTACAAATCCAGCGTGCAATAGACTGCTTAGAAGCATGAGCACCCAGCTTGTTGGGTGTATACAGTATAAACAGCAAGTCAGACTTTCTGACTCCAGCCGTCCTAACTATATATATATATATATATATATTTTTAGGGCCCTGACCACGTCTAGTAACTTGGAGTCCTCCAAGTCCCTAGTAGCCGCAGGCACCACAAGAGGTTGTTTCAGGTGAAAACGCTGACACCCCTTTATGAAGAAACTGGAGACGAGTCCCAGTTCTGTCCTGTTCAAATGGAAAATTTTAATATGGGCTTTTGTAAGACAAAGCCGCCCATTCTGACAATCGCCTGGCCGAGGCCAGGGCTAACAACATGGTCACTTCCCATGTGAGATATTTGTCAACAGCATGGTCACTTTCCATGTGAGATATTTCAAATCCACAGATTTGAGCGGTTCAAACCAATATGATTTTAAGAAATCCCAACACTATGTTGAGATCTCACGGTGCCCCTAGGGGCACAAAAAAGCTGTATATGCAATACATCCTTTACAATCTGGACTTCAGGAACTGAAGTCAATTCTTTCTGGAAGAAAATCTACAGGGCCGAAATTTAAATGTTAATGAACCCCAATTTGAGGTCCAAAACACTCCTGTTTTCAGGAAGTGTAGAAATCGACCTAGTTGAATTTCCGTCGTGGAGCCTTCCTGGCCTCACCCACGCAACATATTTTCACCACATGTGGTGATGACGTTGTGCGGTCACCTCCTTCCTGGCTTTGACCAGGGTAGGTATGACCTCTTATGGAATGCCTTTTCCCCTCAGGATCCGGCATTCAACCGCCATGCCGTCAAACGCAGCCGCGGTAAGTCTTGGAATAGACATGGTACTTGCTGAATCAAGTCCCTTCTTAGCTCCCCAGGCCCTTAGTCCTCTGTGAGCATTTCTTGAAGTTCCGGGTACCAAGTCCCTCTTGGCCAATCCGGAGCCACTAGTATAGTTCATACTCCTCTATGTCTTATAATTCTCAATACCCTGGTTATGAGAAACAGAGGAGGGAACACATACACAGACTGGTACACCCACGGTGTTACCAGAACATCCACAGCTATCGCCTGAAGGTCTCATGACCTGGCGGAATACCTGTCCCGTTTTTTGTTCGGGCGGGACGCCATCATGTCCACCTTTGGTCTTTGCCAACGGTCCACAATCATGTTGAAAAACTTCCCTATGAAGTTTCCACTCTCCCGGGTGGAGGTCATGCCTGCTGAGGAAGTCTGCTTCCCAGTCGTCCACTCCCGGAAAGAACACTGCTGACAGTGCTATCACATGATTTTCCGCCTAGCGAAAAATCCTTGCAGTTTTCACTGCCCTCCTGCTTCTTGTGCCGCCCTTCTGTTTACGTGGGCGACTGCCGTGATGTTATCCCACTGGATCAATACCGGCTGACCTTGAAGCAGAGGTCTAGCTAAGTTTAGAGCATTATAAATTTGCTCTAAGCTTATTTATGCGGAGAGAATTCTCCAGACTTAATCACACTTCCCTGGAAATTTTTTCCCTGTGTGACTGTTCCCCAGCCTCTCAGGCTGGCCTCCGTGGTCACCGGCATCCAATCCTGAATGCCGAATCTGCGGCCCTCTAGAAGATGAGCACCCTGTAATCACCACAGGAGAGACACCCTTTTCCTTGGATATAGGGTTATCCGCTGATGCATCTGAGGATGCGATCCGGACCATTTGTCCAGCAGATCCCACTGAAGAGTTCTTGCGGGAAATCTGCCGAATGGAATTGCTTCGTAATAAGCCACCATTTTTACCAGGACTCTTGTGCAATGATGCACTGACACTTTTCCTGGTTTTAGGAGGATCCCGATTAGCTCGGATAACTCCCTGGTTTTCTCCACTGGGAGAAACACGTTTTTCTGGACTGTGTCCAGAATCTTCCCTAGGAACAGTAGACGTGTCGTCGGAAAAAGCTGCGATTTTGGAATATTTAGAATCCACTCGTGCTGTCGTAGAACTACTTAAGATAGTGCTACTCCGACCTCCAACTGTTCTCTGGACCTTGCCCTTATCAGGAAAGCGTCCATGTTTCTTTTAAGAAAAATCATCATTCCGGCCATTACCTTGGTAAAGACCCGGGGCGCCGTGGACAATCCAAACGGCAGCGTCTGAACTGATAGTGACAGTTCTGTACCAGGAACCTGAAGTACCCTTGGTGAGAAGGGCAAATTTGGACCTGTAGGTAAACGTCCCTGATATCCAGTGACATCATATCGTCCCCTTCTTCCTGGTTCGCTATCACTGCTCCGAGTGACTCCATCTTGATTTGAACGCTTGTATGTAAGTGTTCAAATATTTCAGATCTCACCGAGCCGGTTGGCTTCAGTACCACAATATAGTGTGGAATACTACCCCCTTCCTTGTTGTAAGAAGGGTACTTTGATTATCACCTGCTGGGAATACAGCCTGTGAATTGTGTGAGGGGGAGACGTCTCGAATTTCCAATGTACACCTGGGATATTACATGTAGGATCCCGGAGTTCCCTTGCGAGTGTTGCTGAAACTCTTGAGATGACCCCCTACCGCACCTGAGTCCGCTTGTACGGCCCCAGCGTTATGCTGCGGACTTGGCAGAAGCCGTGAGGAGCTTCTGTTCCTGGGAATGAGCTGCTTGCTGCAGTCTTCTTCCCTTTCCTCTCCCCCTGGGCAGATATGACTGGCCTTCGCCCGCCTGCCCGTATGGGGACGAAAGGACTGAGACTGAAAAGACTGTGTCCTTTTCTGCCAATATGTGACTCGGGGTAACAAAAGGTGGATTTTTCAGCTGTTGCCATGGCCACCAGGTCCAATGGACCGCCCCTTTATACGGCAATACTTCCATATGCCGTCTGGAATCTGCCTCACCTGACCACTGTCGTGTCTTCGTCTGGCAGATATGTACATCACATTTACTCTTGATGCCAGAATGCAAATATGCCTCTGCGCATCACACATATATAGAAATGCATCCTTAAAATGCTCTATAGACAATAAAATCCTGTCCCTGTCAAGGGTATCAAAATTTTCAGTCAGGAAATCCGACCAAGCCCCCTCAGCGCTGCACATCCAGGCTGAGGCGATTGCTGGTCGTAGTATAACACCAGTATGTGTGTATATACTGTTATGATATTTTCCAGCTTCCTATCAGCTGGCTCCTTGAGGGCGGCCGTATCTGGAAACGGTAACGCCATGTTTTTTATAAGCGTGTGAGCGCCTTGTCCACCCTAAGGTGTGTTTTCCAACTCGCCCTTACTACTGGCGGGAAAAAGGGTATACCGCCCATAACTTTCTGTCGGAGGAACCCCACGTATCATCACACACTTCATTTAATTTATCTGATTCAGGCAAAACTACAAGTAGTTTATTCCCACCCTACAAAATACCCTTATTTGTGGTACTTGTGGTATCAGAAATACGTAACACCTCCTTCATTGCCCTTAACATGTAACTTGTGGCCCTAAAGGAAAAATACGTTTGTTTCTTCACCGTCGACACTGGGGTCAGTGTCCGTGTCAGTGTCTGTCGACCGACTGAGGTAATTGGGCGTTTTTACAAGCCCCTGACGGTGTCTGAGACGCCTGGACCGATACTAATTTGTCCGCCGGCTGTCTCATGTCGTCAACCGGCTTGCAGCGTGTTGACATTATCACGTAATTCCATAAGTAAGCCATCCATTCTGGTGTCGACTCCCTAGAGAGTGACATCACCATTACAGGCAATTTTCTCCGTCTCCTCACCAACATTTTCCTCATACATGTCGACACACACGTACCGACCTACAGCACACACATACAGGGAATGCTCTGATAGAGGACAGGACCCACTAGCCCTTTGGGGAGACAGAGGGAGAGTTTGCCAGCACACACCAAAAGCGCCATAATGTATATAACAACCCTAGAAGGTGTTGTTTCTATATATGGGCTCTTAATATATAATTATATCGCCAATTTATGCCCCCCTTCTCTTTAACCCTGTTTCTGTAGTGCAGGGGAGAGTGGGAGCCTTCCTCACCAGCGGAGCTGGTCAGGAAAATGGCGCTGAGTGCTGAGGAGAATAAGCTCCGCCCCTTTCACGGCGGGCTTTTCTCCCGGTTATTAGGAAAACTGGCCTGGGTTAA
This sequence comes from Pseudophryne corroboree, assembly GCF_028390025.1. Classification (NCBI taxonomy): domain Eukaryota; kingdom Metazoa; phylum Chordata; class Amphibia; order Anura; family Myobatrachidae; genus Pseudophryne; species Pseudophryne corroboree. The sequence goes on along the minus strand of NC_086449.1, from coordinate 483,708,229 downwards.
ATACATACATATAGCCTTAATGGCTATATGTGATGTATTTATTTGCCAAATAGGTATTTATATTGCTGCCCAGGGCGCCCCCAGCAGCGCCCTGCACCCTCCGTGACCGTGTCAGTGAGCCGTGTAGCAACAATGGCGCACAGCTGCAGTGCTGTGTGCTACCTCTCTGAAGACTGTGAAGTCTTCTGCCGCCTGTTTCCGGACCTCCTTTCCGCCGTCTTTCTTCAGCGTCTGTAAGGGGGATCGGCGGCGCGGCTCCAGGACGAACCCCAGGCTGACCTGTGTTCCAACTCCCTCTGGAGCTCAGTGTCCAGTAGCCTAAAACTTCAATCCTCCTGCACGCAGGTGAGTTGCAAGTCTCTCCCCTAAGTCCCTCGTTGCAGTGATCCTGTCGCCAGCAGGAATCACTGATTAGAAACCTAAAAAAAAACTTTACTAAACAGCTCCTTAAGAGAGCCATCCAGTTTGCACCCTTCTCGGACGGGCACAAAAACCTAACTGAGGCTTGGAGGAGGGTCATAGGGGGAGGAGCCAGTACACACCATGTGACCTAAAAAGCTTTTTAGATGTGCCCTGTCTCCTGCGGAGCCCGCTATTCCCCATGGTCCTGACGGAGTCCCCAGCATCCACTAGGACGTTAGAGAAACAGGGACTACAATTTCTTCGTTAAGGTGAAATTTAGATACAACCTTAGGAAGATACTCAGATTCAGTTCCGAGAACTGCTCTATCTGTATAAAAAATCAGAAATGGAGGATGACATAGCAATGCCCCTAAATCTGAAACTCTTCTAGCTGAAGCCACAGCCAGTAGAAAGAGAACATAAGCTGTCAACCATTTAAGATCCACTCTTTTAAGTGGTTCAAATGGGGTAACTTAAAGGGCCTTTAGAACTAAATTTAAGTCCCAAGGCACAGTATGAGGAACAACAGGAGGTTGAATGCTCAGCATTCCCTGGAAAAAAGTGAGCAGATCCTGTAGGTTGGCAATTTTCTTTTGGAACCATACAGTCAGTGCTGACACTTGCACTCTCACGGAACCCATTCAACCTTTATCCATTCCTGCCTGAAGGAATGCCAGGACTCTGGAAACTCTGAAAGACCTAGGATCAAATTTTCATTCACTGCACCACTGAATATAGGCTTGCCATATTCTGTTATAAATGCGAGTTGAGGAAGGTTTCCTTGCTCTGAGCATTGTGTGAATTACCTGTTCTGAGAATCCTCTTGACTTCAGGATAGAGGCCTCAAGAGCCACGCCGTCAAAGACAGTCGAACCAGATGTCTGTGATAGCAAGGCCCTTGAGTCAGTTGATCTGGACGTTGAGGGAGTAGGAATGGAGCATCTATCGACCTCCTCTGCAGATCTGTGTACCGATGCCTTCTGGGCCAAGCTGGAGCTATTAGTATCACGGCACCCTTTCCTTGTTTTACCTTGCTCACCACCCTGGGTAATAGGGCGATGGGAGGAAACACATAGGCCAGATGAAAATCCCATCTTACTGACAGGGCATTCACAAAGATTGCTTTGGGATCCTTTGTTCTTGATCTGTATGCGGGAACCTTGTGGCTCTGACAGGATGCCAAGAGATCGATCTCTGGCAACCCCCATCTGTCGACCAGGGTTTGGAAGACTTCCGGGTGTAGAGTCCATTTGTTTGCATGAATGATGTGCCGACTGAGAAAATACGCTTCCCAGTTTAGGACTCCTGGAACGAACACTGTGGACAAGACTGGAAGAAGTTCTGTCCACTTTAACGTGTGACTTATCTCTTTCATTGCATTCTGGCTGTGAGTTCCTCCCTGATGATTGAGGTACGCTTCTGCCGTTGCATTGTCCAAGCGGATTTGAACTGGTTTTCCCTGAAGGATGTCTTTTGCCTGAACCAACACCATGTATATGGCTCAGAGTTCCAATATATTTATTGGCAGGCAACTTTCTTCCTTGGTCCACTGCCCCTGGAAGCAATTCCTTCCTGACACCGCTCCCCAGCCTTGAAGGCTGGCATCTATTGTCAGAATTTCCCAATCTGATATCCAAAAGGGTCTCCATTTGTCCAGATGGAATGTCTGTAACCACCAGGCTAATGACTTCCTTACTTCCAGACTAAAGACCATAGTCTGCGTTTTTATTGTCTGATGAAAACCATTCCATTTGGTAAGCATAAGATGTTGCAGAGGCCTTGAATGGAACTATGCATACTCTTGCCATGTCAATCCCATCACATGCATTGCTGCGTGAATGGATACCTTTCGACTGTGTAGCAGCTCCTGAATCCTTAACTGAACTTTGGATATTTTGTTCAGAGGGAAAGTTACTCTCTAAAGGCTCGAATCCAGTCCAGGCCCCAAGTGAGTCATCTGCTGTGACGGGACCAGAGACGATTTTGCCCAATTTATGAGCCAACCGTGCTTCTGCAGACACTCTATTGTCTGTAGCAGATGACACATAAGCAATTCCCGAGACTGTGCCAGCATTAAAAGATTGTCGAGGTATGGAAAAATTCTTATCCTCTGCTGGCAAAGATAAGCTGCCATTACCACCACAATTTTGGTAAATACTCTGGGGGCTATGGCCAATCCGAATGGTAGAGCCTGAAACTGAAAATGCTGTTGAAGGATAGCAAACCTGAGATAGCGCTGATGGCACAGGGCTATAGGAACATGTAAGTAAGCATCCTGGATATCCAGGGACACCATAAAATCCCCTGGCTCCATGGCCAAAATGATGGAATGTAAAGTCTCCATGAATTCAAGGCACCCAAATGTACTTGTTCAGCTTTTTTAAATTGAGTATGGGCCGGAATGACCCATTTGGCTTCTGGACTAGAAACCCTGTCCTCGTTGTGCAGGAGGAACTGGAATAATTACTCCTGAATGAAGCAATTTCTGAACTGCCTCTTGCAAAGCCCTGGCTTTCGTCTCTACCAAAGACGGGCTGGTACAAAAAACCTTTGAGGAGGGTTATTCTTGAAAGCAAATGCATAACCGTGAGATACCGCATCTTGCACCCAGGCATCTGTAGTAGACTGCTGCCATATCTGTGCAAAATGAAGAAGTTGGCCTCCCACCCTGGGGTCCCCCAGGTGGAGGCCCGCACCATCAGGCTGATGGCTTATCTTCTGTTTTAGAAGCCGATCCTCTAGTAGCCCAATGCTTTTTAGTCTTACCAGACCTGTTGTATTGGGACTGTTTGCCATCACCTTTTCCTTTAGACTGAAAAGGCCAAAAAGCTGGAATCTTAGGCTTGAATTTGTATGTGGAAGGAAATATACATTATGGTAAGAAATTACCGTTAATAACGGTATTTCTCATAAGTCCACAGGTATCCACAGGATAACATTGGGATATGATGGAGCGACAGCGGATTGGCACCAAACGATCACAAGCTTTCAGGCCTCCCAGAATGCACCGGGCTCGTCCATATAATCCCGCCCACTGACTCAGTCAAATCAGTTGTTTCCAAAGCATATAGGCAGGAGCATTATGTAGAACCCTATTCAGGCGAAAAACCCACATGCACACTCTTCCATGCAAGAGGGAAGAGTTTAGTGAGTACACAGATTCTCAAATCAGGTGCGTCAGGGTGGGATCCCTGTGGAGTTAGGAGAAATAAGTAACCATACCATAACGTATATTTCTCCGGCAGGGTCCACAGGTTATCCACAGGATAACATTGGGATTTCCCAAAGCAATTTTTAGTGGTGGGGATGCTCCTGATCAATAGGAGAACCCTATGCCCGAATTGAGCATCATGAGAGGCAAAGATATCCCAAGCATAATGTCTGATTGAATGTGTTTATTGGAAGCCATGTGGCTACCTTACATATCTGTTCTGCTCACGCACAATATTGTGCTAACCATGAAAGATCTTCCTTGCATGTAAAGTAAGCAGAGACATTAGCCAGGACAGGGAGATCAATTTAAGAATATGCTTCTGAAATAATCATTCGAAGCCATCTTGCTAGCGTCTGTTTAGTAGCAACCATCTCCTCTTGTGAAAACCGTAGAGGATAAAAAGAGAATGTGTCTTTCTAATGGCACTGGTACAATCCATGTAAATAATTCATGCCCGGACTACATCCAGCGACGCATCTCCCGCAGAAAATCCCGATTACTGAAAACCGGGACTATAATATCTTCGGTAAGGTGGAATGTAGATTACCCCTTAGGAAGATACCCAGATCTAGTTCTGAGAACTACTTTATCTGGATAACATCAGAAAAAAGGAGATTAGCATGAAAGTGCTCCTAAATCTGACTTTCTTCTAACTGATGCCATAGTCCGCTAAATGAGAACTTTAGCTGTCAACCCTTTAAAATCCACTTAACTTAGTGGTTTAAACAGAGCAACTTGACAGGCTTTGAGGACTAGATTTAGATTCCCTGACCCTGTAGTAGGAAAAGGGGAAGGTTGAGGGCGTTGCATTCCCTGGGAAAAGAGTGCACCCATTCTGCAATTTGGCATTTCTCTTTCGGAACCTTACCGTCAATGCTGACACTTGTATATCCAAAAGAGGCCACCGCTAAACCTTCATTTATTCCTGTTTAAAGGAAATAGCAAAAACCCTGGAAACTCTGCAATATTTCGGGTCCATACCTCACTTATTGCACCAATGCATATAAGCTTGCCATATTTGGTGATAAATATGAGTTAAGGAAGTTTTTCCTTGCTCTGACTCCTTGTGAGAATCCTCTGGATCTCAGTATATAGATTTCAAAAGCCATGCCATTAAAACAGTTGATCCAGATATCTGTGATAATCAAGGACCCTGTCTTAGTCTGGACGTAGAGGAAACATAAAAAGTATTCAACATTTTCTGTGGATCTGGGTACCAACCCCTTCTGGGTCAAGCCGGGGCTTATTAGGCTCCCGCCATCTTTATTGTGTTTTCCTCACTATCCTGAGTAACAGAATGATTTGAGAAACACATAAGGGAAATAAAATTCCCATTAAAAAGAATTTCACAAGATCACCTCTTTTGTTCCTGACCCGATTATGGCTTTTGTTGTTCAGATGGGACTTCATGAGAATTATCTCTGGCCAAGCCCATTTGTCTACCCGAGTCTGAAATGACTATAGGGTGCAAGCCCATTCATTTACCTGAATGGCGTGTCGACTGAGAAATCAGCTCTTCCGTTTAGGACTTCTGGAACAAACCCTGAGGACAAGGCTGGAAGATGGAGTTCTGCACATTTTAGTATGTGATTTACCTCCTTCCTCGCTATATATCTGCGTGTTCTTGTCTGAAAGTAAGGGTACACTACTGTCCTTTCCTTGTCCTTGCGGATCTGGACTGATCTTCCTTTAGGAATGTCCTGTGCCTGAATCAGGACTCAGTATATGGCCTGAAGTGATAACAGATTTATTAGTAGGCACGTTTTTTCTGTGGTCCATAATCCCCGGAATCATAAATTCCGAAAAATTGGCCTCAATAGTCGAAACGACTTGTATTTGTTGTCAGAATTTCTCCCCCTGATATCCAAAAATAAAAAGGTATCCTCTAATCTAGATGGAATGTCTGTAGCCCTCAGGCTACTTCTCACCTTTCTCTACCAGTACCACATACTTGTTTGTGCACTGTCCAACTGGCCCATCTACGCCACCTGGTATTCACAGACGGTCTTGCGCCCGGAGATTTTAACCCGGTACAACACTGCGTAACTTCCAACCTCATTGAGATTGGACATATCCAGTGTGATGCGGCCTTAGATGGAGGAGATGCTGAAAAAGTCTTGAGTGGAAATATGCCCACTTCATCATGTGTATTGTTAACACCATCAAACCCACCACTCGCATTGCTGCGTGAATCAATATTGTTTGACATTGTAATCATCTCCTAGTTTTGCCTTGGATATCTTGTTCCGAGGTAACTACTTTCTGCAAACTCGAATTCAGTATAACCCCACCATGAGTTATGTTACGGAACCAGATGATACCATTTATGAACCACCCGTGCCTCTGCAGACAAGTTATTTGTATGTTGTAGATGACACAGAACCTTTCCTGTATTTGTGTCAGGATAGGAAGGTGGTCCAGGTATGGCAATCTTTCTTATCTCTACTAACGGAGATAAATTGCCATAATCATTTTGGTACTCGGGCTGTGGCTAACCCAAAGGGTACGGCCTAACTGAATTTTTTGCTGAAGAATAGTAACTTTTAAATAACACTGAATGACAGTGTTATAGGAGACTGAAGGTAAAGTCCCTGACTTATCCAGGAATACCCTGTATTATATTGGCTCCTTACCCAAGTATGGAGCTGCCTCCACGTTAACTGTATTACCAAAATTTCTTTGTTTTGAAAATGATAATGGAGCGAGGGATTTTTGCCCCAGGTGGGAATAAACCCTCCATTGTGCATGGATTACTGGAATGACAATTCCTGACAAAACGTTTTCTGAATTGCTTCATGCAAATCCCTCGCCTACGTCTCTACCTGAGACAGGCTGAAACCGAATACATTTTAGGAGAATGGTTCCAGAAGGGAAAGTATAACCCTAGAGATACCGCTTCTTGCACTCAGGCATCTATTTATAAACTGCTATCAGATCTGTGCCTGAAGAAGTTGGCCCCCCATCCTTCTGGAATCCACCAGAAGGAGACCTGCACCATCATACTGATGGCTTCTGGTTTCGAAGAAGACCTGTGGTTAACTTTGCTTCTTTGCCTTACAAAACAAATTGTATTAAGGCTGTCACGTTCTTTTATGACCGACAAGGCCAATTCAGACCCGTATATTTGGGGGTTATATGTGGAAGGGAACGTGACCTTCCTGGAGTCTGTTTCTGACTCCAGAATAACTGTTAATTCAACCAGAAACTCCCAGCCAAAGCAAGATATTTCAGAACCTTCCTTGATTCTGCATCAGCTTCCCATGTGCAGATGAAGGGTTTATGTTGTGCCTAGGCACAGAACTATTCAAGATAGCCGTGGCCCTCTCTATACATGAACCAAGCTGTTCTAGAACAGCGATTGTTTTGCCGATACCCTAGAACCTTAGTGTCCATATGCGCTACATGGGATTCTCTCCCTTGCCGGTGCTGAAACTTGTTTTCCATTACCTCAGCCCAATGTTCATATAGCACCTGGTATTTCAAGATGGTTTCCCATCGAAGAACTTAATCAGGCCGAGCACTGCCTAGCTCCAAATCTATTGAGATTGAGCCTATCCAGTGTGGCGTAGCTGTAGTCTACAAGGTAAAGTCCTGGCTGGCCTTGTAACTGCCCCAGACAGAGACAATATGGTCTTATTCTTTTGATGGCAGAGGCCCTACAGATTTTTGCATTATCCAAAGATATGCATATCTATTTTTGGGAGGCACTTCCCTATTTAAAACCGTCCCTATCTTGAAAAAGATATCGGAATCCCATTTACTGGGTATTCTACTTTATTGGGTGTGCCCCAAACCTTTTTCCAGAATTCTGCTCTCGTGCAGAAAACCTTTTGGGACGTTTAAACAGAAGTGCCTTATTGTTACCCCAGGCTTTGATGCCTTATTGACAGCCTATTTTTGCTCTCATTTATTCAACTTATTCATTTAGCTGATATCTTTTACCTGTTCTTCGTATGTTGAAGTAGAGTATATGGAGCTTTCATCGTCTGATGATTTCATGTGTAATATGTGAAGTCGATTATCTATTTACATTCGGTTCATCAGCTTGTCTTATTGAAGATGCTGTTGGGGATATACCACAATCAGTGAGCAGCATGTGTTAATATTGTAAGAATTAACATTTCAGCTAAACTGTACAAGGTCTGTGCAAACATCGCCCTCAATGGGTCTATCTTTACCTGATATAATCAGGAATGTATTATGCTAAACAGCAAATCATTTTTACACATAACCATCCTGTAATCATATAGGATAATACAGTTTTAACCGAACAACAACATTGTTGCCCTTAGATATGATAAATACTCAGCACTTTCACAGTGTACTACACAAATTCTGTGACTGCAATTACCTTTCTCTAAAATGATATGTGTGACCCTTCCCATGCACCTGCATTAAGGATCAGAAGTAGCAACCGACAATCATTTATTATTATTAAGTCAGCATCACACTAGCAGTCAGTCACATATTATACATATCATATGAGCAGATTATCAACTACGAACACATCTCAAAGCATGTAGGAGTACATATTACTGGTTCTGTTCTATACAGATCTTTAAAGTATTCAGATGCATTGCGAAGAAGCAACAGTATTGTACATAAACTCATATGCAATTGGCACTAAAGTTAACTATTCATATTATAAAGGTAGATAGAATTTTAGTGCTGTATAACCCTTACTCTGTAGAGTGGGATATAGGGAGACTCACCCCACTTCCAGGATCGATCAATATACGTTAGCAAACCGCTGAGTGGATCCAGACACTACTAGTGTACACTGCCGCTCCGGTATTTTTATAGGACACAGACGCTCAGTGAACATTAGTGCATGCAGACGCTCTGTCTGTGACCCAGTCTCTTAGCGGTCAAACTTTAGTGTATACAGATGCAGCGCCATGCTGCGACCGAGTTTCCTCGTGGTAGTATCTGAGACGGAAGTGAGGCAATCAGTTCATGGCGGGAGATGCTCGGAAATTGGTCATGAGCTGGGGGGAGGGGCGACCAGGAGAGCGTCTGACTCCCCACTGCTGGCATCAACCCTACGGATGACAGCCTCGAACTAATCCTGGCGCCTTCTGATCCATAAAGCCCAGCGCTAGAGCACCTGTGGTGGTGGCGCACCAGCTACTGTTTGGAAGTCTCCTCCCAAATCAGTGCGGCTGTGTCCGTGTTCCCCATCTAAGCGGAACCGATGCCTTACCTTCTCCCTGTGCTCCGGCCACAGCCTGGTAACGTCTGCTGGACCTGCTAGTAACATCTGACACATACGCCCGTCGAGACAGCACTTGTACCGTGGGTAAGCGTTGTTGCAACCGGCGGGGAGTTGTTGGAGCGACTCTTTCCAATATGCGTGTAAGACACTGTTAGGAAAGTTCACTCAAAAAAAAAAAAGGTAAGACTATAAAAATAAATCAAATAAAGCTTAGGGCTGCCAAACACAGCAGCCCTGTGACCATGGTCCAGCTCCTGCCGCACCAAACAAAAAACTGATTTGACAGAGTCATTGGGCGGGATTATATGGACGAGCCCGGTGCATTCTGGGAGGCCTGAAAGCTTGTGATAGTTTGCTGCCAATCCGCTGTCGCTCCATCATATCCCAATGTTATCCTGTGGATAACCTGTGGACCCTGCCGGAGAAAGTTTACTTTCTTGGAGTCTGCTTCTGACTCCAAAATACTGGTTAATTCTTTACAAAAAAGAATATCTCCAGTAAAAGGTAAAGACTCCAAAAACTTCTTGAATTCTGAATCAGCTTTCCATGTACGTAGCCAAACTGCTCTGTGAGCGGCTACTGCTGAGGCTGATGCTTGAGAGGCAATTGTACCCATATCCAAGGCTGCTTCTTCCAAAAATATTGCAGCCTGTTTAATATGTGCAACATGGGATTTTTGCTCTTCAGATGTCATTGAAATTTCCCCTTCCAATGCATCCGCCCAAGCAGCCACTGCTTTAGCCATCCAGGATGAAGCCATGGCTGCTCTAATGATTTCCCCAGACAGGGAAAAAATGTTTTTTAGAAAACCATCTACTCTCCTATCCGTGACATCATTTAATGATGTTGAAGGCAGAGGTAATGTAGATTTTCACACTAATCGAATAACATTCGTATCTACTTTGGGGGCTACCTCCCTCTTTAAACAGGTTAATTCTAAATTTCTTACTGGGCGTAGCCCAAGCCTCTTCCGTAATTTTCATCAGCTGGTCTGACCCAGGAAACTCAGTCTTAACTGTTTTGGGATGTCTAAATACAGGTGCCTTGGATTTTAACATAGGCTCTGCTGATTCTTCTAAGGATAGAATGGCATTCATTGCATTAATTAACTCAGATATGTCCACTGAGCTGAGACCTTCTTCCTCATCTTCGTATGCAGAACCAGAGTGTAACGAGTCTTCCTCTTTTGACGAATCCTCATCTGAAACATGTGTAGTCTGTGAAGATGTTATTTCATGTCTATGCGGTTTACTTACCATTGGCTTTTCAGCCTGTTTCTGTTGAGAGGCTACTGCTTCCCCTACTGGAAATGATAAACCGCAGTTGGAATGCTGCACATAAGGGTTAATAGTGTAACCTTTCCCTGGTACAGAAGTTGGAATTATCCGCTCAGCTATACTGGATAATGTCTGTGCAAACATAGCCCATGGGGGATCAACTTGCACCTGTGTCTGCCTTCAATTTTTTTAAGAGACCTTGATGAAAGCTAAAACAATCTGCACACGAACCAACCTGAACCAGATCCTGAGAGGTTAACCCAGCTTTGCATGACAAATATGATATGAGTGTTGGTGCTGCTGTGAGTGTATTATCCTCACCTTTGACACTTTTAGACATATTAAATAATCAGACACTTTCACAGTGTACTACACAATTTGTGGCTGTAATCACTTTAAGATCTGTTAAAGTGACATACAATCTGACCCTACCCTGTTTAGCACCAGCATTGATGATCAGAATAGACAAAATTATAGTAAGTCAGCAATCACACTAGCAATAAGTCACAGTTTAAACATTAGTATAATAAGCAATATGAGCACATAATCAACTAGATACATTTCAAGTATGCAGGAGAAACATAACTGCATTACTTTATATAAGTTTTAAACATATTCAGACACATAGCGAAAGAAACCACGGTAATATCATCAACAAAATAGACTGGAGCTGGCGCTGGCTGCTTTTCCAATAATTAAAACAGTTGGACAACTATGGATGATGAAAAAAATATTTAAATTTATTATTAAACACTAGTTAATAAATAAAAACATGAATAAAATCAATGAACATATTCATATGAAGTTAGGGCATATATGGAGCTGGAATGATTTGGAATGTGCTGCTAAATAAATGTCCACTAAGGATCCCGGACTGGAACGCTGAACCAAAAAGTTCCCTGGGGAAATAAGTTGAATTACAGCTGGTTTTACCCGTATAATCGGAGACTTCCAAATGCTTTATAGAAAACAGCAGGCACGCTGTATCACTTGTATCCAAGCTGGGTCTCTCCGAATGGTGCTGTAGTGTGGAGGTCCCACAGGGAATGGTTCCAAGGCAATGTTCCAAAGTGTAGTTAGTAAATGTCCATATCTGGATCCTGTTGTGATGCGGAGTGTTTATATTTAGGCAGCTTCTTCACACTTAACGCGTTTCCCTAGGCACGGTCACCTAGCTTCATCAGAAGTAAAGCTCCCTCTGATTCAGGGATCTATTTAAACCCTGTTTGATCACCTGATGCCCAACAGGTGTGTAGCAATAAAATATCAATCATCCATAGTTTTTATAAAAATACTACTTTTACAGCCTAATTAATCCTATTAAATAGATAGAGCGATGTGTAGGAGGCAAACCAACAAGAAAAATACATATATAATATGACATATAAATATAAATAAGACAAAAATAGAGTGGAAGAGATGTCAGAGGTCAGTGCGGTCACATGACCAAAATCCAAACTCAGAAACTTTACTGATTTCCATGCAACTCTCATAGATCTCTTTAGACCACTGTATATATGTACAACTCAGGTCCACAGATATTACCTGAGATGATATTATCTTTTCTGAATACTTAGTATCCCAGTCTCATTGTCCCGTATTGTGACTCCGTGTCCCCCGGTCACGTGACCATCTTCGGCGGAAGCCGCTCGGTTGCCTAGCAACCCGAGTCAGCTCCCATACGCCGTATCCGGCCCGTGGTTGGTGTGGTTGCCTGGCAACCCCATGATCGTCCTCGCGATGCGCGATGACGTCATTTACCTGACACGTGATCCCTAAAGACGGAACTAATCAGACAAGGATACCAAAACTAAATTGCCCAACTGTGGGCATAGGCAAGAGGACATAAAACCGCATTAATAAAGAATGGGGATAGTAGTGCATAAATATATACATGACATATGTAAACGCTTCCAATTATATTATACTAATCCACAATCTCGTTCTCAACCTTCAGAGTTATTTTATAAGAAAGATGGAGTACATATATCAATTATATCGATCAGATGGAGCTTATATGCATTGTATAGTCCACTTCATAGAGCAATTATACATATTAACATTCGGTCATCCTATACAGCAGATTTTTATTAATTTTCCTTATATTGTATATGTTACAAATTTGGTAAAAATTCATCATTGTTCCCCCTTCAAGATGATAAAGGACATATACGGAGCAGTAGTATTATCAATGATCCCTATTGATGATACTTAATGGTACAGGATTTATTGCAATGATAATAAGATATCCCAAGGAACATAGAAAGCGGACATGCCACATTTTCATAAACCCACTGGATGTGAGCAAAAGGGGGGGGGGGGGGGTAAGGGAGGGGGGGAAAGGGGGGGGGGGGAGGAATTAGGGGGGAGGGGGGAGGAAGGGGGGGGGGGAAGGAAAGGGAAAGGGCGAGGGGGGGAAAGAACAAACAATCCGAACGGGATTTTTATTTTTATTTATTATCTCCAGAGCTTGTTGTCCCTGCCATGATACGGTGGTCGTCCGGCAGCAGAGGGTCCCCTATTAATAGGGGTATACCGATTCACCCAAGTTGTTCTGGATGTACGCTCAGACTGGACGTGCTCACAGGGATAAACCACCGTCCCGTCCAGGCTTTGCGTGATCACCTCTACTGCCAAACAAACCACAAACAGGTGTCACAGAGTTGTCACCCGTACCAACCATAGCTAGGGGCAGTCAAGCTTTGATGAGATTTTGAGATATATATGTTTTTAAATCACTATGTTTAATTCCATTGTCTCGTTTAGCCCAGTTGGATGTACTGAGTTAAACTGTAACATCCAATATATCTCTCTCTTACATAGAGTGGTATACCTATCACCACCCCTCGCAGTGGGTGCCACGTGTTCTAGAGCTATAATGGAAAGGCATCCAGGGTCTTTCTGATGTATATTTAGGAAATGTCTAGATACACTGTGTTTAGGAAAACCTTTGGTAATATTTCTTTTGTGCTCCATGAACCTGGTGCGTAATTTTCTAGTGGTGCGGCCCACATAATATAAATGGCAGCTACACCAGAGTAAATATATGACATATGAAGTGTCACAATTCATAAATGATTTGATTAAGTGCACACCAAGTTTGTTTGGTAAATCCACCGACATTGTTTTTCTTGGTGTGTGTGCACATACTTGACATTTATTTTTTCCACAATGAAAGAAGCCTAGTGGTTTTTTTGTTAACCAATCAGATCCTGACACACATTGCCCTTTTTTATCATCATCCTTTATCATTTTCAGGTGACTGGGTGCCAAAAGGGTTTTTAATGACCTATTCTTTCTATATATTATTTGGGGTACTTTAGGTAGTGTATCTATCAGTATGCGATCCTGTCTTAGTATTTTAAAGTTTCTGTTTATTATGTTACGGATCTCTCCGGCACAGCTATTGTATTTACAAACAAATGCTGAACCTCTATCCATTTTATCCACAGATCTATCTTTCCTAGGATTGTATTTTAGGAGGCTGTTTCTCTCCAAGTCATACACTTCCCTAAATGCTTTTTGTAAGAGATTATCAGGATAACCACAATCCCTAAAGGATTTGAGTAAATTTTCTGCTTGTTCCACAAAGATGTCAGAATTGGAACAATTTCGCCTCAGGCGAATGAGTTGTCCCTTGGGAATATTCTGTTTCCAAGGTCTAAAGTGTGAACTGGTGAAGTGTAAATAAGAATTAGTGTTAGTTTTTTTATTATATGTGGATGTGACAATTTTGTCGTTAATAATCTCAAGGTTTATATCCAAAAAATTGATTTTAGAGGTATGAAAGGTGGAGGTGAAAGAAAGATTATATTCATTGCAAGAAAGAGACTTAATAAAATGTGTCGCAGAATCAAAATCCCCATCCCAAATAATAAATAAATCATCAATATAGCGCCCATAGAGGACCAGGTTCCCCGCCCAGTCGCCATCCCACACATGGGTTTGTTCAAACTCCCCCATGTATAGGTTGGCATAGCTGGGCGCGAACCTGGTCCCCATGGCTGTGCCCATAACCTGTAAATAAAAAACACCATGAAATAAAAAATAATTATGTGAAAGAATAAAGGAAATGGATGTGATAAGAAATGATTTTTGTTCCTCACTGAGGTCATCGTCAGAGTCAAGTCTCTTTTTGATCACCTCACATCCCAAATGATGGGGGATGTTGGTGTAAAGGGCGGAAACATCTAGAGTGAGAAAGGCATAAGAGTCTTTCCATACGATGGTGTTGATTAAATTCAAAAAATGTGTAGTGTCTTTAATGTGAGACCTCAGTGAGGACACTCGTGATTGTAGAAAAGAATCAACGTAAAATTAAAGATTAGAAGTCAAAGAATCAATACCAGAAATAATAGGTCTCCCAGGGGGTGCTGTGATGGATTTGTGAATTTTGGGAAGGTAATAAAAAACAGGAATGTGAGGGTGTGCAGGGTATAGAAAATTATATGTATCTCTGGAGATAACTCCAGACTCCAGAGCTCCTTCTAGTAAGATTTTTAATTCCACCTGAAATTTTATAGTCGGGTCCCCTTTAAGTGTATTGTAATGTTCCTGGTTAGTTAATTGTCTTAAAGACTCACTTATATAGTCTGAACGGTCAAGGATTACTATCCCCCCCCCTTTATCAGCTTCCTTAATTATAATGGTGTGATCTTCTGTCAACATTTTAATTGCTTCTTTTTCCTTTTTATTTAAATTAGATGGTTGTTTTTTGTCATAATATTTTTGACACATATCTCTAAAGTCCTCCAATGTAATACGATAGAAGGACTCAATAGAGCTGCTCTTTGCACTGATTGGAAAGAACTCTGATTTTTTCTTAAATTTATCTCTGTTCTTTATATCAAAGATTTTTACCCCATTTCCATTTGAATTTTCTACGTCTGTATTCCCTTCTTGCCATAAACTTTCCAAAGTGTTTAGAAGAATGGTATCTGTACTGTCTAGAATTATGGGGATAGAGGAATCTTGTGTTTCCTTTAAACGTTTATTCGCAAAATAGCGTTTCCGACAGAGCGTACGTATAAATCTGTTCAAATCTACATACAGATCAAATAGATTCGGCCCCCTAGTGGGGGCAAATTTAAGTCCCTTCTCCAGGAGTGCCAATTCTGATGTACTTAGTTGTTTTGAAGAGAGATTGAAAACTTTCTTGTGAATTCTATTTTGATCTGCATTGAAGGTTTTTTTAGATTTAGTAGTACAATGAACATGTTTGTTTCTTAATCGTCCCCCTCTTGTGCCTCTATGCTTGGGTTTCTTGCTCTTTTGTTTCGGAACTCTGCTCTCTGTTTCTTGGGTGGGGACTCCCACCTGTTCAATCTGTGTTCCCTGTCTAAAAAATGATCTTCTCTACTTCTTATTTTATTTCTATAGGAATCTATGGCAGAGGATTCTGCTCGATCTGAATAATGGTCTTGGTGATTTTGGTATTCCTTCCTTCTTGCTCCCATCTGTTTGGGTGACCTTCTAGGATTATCCAGATGGTCCAGAGGTTCAAATCTATTTTTATATTCAGTTGTTTCCCTTCTATTATTAGGTTTTGGTCTATAGAAATCCCTTTCCCTCCCTTGTGTGTTTCTTTGGGTACTTATTTTATGGGTTTGTTTATAATTATTCCTGTAGGTTCTAATTTGATCATTTTTGTAATCAAAAGAATCCCTTTTAAATTTCCTATACTTATTATCCATAAGATTCTTTTCAAAATTAATGACTCTTTCATTAATACGTCTATCTTTTTCTTTAAATTCTGTTAATGACATATATTTGTCCATTGATTTTTTCAAAGAGTCTATTTCCTTTTCAATCTGTTGGACTTTAAATGCTCTAAATTTGATAATGGTTTTTATAAGGGCTAACGAGCAATTGTCCAACAGGTTGTCCCATTCCTTCTGGAATTCGGGATAATCAGAGAAAATAGAGTTTTTGAACAATCTCAAACCCCTTGGTACCATCCCTTTGTCTAGATAGTTCTGCAGGTTGGTACTATCCAACCAATTTCTCGATTCATTTTTTAAGAGATCTTCAAGTGCATAGAAATCCTTATTCATATCATACAGTTCTGAATCAGGTTTATCAATCCCTGAATCACCCCAATTAGTCATATAGGTTTGCCTCCTATCACTTCGCTCTTTAAAATTGGAAAAACAGCTCATGACTGCTGCGTCTGGATATAGACAAAAATATAGAAAGAAGAAAACACTTCCAGGCGCGCTGTCACAGCTGCCAGCAAGGGATTGTCAGTCCCAAAGAGAAAGTTTAAACAACAAAATAGACTGGAGCTGGCGCTGGCTGCTTTTCCAATAATTAAAACAGTTGGACAACTATGGATGATGAAAAAAATATTTAAATTTATTATTAAACACTAGTTAATAAATAAAAACATGAATAAAATCAATGAACATATTCATATGAAGTTAGGGCATATATGGAGCTGGAATGATTTGGAATGTGCTGCTAAATAAATGTCCACTAAGGATCCCGGACTGGAACGCTGAACCAAAAAGTTCCCTGGGGAAATAAGTTGAATTACAGCTGGTTTTACCCGTATAATCGGAGACTTCCAAATGCTTTATAGAAAACAGCAGGCACGCTGTATCACTTGTATCCAAGCTGGGTCTCTCCGAATGGTGCTGTAGTGTGGAGGTCCCACAGGGAATGGTTCCAAGGCAATGTTCCAAAGTGTAGTTAGTAAATGTCCATATCTGGATCCTGTTGTGATGCGGAGTGTTTATATTTAGGCAGCTTCTTCACACTTAACGCGTTTCCCTAGGCACGGTCACCTAGCTTCATCAGAAGTAAAGCTCCCTCTGATTCAGGGATCTATTTAAACCCTGTTTGATCACCTGATGCCCAACAGGTGTGTAGCAATAAAATATCAATCATCCATAGTTTTTATAAAAATACTACTTTTACAGCCTAATTAATCCTATTAAATAGATAGAGCGATGTGTAGGAGGCAAACCAACAAGAAAAATACATATATAATATGACATATAAATATAAATAAGACAAAAATAGAGTGGAAGAGATGTCAGAGGTCAGTGCGGTCACATGACCAAAATCCAAACTCAGAAACTTTACTGATTTCCATGCAACTCTCATAGATCTCTTTAGACCACTGTATATATGTACAACTCAGGTCCACAGATATTACCTGAGATGATATTATCTTTTCTGAATACTTAGTATCCCAGTCTCATTGTCCCGTATTGTGACTCCGTGTCCCCCGGTCACGTGACCATCTTCGGCGGAAGCCGCTCGGTTGCCTAGCAACCCGAGTCAGCTCCCATACGCCGTATCCGGCCCGTGGTTGGTGTGGTTGCCTGGCAACCCCATGATCGTCCTCGCGATGCGCGATGACGTCATTTACCTGACACGTGATCCCTAAAGACGGAACTAATCAGACAAGGATACCAAAACTAAATTGCCCAACTGTGGGCATAGGCAAGAGGACATAAAACCGCATTAATAAAGAATGGGGATAGTAGTGCATAAATATATACATGACATATGTAAACGCTTCCAATTATATTATACTAATCCACAATCTCGTTCTCAACCTTCAGAGTTATTTTATAAGAAAGATGGAGTACATATATCAATTATATCGATCAGATGGAGCTTATATGCATTGTATAGTCCACTTCATAGAGCAATTATACATATTAACATTCGGTCATCCTATACAGCAGATTTTTATTAATTTTCCTTATATTGTATATGTTACAAATTTGGTAAAAATTCATCATTGTTCCCCCTTCAAGATGATAAAGGACATATACGGAGCAGTAGTATTATCAATGATCCCTATTGATGATACTTAATGGTACAGGATTTATTGCAATGATAATAAGATATCCCAAGGAACATAGAAAGCGGACATGCCACATTTTCATAAACCCACTGGATGTGAGCAAAAGGGGGGGGGGGGGTAAGGGAGGGGGGGAAAGGGGGGGGGGGAGGAATTAGGGGGGAGGGGGGAGGAAGGGGGGGGGGGGAAGGAAAGGGAAAGGGCGAGGGGGGGAAAGAACAAACAATCCGAACGGGATTTTTATTTTTATTTATTATCTCCAGAGCTTGTTGTCCCTGCCATGATACGGTGGTCGTCCGGCAGCAGAGGGTCCCCTATTAATAGGGGTATACCGATTCACCCAAGTTGTTCTGGATGTACGCTCAGACTGGACGTGCTCACAGGGATAAACCACCGTCCCGTCCAGGCTTTGCGTGATCACCTCTACTGCCAAACAAACCACAAACAGGTGTCACAGAGTTGTCACCCGTACCAACCATAGCTAGGGGCAGTCAAGCTTTGATGAGATTTTGAGATATATATGTTTTTAAATCACTATGTTTAATTCCATTGTCTCGTTTAGCCCAGTTGGATGTACTGAGTTAAACTGTAACATCCAATATATCTCTCTCTTACATAGAGTGGTATACCTATCACCACCCCTCGCAGTGGGTGCCACGTGTTCTAGAGCTATAATGGAAAGGCATCCAGGGTCTTTCTGATGTATATTTAGGAAATGTCTAGATACACTGTGTTTAGGAAAACCTTTGGTAATATTTCTTTTGTGCTCCATGAACCTGGTGCGTAATTTTCTAGTGGTGCGGCCCACATAATATAAATGGCAGCTACACCAGAGTAAATATATGACATATGAAGTGTCACAATTCATAAATGATTTGATTAAGTGCACACCAAGTTTGTTTGGTAAATCCACCGACATTGTTTTTCTTGGTGTGTGTGCACATACTTGACATTTATTTTTTCCACAATGAAAGAAGCCTAGTGGTTTTTTTGTTAACCAATCAGATCCTGACACACATTGCCCTTTTTTATCATCATCCTTTATCATTTTCAGGTGACTGGGTGCCAAAAGGGTTTTTAATGACCTATTCTTTCTATATATTATTTGGGGTACTTTAGGTAGTGTATCTATCAGTATGCGATCCTGTCTTAGTATTTTAAAGTTTCTGTTTATTATGTTACGGATCTCTCCGGCACAGCTATTGTATTTACAAACAAATGCTGAACCTCTATCCATTTTATCCACAGATCTATCTTTCCTAGGATTGTATTTTAGGAGGCTGTAATCCTTGACCGTTCAGACTATATAAGTGAGTCTTTAAGACAATTAACTAACCAGGAACATTACAATACACTTAAAGGGGACCCGACTATAAAATTTCAGGTGGAATTAAAAATCTTACTAGAAGGAGCTCTGGAGTCTGGAGTTATCTCCAGAGATACATATAATTTTCTATACCCTGCACACCCTCACATTCCTGTTTTTTATTACCTTCCCAAAATTCACAAATCCATCACAGCACCCCCTGGGAGACCTATTATTTCTGGTATTGATTCTTTGACTTCTAATCTTTCATTTTACGTTGATTCTTTTCTACAATCACGAGTGTCCTCACTGAGGTCTCACATTAAAGACACTACACATTTTTTGAATTTAATCAACACCATCGTATGGAAAGACTCTTATGCCTTTCTCACTCTAGATGTTTCCGCCCTTTACACCAACATCCCCCATCATTTGGGATGTGAGGTGATCAAAAAGAGACTTGACTCTGACGATGACCTCAGTGAGGAACAAAAATCATTTCTTATCACATCCATTTCCTTTATTCTTTCACATAATTATTTTTTATTTCATGGTGTTTTTTATTTACAGGTTATGGGCACAGCCATGGGGACCAGGTTCGCGCCCAGCTATGCCAACATATACATGGGGGAGTTTGAACAAACCCATGTGTGGGATGGCGACTGGGCGGGGAACCTGGTCCTCTATGGGCGCTATATTGATGATTTATTTATTATTTGGGATGGGGATTTTGATTCTGCGACACATTTTATTAAGTCTCTTTCTTGCAATGAATATAATCTTTCTTTCACCTCCACCTTTCATACCTCTAAAATCAATTTTTTGGATATAAACCTTGAGATTATTAACGACAAAATTGTCACATCCACATATAATAAAAAAACTAACACTAATTCTTATTTACACTTCACCAGTTCACACTTTAGACCTTGGAAACAGAATATTCCCAAGGGACAACTCATTCGCCTGAGGCGAAATTGTTCCAATTCTGACATCTTTGTGGAACAAGCAGAAAATTTACTCAAATCCTTTAGGGATTGTGGTTATCCTGATAATCTCTTACAAAAAGCATTTAGGGAAGTGTATGACTTGGAGAGAAACAGCCTCCTAAAATACAATCCTAGGAAAGATAGATCTGTGGATAAAATGGATAGAGGTTCAGCATTTGTTTGTAAATACAATAGCTGTGCCGGAGAGATCCGTAACATAATAAACAGAAACTTTAAAATACTAAGACAGGATCGCATACTGATAGATACACTACCTAAAGTACCCCAAATAATATATAGAAAGAATAGGTCATTAAAAACCCTTTTGGCACCCAGTCACCTGAAAATGATAAAGGATGATGATAAAAAAGGGCAATGTGTGTCAGGATCTGATTGGTTAACAAAAAAACCACTAGGCTTCTTTCATTGTGGAAAAAATAAATGTCAAGTATGTGCACACACACCAAGAAAAACAATGTCGGTGGATTTACCAAACAAACTTGGTGTGCACTTAATCAAATCATTTATGAATTGTGACACTTCATATGTCATATATTTACTCTGGTGTAGCTGCCATTTATATTATGTGGGCCGCACCACTAGAAAATTACGCACCAGGTTCATGGAGCACAAAAGAAATATTACCAAAGGTTTTCCTAAACACAGTGTATCTAGACATTTCCTAAATATACATCAGAAAGACCCTGGATGCCTTTCCATTATAGCTCTAGAACACGTGGCACCCACTGCGAGGGGTGGTGATAGGTATACCACTCTATGTAAGAGAGAGATATATTGGATGTTACAGTTTAACTCAGTACATCCAACTGGGCTAAACGAGACAATGGAATTAAACATAGTGATTTAAAAACATATATATCTCAAAATCTCATCAAAGCTTGACTGCCCCTAGCTATGGTTGGTACGGGTGACAACTCTGTGACACCTGTTTGTGGTTTGTTTGGCAGTAGAGGTGATCACGCAAAGCCTGGACGGGACGGTGGTTTATCCCTGTGAGCACGTCCAGTCTGAGCGTACATCCAGAACAACTTGGGTGAATCGGTATACCCCTATTAATAGGGGACCCTCTGCTGCCGGACGACCACCGTATCATGGCAGGGACAACAAGCTCTGGAGATAATAAATAAAAATAAAAATCCCGTTCGGATTGTTTGTTCTTTCCCCCCCTCGCCCTTTCCCTTTCCTTCCCCCCCCCCCCTTCCTCCCCCCTCCCCCCTAATTCCTCCCCCCCCCCCCTTTCCCCCCCTCCCTTACCCCCCCCCCCCCCCTTTTGCTCACATCCAGTGGGTTTATGAAAATGTGGCATGTCCGCTTTCTATGTTCCTTGGGATATCTTATTATCATTGCAATAAATCCTGTACCATTAAGTATCATCAATAGGGATCATTGATAATACTACTGCTCCGTATATGTCCTTTATCATCTTGAAGGGGGAACAATGATGAATTTTTACCAAATTTGTAACATATACAATATAAGGAAAATTAATAAAAATCTGCTGTATAGGATGACCGAATGTTAATATGTATAATTGCTCTATGAAGTGGACTATACAATGCATATAAGCTCCATCTGATCGATATAATTGATATATGTACTCCATCTTTCTTATAAAATAACTCTGAAGGTTGAGAACGAGATTGTGGATTAGTATAATATAATTGGAAGCGTTTACATATGTCATGTATATATTTATGCACTACTATCCCCATTCTTTATTAATGCGGTTTTATGTCCTCTTGCCTATGCCCACAGTTGGGCAATTTAGTTTTGGTATCCTTGTCTGATTAGTTCCGTCTTTAGGGATCACGTGTCAGGTAAATGACGTCATCGCGCATCGCGAGGACGATCATGGGGTTGCCAGGCAACCACACCAACCACGGGCCGGATACGGCGTATGGGAGCTGACTCGGGTTGCTAGGCAACCGAGCGGCTTCCGCCGAAGATGGTCACGTGACCGGGGGACACGGAGTCACAATACGGGACAATGAGACTGGGATACTAAGTATTCAGAAAAGATAATATCATCTCAGGTAATATCTGTGGACCTGAGTTGTACATATATACAGTGGTCTAAAGAGATCTATGAGAGTTGCATGGAAATCAGTAAAGTTTCTGAGTTTGGATTTTGGTCATGTGACCGCACTGACCTCTGACATCTCTTCCACTCTATTTTTGTCTTATTTATATTTATATGTCATATTATATATGTATTTTTCTTGTTGGTTTGCCTCCTACACATCGCTCTATCTATTTAATAGGATTAATTAGGCTGTAAAAGTAGTATTTTTATAAAAACTATGGATGATTGATATTTTATTGCTACACACCTGTTGGGCATCAGGTGATCAAACAGGGTTTAAATAGATCCCTGAATCAGAGGGAGCTTTACTTCTGATGAAGCTAGGTGACCGTGCCTAGGGAAACGCGTTAAGTGTGAAGAAGCTGCCTAAATATAAACACTCCGCATCACAACAGGATCCAGATATGGACATTTACTAACTACACTTTGGAACATTGCCTTGGAACCATTCCCTGTGGGACCTCCACACTACAGCACCATTCGGAGAGACCCAGCTTGGATACAAGTGATACAGCGTGCCTGCTGTTTTCTATAAAGCATTTGGAAGTCTCCGATTATACGGGTAAAACCAGCTGTAATTCAACTTATTTCCCCAGGGAACTTTTTGGTTCAGCGTTCCAGTCCGGGATCCTTAGTGGACATTTATTTAGCAGCACATTCCAAATCATTCCAGCTCCATATATGCCCTAACTTCATATGAATATGTTCATTGATTTTATTCATGTTTTTATTTATTAACTAGTGTTTAATAATAAATTTAAATATTTTTTTCATCATCCATAGTTGTCCAACTGTTTTAATTATTGGAAAAGCAGCCAGCGCCAGCTCCAGTCTATTTTGTTGTTTAAACTTTCTCTTTGGGACTGACAATCCCTTGCTGGCAGCTGTGACAGCGCGCCTGGAAGTGTTTTCTTCTTTCTATATTTTTGTCTATATCCAGACGCAGCAGTCATGAGCTGTTTTTCCAATTTTAAAGAGCGAAGTGATAGGAGGCAAACCTATATGACTAATTGGGGTGATTCAGGGATTGATAAACCTGATTCAGAACTGTATGATATGAATAAGGATTTCTATGCACTTGAAGATCTCTTAAAAAATGAATCGAGAAATTGGTTGGATAGTACCAACCTGCAGAACTATCTAGACAAAGGGATGGTACCAAGGGGTTTGAGATTGTTCAAAAACTCTATTTTCTCTGATTATCCCGAATTCCAGAAGGAATGGGACAACCTGTTGGACAATTGCTCGTTAGCCCTTATAAAAACCATTATCAAATTTAGAGCATTTAAAGTCCAACAGATTGAAAAGGAAATAGACTCTTTGAAAAAATCAATGGACAAATATATGTCATTAACAGAATTTAAAGAAAAAGATAGACGTATTAATGAAAGAGTCATTAATTTTGAAAAGAATCTTATGGATAATAAGTATAGGAAATTTAAAAGGGATTCTTTTGATTACAAAAATGATCAAATTAGAACCTACAGGAATAATTATAAACAAACCCATAAAATAAGTACCCCAAGAAACACACAAGGGAGGGAAAGGGATTTCTATAGACCAAAACCTAATAATAGAAGGGAAACAACTGAATATAAAAATAGATTTGAACCTCTGGACCATCTGGATAATCCTAGAAGGTCACCCAAACAGATGGGAGCAAGAAGGAAGGAATACCAAAATCACCAAGACCATTATTCAGATCGAGCAGAATCCTCTGCCATAGATTCCTATAGAAATAAAATAAGAAGTAGAGAAGATCATTTTTTAGACAGGGAACACAGATTGAACAGGTGGGAGTCCCCACCCAAGAAACAGAGAGCAGAGTTCCGAAACAAAAGAGCAAGAAACCCAAGCATAGAGGCACAAGAGGGGGACGATTAAGAAACAAACATGTTCATTGTACTACTAAATCTAAAAAAACCTTCAATGCAGATCAAAATAGAATTCACAAGAAAGTTTTCAATCTCTCTTCAAAACAACTAAGTACATCAGAATTGGCACTCCTGGAGAAGGGACTTAAATTTGCCCCCACTAGGGGGCCGAATCTATTTGATCTGTATGTAGATTTGAACAGATTTATACGTACGCTCTGTCGGAAACGCTATTTTGCGAATAAACGTTTAAAGGAAACACAAGATTCCTCTATCCCCATAATTCTAGACAGTACAGATACCATTCTTCTAAACACTTTGGAAAGTTTATGGCAAGAAGGGAATACAGACGTAGAAAATTCAAATGGAAATGGGGTAAAAATCTTTGATATAAAGAACAGAGATAAATTTAAGAAAAAATCAGAGTTCTTTCCAATCAGTGCAAAGAGCAGCTCTATTGAGTCCTTCTATCGTATTACATTGGAGGACTTTAGAGATATGTGTCAAAAATATTATGACAAAAAACAACCATCTAATTTAAATAAAAAGGAAAAAGAAGCAATTAAAATGTTGACAGAAGATCACACCATTATAATTAAGGAAGCTGATAAAGGGGGGGGGATAGTAATCCTTGACCGTTCAGACTATATAAGTGAGTCTTTAAGACAATTAACTAACCAGGAACATTACAATACACTTAAAGGGGACCCGACTATAAAATTTCAGGTGGAATTAAAAATCTTACTAGAAGGAGCTCTGGAGTCTGGAGTTATCTCCAGAGATACATATAATTTTCTATACCCTGCACACCCTCACATTCCTGTTTTTTATTACCTTCCCAAAATTCACAAATCCATCACAGCACCCCCTGGGAGACCTATTATTTCTGGTATTGATTCTTTGACTTCTAATCTTTCATTTTACGTTGATTCTTTTCTACAATCACGAGTGTCCTCACTGAGGTCTCACATTAAAGACACTACACATTTTTTGAATTTAATCAACACCATCGTATGGAAAGACTCTTATGCCTTTCTCACTCTAGATGTTTCCGCCCTTTACACCAACATCCCCCATCATTTGGGATGTGAGGTGATCAAAAAGAGACTTGACTCTGACGATGACCTCAGTGAGGAACAAAAATCATTTCTTATCACATCCATTTCCTTTATTCTTTCACATAATTATTTTTTATTTCATGGTGTTTTTTATTTACAGGTTATGGGCACAGCCATGGGGACCAGGTTCGCGCCCAGCTATGCCAACCTATACATGGGGGAGTTTGAACAAACCCATGTGTGGGATGGCGACTGGGCGGGGAACCTGGTCCTCTATGGGCGCTATATTGATGATTTATTTATTATTTGGGATGGGGATTTTGATTCTGCGACACATTTTATTAAGTCTCTTTCTTGCAATGAATATAATCTCTCTTTCACCTCCACCTTTCATACCTCTAAAATCAATTTTTTGGATATAAACCTTGAGATTATTAACGACAAAATTGTCACATCCACATATAATAAAAAAACTAACACTAATTCTTATTTACACTTCACCAGTTCACACTTTAGACCTTGGAAACAGAATATTCCCAAGGGACAACTCATTCGCCTGAGGCGAAATTGTTCCAATTCTGACATCTTTGTGGAACAAGCAGAAAATTTACTCAAATCCTTTAGGGATTGTGGTTATCCTGATAATCTCTTACAAAAAGCATTTAGGGAAGTGTATGACTTGGAGAGAAACAGCCTCCTAAAATACAATCCTAGGAAAGATAGATCTGTGGATAAAATGGATAGAGGTTCAGCATTTGTTTGTAAATACAATAGCTGTGCCGGAGAGATCCGTAACATAATAAACAGAAACTTTAAAATACTAAGACAGGATCGCATACTGATAGATACACTACCTAAAGTACCCCAAATAATATATAGAAAGAATAGGTCATTAAAAACCCTTTTGGCACCCAGTCACCTGAAAATGATAAAGGATGATGATAAAAAAGGGCAATGTGTGTCAGGATCTGATTGGTTAACAAAAAAACCACTAGGCTTCTTTCATTGTGGAAAAAATAAATGTCAAGTATGTGCACACACACCAAGAAAAACAATGTCGGTGGATTTACCAAACAAACTTGGTGTGCACTTAATCAAATCATTTATGAATTGTGACACTTCATATGTCATATATTTACTCTGGTGTAGCTGCCATTTATATTATGTGGGCCGCACCACTAGAAAATTACGCACCAGGTTCATGGAGCACAAAAGAAATATTACCAAAGGTTTTCCTAAACACAGTGTATCTAGACATTTCCTAAATATACATCAGAAAGACCCTGGATGCCTTTCCATTATAGCTCTAGAACACGTGGCACCCACTGCGAGGGGTGGTGATAGGTATACCACTCTATGTAAGAGAGAGATATATTGGATGTTACAGTTTAACTCAGTACATCCAACTGGGCTAAACGAGACAATGGAATTAAACATAGTGATTTAAAAACATATATATCTCAAAATCTCATCAAAGCTTGACTGCCCCTAGCTATGGTTGGTACGGGTGACAACTCTGTGACACCTGTTTGTGGTTTGTTTGGCAGTAGAGGTGATCACGCAAAGCCTGGACGGGACGGTGGTTTATCCCTGTGAGCACGTCCAGTCTGAGCGTACATCCAGAACAACTTGGGTGAATCGGTATACCCCTATTAATAGGGGACCCTCTGCTGCCGGACGACCACCGTATCATGGCAGGGACAACAAGCTCTGGAGATAATAAATAAAAATAAAAATCCCGTTCGGATTGTTTGTTCTTTCCCCCCCTCGCCCTTTCCCTCCCCCCCCCCTTCCTCCCCCCTCCCCCCTAATTCCTCCCCCCCCCCCTTTCCCCCCCTCCCTTACCCCCCCCCCCCCCCTTTTGCTCACATCCAGTGGGTTTATGAAAATGTGGCATGTCCGCTTTCTATGTTCCTTGGGATATCTTATTATCATTGCAATAAATCCTGTACCATTAAGTATCATCAATAGGGATCATTGATAATACTACTGCTCCGTATATGTCCTTTATCATCTTGAAGGGGGAACAATGATGAATTTTTACCAAATTTGTAACATATACAATATAAGGAAAATTAATAAAAATCTGCTGTATAGGATGACCGAATGTTAATATGTATAATTGCTCTATGAAGTGGACTATACAATGCATATAAGCTCCATCTGATCGATATAATTGATATATGTACTCCATCTTTCTTATAAAATAACTCTGAAGGTTGAGAACGAGATTGTGGATTAGTATAATATAATTGGAAGCGTTTACATATGTCATGTATATATTTATGCACTACTATCCCCATTCTTTATTAATGCGGTTTTATGTCCTCTTGCCTATGCCCACAGTTGGGCAATTTAGTTTTGGTATCCTTGTCTGATTAGTTCCGTCTTTAGGGATCACGTGTCAGGTAAATGACGTCATCGCGCATCGCGAGGACGATCATGGGGTTGCCAGGCAACCACACCAACCACGGGCCGGATACGGCGTATGGGAGCTGACTCGGGTTGCTAGGCAACCGAGCGGCTTCCGCCGAAGATGGTCACGTGACCGGGGGACACGGAGTCACAATACGGGACAATGAGACTGGGATACTAAGTATTCAGAAAAGATAATATCATCTCAGGTAATATCTGTGGACCTGAGTTGTACATATATACAGTGGTCTAAAGAGATCTATGAGAGTTGCATGGAAATCAGTAAAGTTTCTGAGTTTGGATTTTGGTCATGTGACCGCACTGACCTCTGACATCTCTTCCACTCTATTTTTGTCTTATTTATATTTATATGTCATATTATATATGTATTTTTCTTGTTGGTTTGCCTCCTACACATCGCTCTATCTATTTAATAGGATTAATTAGGCTGTAAAAGTAGTATTTTTATAAAAACTATGGATGATTGATATTTTATTGCTACACACCTGTTGGGCATCAGGTGATCAAACAGGGTTTAAATAGATCCCTGAATCAGAGGGAGCTTTACTTCTGATGAAGCTAGGTGACCGTGCCTAGGGAAACGCGTTAAGTGTGAAGAAGCTGCCTAAATATAAACACTCCGCATCACAACAGGATCCAGATATGGACATTTACTAACTACACTTTGGAACATTGCCTTGGAACCATTCCCTGTGGGACCTCCACACTACAGCACCATTCGGAGAGACCCAGCTTGGATACAAGTGATACAGCGTGCCTGCTGTTTTCTATAAAGCATTTGGAAGTCTCCGATTATACGGGTAAAACCAGCTGTAATTCAACTTATTTCCCCAGGGAACTTTTTGGTTCAGCGTTCCAGTCCGGGATCCTTAGTGGACATTTATTTAGCAGCACATTCCAAATCATTCCAGCTCCATATATGCCCTAACTTCATATGAATATGTTCATTGATTTTATTCATGTTTTTATTTATTAACTAGTGTTTAATAATAAATTTAAATATTTTTTTCATCATCCATAGTTGTCCAACTGTTTTAATTATTGGAAAAGCAGCCAGCGCCAGCTCCAGTCTATTTTGTTGTTTAAACTTTCTCTTTGGGACTGACAATCCCTTGCTGGCAGCTGTGACAGCGCGCCTGGAAGTGTTTTCTTCCCTGGTAATATCATCAAACTCATATGCACTAGGCACTTATCCAACTACCTGTATTTGTATTCACAGGTAGATAGAGACTTTGTGCTGTATAACCTGTATCAGTAGAGTGTGATACAGGGAGACTCACCCCGCTTCCAGGACTGATCAATACGTTTACGAAAGCTGAGTGGATCCAGACGCTAATTGTGTACACCACCACTCTGTGAACCTATAGTGAAAACAGACACCCAACTGAACACTGACGCACCAGTCACACAGCCGCCTAAGCTGCAACTGGGTCCTTTTAGTACACAGCGTCACAGACGGAAGCAGGAAAACCGTTCATGGCAGGAGACTCGGAGGAAACTGGAAATGAACCAGGGGAGGGCGACCAGGGAAGCGTCTGACTCCCCACTGCTGACATCAACCCTAGGGATCTCGGCCTCATACTACCACTGGAGCCTATGACCCATAAAGCCTAGCACTGGTGCACTTTAGGTGGCAGCAGCGTCAGCAACTGTTTGGTAGTCTCCTCCCAAAACAGTGCGGCTGTGTCCATGTTCCCCCTCTAAGCGGAACCGAAGCCTTACCTTCCCCCCATGCTCCGGCAACAGCCTGGTAAGGTCTGCTGGACTTGCTAGTTCATCCGACACAGACGCCAGCCGAAAAAGCACTGTACTCGTGGGTAAGCATTGTCGCGACCCGGCGGGGAGTTGTTGGAGCAACTCTTTCTAAGGTACATATAAGACGCTGTTTAGAAAGATAACTCAGAAAAAAATAGTAAGACTATAAAAATAAAGTAAAAAAAGCTTACGGCTGCTAAAAACAATCAGCCCACTGACCATGGTCTGGCTCCTGCTGCACCAAACAAAAAATAGGATTTTAATACCTACCGGTAAATCCTTTTCTCTTTGTCTGTAGAGGATGCTGGGGATGCTTCAAGAACCATGGGGTATAGACGGGATCCGCAGGAGACATGGGCACTTTAAGACTTTAAAAGGGGTGTGAACTGGCTCCTCCCTCTATGCCTCTCCTCCAGACTACAGTTATAGGAACTGTGCCCAGTGTGACGGACATTTCGAGGAAAAGGATAATTTAATTTTAAACTAAGGTGAGATACATACCAGCTCACACCTCAAACACGCCGTACAACATGGCATTCAACAACAACGCGTGCAACGGCATGAATAACATCAGCCACAGACTGACTGAACTCAACACAACATGTGTGTAACCATAACCAATAACTGCAGAAACATTCCGCACTGGGACGGGCGCCCAGCATCCTCTACGGACTAAGAGAAAAGGATTTATCGGTAGGTATTAAAATCCTATTTTCTCATACGTCCTGGAGAATGCTGGGGATGCTTCAAGAACCATGGGGTTTATACCAAAGCTCTAGAACGGGCGGGAGAGTGCGGATGACTCTGCAGCACTGATTGACCAAACAAGAGGTCCTCATCAGCCAGGGTATCAAACTTGTAAAACTTCGCAAAGGTGTTTGATCCCGACCAAGTGTCTGCTCGGCAAAGCTGTAATGCCGAGACCCCTCGGGCAGCCGCCCAGGATGCGCCCACCTTTCTGGTAGAATGGGCCCTCACCGATTTCGGTAACGGCAATCCCGCCGTAGAATGAGCCTGCTGAATCGTATTACAGATCCAGCGTGCAATAGTCTGCTTGGAAGCAGGAGCCCCAATCTTGTTGGGAGCCCACAGGACAAACAGAGCCTCTGTTTCCTAATCTGAGCCGTTCTGGCGACATAAATTTTCAAAGCTCTGACCACATCGAGAGACTTCGACTCCGCCAAGGCTTCAGTAGCCACTGGCACCACAATAGGCTGGTTTACGTGAAACGATTAAACCACTTTTGGCAGAAATTGCTGACAAGTTCTCAACTCCGCTCTATCTGCATGGAAGATTAAATAAGGGCTTTTGTGAGACAAAGCCGCTAATTCAGACACCCGCCTTGCGGATGCCAAGGCCAACAGCATGACTACTTTCCAAGTAAGGAATTTCATCTCAACCTTACGTAAAGGTTCAAACCAATGAGATTGCAGGAACTGCAACACCACATTAAGATCCCATGGTGCCACTGGGGGCACAAAGGGAGGTTGGATGTGCAGCACGCCTTTCACGAAGGTCTGAACTTCTGGAAGGGAGGCCAATTCTTTCTGAAAGAAAATTGATAAGGCAGAAATTTGTACTTTAATGGAGCCTAACTTTAGGCCCACATCCACACCTGCTTGCAAAAAATGGAGAAAACGCCCCAGCTGAAATTCTTCCGTAGGAGCCTTATTGGATTCACACCAAGACACATATTTTCTTCAAATACGGTGGTAATGCTTCGCCGTTACTTCTTTCCTAGCCTGAAGAAGTGTGGGAATGACTTCACTGGGAATACCCTTTTGGGCTAGGATTTGGCGTTCAACCGCCACGGCGTCAAACGCAGCCCCGGTAAGTCTTGATACACGCACGGTCCTTGCTGTAACAGGTCCTCTCGTAGAGGAAGAGGCCAGGGATCTTCTATGAGCAATTCTTGAAGATCCAGATACCAGGCCCTTCTTGGCCAGTCTGAAACAATAAGTATCGCCTGAACCCTTGTTCTTCTTATGATCTTTATTACCTTTGGAATGAGTGGAAGTGGAGGGAACACATAGACCGACAGAAACACCCACGGTGTCACTAGGGCGTCCACCGCTATTGCTTGAGGGTCCCTCGACCTGGAACAATATCTCTGAAGTTTCTTGTTGAGGCGAGACGCCATCATGTCTATTTGAGGAATTCCCCAATGACTTGTCACTTCTGCAAAGACCTCTTGATGAAGACCCCACTCCCCTGGATGGAGATCACGTCTGCTGAGGAAGTCTGCTTCCCAGTTGTCCACGCCTGGAATGAAGACTGCTGACAGAGCGCTTGCATGTTTTTCCGCCCAGCGAAGAACTTTTGTGGCCTCCGCCATTGCCGCTCTGCTCTTTGTTCTGCCCTGGCGGTTTATGTACGCCACTGCTGTTATGTTGTCTGACTGAATCATGACGGGCAGACCGCGAAGAAGATGTTCCGTTTGCAGAAGGCTGTTGTAAATGGCCCTTAATTCCAGAATGTTTATGTGTAGACAAGCTTCCTGGCTTGACCATTTTCCCTGTAAATTTTCCCCGTGTGACTGCTCCCCAGCCTCAGAGACTTGCATCTGTGGTCACCAGGATTCAATCCTGAATCCCGAACCTGCATCCCTCTAGGAGGTGAGAACTGTGCAGCCACCACAGGAGAGAGATTCTGGTCCTGGAAGATAGGATTATTTTCCGGTGCATGTGTAGGTGAACCCGGACCACTTGTCCAACAGGTCCCACTGAAATACCCTGGCATGGAACCTGCCAAACTGAATGGCCTCGTAGGCCGCCACCATCTTCCCCAGCAACCGAGTGTATTGAAGAATCGACACTCTTGCTGGTTTCAGAATCTGTTTGACCATGTTCTGTATTTCCAAAGCTTTTTCCATTGGAAGAAAGACTCTCTGTAATTCTGTATCCAGAATCATACCCAAGAATGACAGCAGTTTTGTCGGAACCAACTGTGATTTTGGCAAGTTTAGGAGCCAACCATGTTGTTGCAGAATTGTCAGGGAGAGCGTAACGTTTTTCAGTAATTGCTCCTTGTATCTCGCCTTTATCAGGAGATCGTCCAAGTACGGGATAATTGTGATTCCCTGCTTGCGCAGGAGAACCATAATTTCCGCCATAACCTTGGTGAAAATCCTCGGAGACGTGGACAGACCAAACGGCAACGTCTGAAATTGGTAATGACAATCCTGAACAGCAAACCTCAGATAAGCCTGATGTGGAAGATATATAGGCTGTGTAAGTAGGCATCCTTTATGTCGACCGACACCATAAAATCCCCCTCCTCCAGACTGGAGATCACTGCTCGGAGAGATTCCATCTTGAATTTGAAATTTTTCAGATAGAGGGATTTTAGGTTCAGAATCGGTCTGAGCCATCCGGCTTCGGGACCACGAACAGGCTCGAATAAAAGCCTTCCCCCTGTTGTGACAGGAGTACCGTGACAATGACTTGATTTTGACACAACTTTAGTATTGCAGCGCATACTACCTCCCTTTCTGGAAGAGAAGCTGGCAAGGCCGATTTGAAAAATCGGTGAGGGGGCACGTCTTGAAACTCCAATTTGTACCCTTGGGCTACTATTTCTAATACCCGAGGATCCAGGGCCGAGCGAACCCAGACATGACTGAAGAGTTGGAGACGTGCCCCCACCGCTGCGGACTACCGCAGAGTAGCTTCAGCGTCATGCGGTGGATTTGGTAGAAGCCGGGGAGGACTTCTGCTCTTGGGAACTTGCCAAAGCCTGTGACCTTTTCCCCTTCCTCTAGTAGCAAGGAAGGAAGACCCTCGTCCTGTTTTGTATTTATTGGGCCGAAAGGACTGCATCTGATAGTGGGGCGTTTTCTTTTGTTGAGCAGGGACATAAGGTAGAAATGATGACTTACCCGCGGTAGCCGTAGATACCAGGTCAGCGAGGCCCTCACCAAACAAGACACCACCTTTATACGGCAGAGACTCCATAGCCTTCTTAGAGTCAGCATTCCATTGATGAATCCACAATGCCCTCCTAGCCGAGACTGCCATGGCATTGGCCCTTGATCCCAAAAGGCCAATATCCCTCGCAGCTTCCTTTAGGTAGACTGCAGCGTCTCTGATATAACCCAGTGTCAAAAGAATGCTATCCCTATCCAGGGAATCTATATCAGATGACAAGTTATATGCCCACTTTCCAATAGCGCTACTCACCCATGCCGATGCAACAGCAGGCCTGAGCAGCGTACCTGTAGTGACATAAATGAATTTCAGTGTATTTTCCTGCTTACGATCCGCAGGATCCTTTAGGGCTGCCGTATCAGGAGACGGAAGCGCCACCTTTTTGGACAGACGTGATAGAGCTTTGTCCACAGTGGGGGTTGACTCCCACTTTTCCCTGTCCCCAGAGGGGAACGGATATGCCACCGGAATTCTCTTGGGAACCTGTAACTTCTTATCAGGATTTTCCCAAGCTTTTTCAAAACAAGTGTTCAGTTCATAAGAGGTAGGAAACGTTACCTCAGGTTTCCTTCCTTTAAACATACAGACCCTCGTCTCAGGAACAGCAGGGTCTTCCGTGATATGTAATACGTCTTATCGCCACAATCATGAACTGAATGCTCTTAGCCAGTTTAGGATTCAATCTGGCATCACTATAGTAGACACTGGAGTCAGAGTCCGTGTCGGTATCTGTATCCGCTATCTGGGTAAATGAACGCTTCTGTGACCCCGAGGGGGCCTGAACTTGTGATAATGCATCCTCCATGGATTTTCTCCATGTCTGGTTCTAAGACTCAGATTTATCTAATCTCTTATTCAATCGAGCCACATTTGCATTCAAAACACTCAAAACATTTACCCAGTCAGCCGTCGGCGGTGCCGACATGGTCACTCCCACAGTCTTTTCTGTCCCCACTCCAGCCTCCTCCTGGGAAGAGCACTTAGCCTCAGACATGTCGACACACGCGTACTGACACACACAACCACACTGGGGCTAGAGGGGACAGACCCACAGCAAAGCCTGTTAGAGAAACACAGAGGGAGTTTTGCCAGCTCACAACCCAGCGCCTATCCCGGTACTGAAACAATTAAAATAATGCCTCAGACCTGTTAGCGCTTCTTAAACTAATTAAACAGCACCAAATTACTGTGCCCCCCCCGTTTTGCACCGTTACTTGTACAGCAGTGTAGGAGGCCAGGACCAGCATCTCTGCAGCTCTGTGAAGAGAAAATGGTGCTGATTAGAGCTGTGAGGGCTAAGCCACGCCCCCTTAATGGCGCGCTTCAGCCCCGCGATTTTTCACATCTTTATACTGGTGGGGGTCTGGTTTTAGTGCCCAGGCACTGTAAGCCTCTTTTGCCAGTCCATTTAGTGAGGTTTCATGCTGCCCAGGGCGCCCCCCCCCCTGCGCCCTGCACCCTGTAGTGCCGCTGTGTGTGTGGGAGCATGGCGCGCTGCGCGGTACCTCAAAGCCGTCACTGAAGTCTTCTGATATTCTTCTACTCACCTGTCTTCTGGCTCTGCAAGGGGGTTGACAGCGCGGCTCCGGGAACGAGCATCTAGGCGTACCTAGCGATCAGACCCTCTGGAGCTAATGGTGTCCAGTAGCCTAAGAAGCAGAGCCTTGAAACTCACAGAAGTAGGTCTGCTTCTCTCCCCTCAGTCCAACGAGGTAGGAAGCCTGTTGCCAGCAGGTCTCCCTGAAAATAAAAAACCTAACAAAGTATTTTTCTGAGAAACTCTGGAGAGCTCCTCAGTGTGCATCCAGTCTCACTGGGCACAGAATCTAACTGGAGTCTGGAGGAGGGGCATAGAGGGAGGTGCCAGTTCACACCACTTTTAAAGTCTTAAAGTGCCCATGTCTCCTGCGGATCCCGTCTATACCCCATGGTTCTTGAAGCATCCCCAGCATCCTCTAGGACGTATGAGAAAAATGATTTACCTGAGCCAGGAGGCGGGGATATATGCAAAGGCCAGTTGCATGCTGGGAGGCCAAAAAGCTCTGACCATTTGGTGCAAATCCACTGTCGCTCCATCATATCCCAATGTTATCCTGTGGATACCCTGTGGACTCTGCAGGAGAAACCCGGGATTTTAGAGGCAGTGTTAAAGGGGTATTAGTTACTTCTTGTGAACCATCTAAGAATATCAAACCATGGGGGAGATTTATAAAATCTTGGAGTAAGATAAAAGTACCACCCAATCAGCTTCTGTCATTTACAGATTGTGTTATGCAAGCATATGACAATCAACAGACAAAAGGCCAATAACAACCCAAATAGGAGCTTGTCTACATATTCAGAAAGTGGTATAAAGGATTATAACTGTTGATTTAGCAGGACTTAGCAATGCACAGAAAAAAAACCCATAAATAAAGTATAAAGACAAAACAATGGAGAAGGGACACACACACACACACACACGAGAAAGGGAATGTAGAAAATACCATACCAAATGTACCTAGAGTTTAAACAATCAATGCTTTATAAGACACAGACTATTTGAACTCTAGCCATGAGCCCTAGGTTGCACAAAATTCCCTATTTTTCTTGACTCAAAGACAAAGGTCCTCCATAGACATACATAAAGAGATCTATCCTTGTAAACCATTCTTTCAAGGAAGGTGGAGTGTGGACTTCCAATGAACCGGAATTACTGATTTTGCAGCAATAATGAGGAATTTGAGCA
Source organism: Pseudophryne corroboree (assembly GCF_028390025.1). Lineage (NCBI taxonomy): Eukaryota > Metazoa > Chordata > Amphibia > Anura > Myobatrachidae > Pseudophryne > Pseudophryne corroboree. The sequence goes on along the minus strand of NC_086449.1, from coordinate 483,672,129 downwards.
GTGACTTTTTGCAAGATGACAAGGGGCCACGGTACAAATTTAGGAGCCAGAGGGAATTGTTAGAAGGGACTGCACAACCCAGGGTTGATGCGAAAAAGGGATATAACAGTTTTCCAAGAGAGGCGCAAACGTATGCACTCCCACCGAATGGCGTCCAGCGAGCCCTCTGCAGAGTTACATCGCCAAAATCTGTCAGAATCACTGGAGAACATTTTCACTAGAATTTGGGGGCACCTATACCAGCACGAAACACCTTGAATTGAGTTTCTCTGACTGACTGACTCCCCCTCACTCTCCTGTGTGAGAATGACTGCACTAAACGTATTCATCGCTTTTCAATAAAAATAAAGGCAAAATAATAACAGATGTAATTGCATTTCAATGGGAACAGAAGCCTTAGTAACGTCAAAAATATAAAATGCTTAAATGATTACCTATTCTGATTATGTGTACAGTGATGAAAATATCTTTACGAAGGTCACTTGAGCTCAAGTCCTAGAATTAATACATTTTTCGATTAAAACAAGCAAATTGAAGAAACTGTAGATTATACATACGACTTTTGAAACAAAACTAAACAACCTGTTAAAATGATAAAAAGTACATTTTATTAATACATTTAATTAAATACATCTATTTATTATATCTATTCAGATGAAACAATTGACAATGCATCAAAAAAATGAAAAAAATAAAATAAAAGAATCTTACATTAATGAGTGTAAAATATGCAGGAAATGAACCAGCCTCTTGTCGTATTTGGAGGAGATTCAAAACAGCAACAATGCTTTTTTGTACTGAGAGTGTTATTATTTTGTTGCTTGTGACAGACACTCGGGGTTGCAAAGATGTCAAGTTTCCATTCCAAATATATACAGATGAATATCAATATAATTTAGCACATAACTTTACTATTAAAAATAAGTTGTTGTAGTGCTAAACCAGCAAGTATGTCATACAAGAATAATAGAATTGTGTCTTGAGTATATTTAGGGGGAGATTCAAATGTTTGAAAAGTCAGTTGGGAGTCTGTTTTTTCTTATCTAATAGACAGGAAAAAACAGACACCCAACCGACTTTTCATACATTGGAATTCCACCCTTAGAGTGAAACATAAGTATTTATAACCATATAAAGCAACATGAGTAATAATCGTTAACCTTACCTTACCTATCACCACAAAAGCAGAATGCACTGTGTAAAAGCATTTACACAATACAATTTAAATATGATAGATGAGGAAAAATGGACTTTGATAGAACAAAATGGGTTTAATAAAGATCAAGGGAGCATCAGTACATTTTCATTTTTTATATATAATTATTTATACCACTTACCTGCTTTTTGTTTCAGATACTGTATATGTACTGGTAAGAACACATATATGGGCACATTTATTGAGGTTATGCATAATACAGCTGGAGATTTACTTCTATAACTACATAAAAATGAACTTGTGTTTTATAAATGCAATGACATTTATATTTGATTATGAGCCAATACTTTTAAATATTCAGTTGAAGCGTAACAATGTATGTTATACTTTATGTCTGATTGCCAAAGGATTCTATTTAATTTCAGCCATATACTACACAGTTGGAATCCCATCATTTCAATTACGAACACATTGCTTTTATTACCACCTCTGTGAGTGTAGTGAATCTTATTACTAATCATACTCATTTCTAAATACCTGTGTGTTCTGCACTGGGCCTGCTCTAAACTTTTTCATTATAGTCATTGGCTCTAAGTGGCTAAAAGAAGCAGGCTACAAAAGAAAGAACCCGTTGTGATGGCACATATATGCAGCTGGGGAACTCTCAGACCAGATGAATATTTTTATATTAATAAGGTTAGAAGAGGGCATTTTTTCATTATACAATATCAAAAACATTAAAGCAAATACATAAGATAAAAGCACCAAGCATCTGTTATACCAGTTTACAATATGGTGATGTAGAATATCTGCAATTAATTATTGAATAACTCCTTTAAAGTTTATTGTACACTGTGCTTGCAGAGGTCTTTTGCCTTTCATCTAAAACCTTATAGACGTCCAGAACATAAGTTTCAAAAGAAACATGATATAAAGTAGGTAGGAATCTTTTATATATTCAAACCATTGAAGTGTGGGCAGGGACACATTCAATACATTGGAGTCCCATACTAGGCTCTCTCCATTCTGCCTCTTACATCTGCCACCAACCTGTGCTTCGACTAGTCTGATGACTATCTCTTTCCTGCCTACAACTACTATAGTTATAACAGCTCAACAAAAAAAACAAAGCTTACACCAAAGTTACAGACATGAAACAGAGAGTAGACAGGGCATTTTTTGTGTAAGATTGAGAAGGTTATGCAGAAAAAAAAAAGAACTATTGGTAATGATACAGTAGGTATGGTGAGAGTCTGGTTAGTAGGCTTGAGAATTCCGTAAGTGGAGCGTGGCATTGGACAACAAATCTTGGGAGACAGGAAAGACATAGTCATCAGAGTAGGTGAAGCACAGGTTGGAGGCAGATTTAAGAGGCAGAGGGTATAGTATTGGACTCCAATGTATTGATTTGCAGAGTGGTGCATTTTATGTGAAATGGGAGAGCAAGATCAGTGTTGCTATGTTGCTTAAAAATGATTATATAGGGGATAGTAGGGTGACAAAAATAGGATTTTAATTACCTACTAGTAAATCCTTTTCTCGTACCCACTAGGAACCATGGGCAATTTAAGAGATTAATAGTGTGGGCTGGCTCCTCCCTCTATGCCCCTCCTATCAGACTCAGTCTAGAAACTGCCCGAGGAGACGGACATACTTTGAGAGAAGGAAATTCACAGATAGTGGTTAGATTCACACCAGCTCACATGTACAACAAAAGGAAAGCCAAGCTAACCAACTTGGAACGATTCAGCAACGGCTGAACTAACAAACTGAATCAAGTAACAAAGCAGGAATATGAAGCACTGGGCGGGCGCCCAGCATCCTCTACGGACTACGAGAAAAGGATTTACCGGTAGGTAATTAAAATCCTATTTTCTCTTATGCCCTAGAGGAGCTGGGGTCCACATTAGTACCATGGAATGTACCAAAGCTCCCAGTACGGGAGGGAGAGTGCGGAGGTTCCTGCAGAACTGATTGACCAAACTTAAAGTCCTCAGAGGCCAAAGTATCGAACTTGTAGAACTTGGCAAACGTGTTCGACCCTGACCAAGTAGCTGCTCAGCAAAGCTGAAGAGCCGAGACACCCCGGGCAGCCGCCCAGGAAGAACCCACTTTACGAGTAGAGTGGGCCTTAACAGATTTTGGACACGGCAATTCGGCCGTAGAATAAGCGTGTTGGATGGTGAACCTGATCCAGCGAGAAATGGTCTGCTTAGAAGCAGGACACCCAATCTTGATGGGATAATAAAGAACAAATAGAGCGTACGACATCTGTGACGAGAAGTTCTCTTCACATATATTCTCAAAGCCCTCACAACATCCAAGGACTTTGAGGTAATTGAGGAGTCAGTAGCCACTGTAACCACAAAAGGTTGATTATTATGAAAGGCTGACACAACCTTTGGAAGAAATTGCTGACGCGTTCTGAGCTCAGCTCTATTCTCATGGAAAATCAAATAGGGGCTCTTGCAGGACAATGCCCCCAATTCCAACACATGTCGAGCAGATACCAATGCCAACAGTGTGACCGCTGTCCAAGTAAGAAACTTGACGTCCACGTCCTGTAAAGGTTCGAACCAATCCGATTGCAGGAACTGCAGCACCACATTAAGATGCCAAGTTGCTGTAGGAGGCACAAAGGGTGGTTGAATATGCAGAACCCCTTTCAAGAATGTCTGAACCTCAGGAAGAGCCGCCAATTGTTTCTGGAAGAAAATGGACTAGGCCGAAATCTGGACCTTTATGGAGCCCAAGTGTAGGCCTACGTCCACACCTGCTTGCAGAAAGAGGAGAAACCGTCCCAGTTGAAACTCCACTGCAGGGAACTTCTTGGATTCACACAAAGACACATACTTTTTCCAAATCCGATGGTAATGTTTTGACGTTACTCCCTTCCTAGCCTGTATCAGGGTAGAAATGACCTTTTTCAGAATGCCTTTCCGAGCTAAGATCTGGCGTTCAACCTTCATGCCGTCAAACGTAGCCGCGGTAAGTCTTGATAGGCGAACGGCCCCTGTAAGAGAAGGTCCTCGCGAAGAGGAAGAGGCCTAGGATCCTCCAGCAGTAATTCCAGGAGATCGGTGTACCAAGCCGGTCTTGGCCAGTCCGGAGCAATGAGGATCGCCTGAACGCTTGTTCTTTTTAGGTGCTTGAGAATCCTTGGGATGAGCGGTAGTGGAGGGAACACATACACTGACTGGTACGTCCACAGAGTGACCATCTTTGCAGAAGATGTGCTGCTTGTAGAAGGCCGTTGTAAATGGCCCTTAGTTCCAGAATGTTTATTGGAAGGAGAGATTCAAGAATGGACCACCTTCCTTGGAAGTATTCCCCTTGGGTGACAGCTCCCCAACCTCTGAGACTTGCATCCGTGGTTAGAAGGATCCAGTTCTAAATCCCAAACCTGTGGCCGTCGAGTAGGTGAGAAGATTGGAGCCACCAGAGGAGAAAAAATTCTGGCTTTCGGCGACAGGCGTATCCGCTGGTGCATGTGAAGGTGGGATCCCGACCATTTGTCTAGGAGATCCAGTTATAAGTAACTCACATGGAATCTTCCGTACTGAAGAGCCTCATAGGAGGCAACCATCTTTCCCAGAAGGCGAATGCACTGACGAACTGGCTGGCTTCAGGAGCTCCCAGGCCATTGATTGGATCACCAACTCTTTCTCCACCGGTGGAAACACCTTCTACACTTCCGTGTCGACGATCATCCCCAGGAGGGGCAGTCTCTTTGTTGGCTCCAAATGTGACTTTGGAAGATTGAGGATTCACCCATAATCCTGAAGTAGTCGAGTTGAGATAGCAATATTCTGCAACATCTTCTCCTTGGAAGATGATTTTATCAGCAGATCGTCCAGATATGGAATTATGTTCACACCCTGTCTGCGGAGGAGTAGCATCATCTCCGCCATGACCTTGATGAACACCCTCGCTGCTGTGGAGAGGCCAAATGGCAGTGCCTGGAATGGATAGTGACAGTCCAGCAGCGCAAATCTGAGATAAGCCTGGTGAGGCGGCCAGATCAGAATGTGAAGGTATGCATCCTTCATATCCAGGGATACTAGGAATTCCCCCTCCTCCAGACCTGAGATCACCGCTCTCAGAGGCTCCATCTTGACTTTGAATTCCCTCAAGTAGGGGTTCAATGACTTTAGGTTTAATATTGGCCTTACCAAACCGTCCATTTCAGTACCACAAACAAGCTTGAGTAATAACCCTTGTGTTGCAGGTGAAGTGGAACTGGAACAATGACATTTGTTTGAACCAATTTTTGAATGGCTTCCAGTAGGATGGCACTTTCTGTCAGCGAAACTGGGAAGCCTGATTTGAAGAATCTGTGAGGTGGGAGTTCTTGAAACTCCAGCCTGTATCCCTGGGCAAAGATATCTTTTACCCAGCAGTCTAGGCATGATGACGCCCAAACCTGACTGAAAGCTTTTAGTCTCGCTCCCGCCTGCCCGACCACTAGGCTGGGAGGTCCACCGTCATGCTGACGATTTTGAAGAAACAGAACCTGGTTTCTGTTCTTGGGAACCTGATGGTGCAGGTTTTCTGGACTTTCCCCAATCTCCTCTAAAGAAGGTGGAAGGGGGTTTGGATTTTTTTAATTTTGCTGTCCGAAAGGACTGCAGTGTAGGTGAAGGATAAGATTTCCTATCTGGTGGTGCTCCTGAGGGAAGAAAGGTTGACTTACCTGCAGTTGCCGTGGATATACACACATCCAATGCATTCCCAAACAGAGCCTGACCTGTGAAGGGTAGGTTCTCAACACTTCTCTTGGATTCTGCATCCGCAGTCCTCTGCGCGCCGAGACCGCCAGAGAAGTAGCCTGTGCATTCTGCATGCCAAGGTCCTTCATGGCCTCCACCATGAACTCCGCAGAATCCTGTATGTGACGTAAGAACAAATTTATGTCATGCCTATCCATAGTATCTAAGTCCTCTAGCAATGTCCCTGACCACTTCACTATGGCTTTAGAAATCCACGCACAAGCAATAGTGGGCCTTAAAGCTACGCCAGTAGCTGTGTATAGTGATTTGAGTGTAGTCTCAATTTTACGGTCACCCGGCTCTTTCAAAACGTTTGAATCAGGAACAGGTAAAACCACCTTTTTTTTGACACCCTACAGAAGCGTCAACTATAGGGGTGTTTTCCCACTTTTTTCTATCCTCTTCAGGAAAAAGGAAAGCAATAAGAACCCTTTTTGGGATCTGGAATTTATTTCTCGGGGTTTTCCCAGGATTTTTCAAACAAAGTTTAGCTCCTTGGAAGCCGGAAAGGTAAGCTAGGATTTCTTACTTTCTGTAAAATAATATTCCTCCACCTGTTCAGGTACGTTCTCAGTAATGTGTAAAACATCCCTAATGGCTTCAATCATTATTTGCACCCTTTTAGCAAGGGATGCATCCCCCCCATCCCTATTGTTAGGGTTTCCTGCCCTGTGCTGCCACGTCGTCATGGCAACCGGGAGACAAGTGCTAGCGGAGTAACCTGAGCGCAGCTGATACTCCGGTTCGGGTCTTTTGCTGTGCAGTGGTTACAGGCTCTGTGCACGGCAGGGGATCCGGTGCTGGTTTTTGTGCCCACAGTCTGTGAGGTCTGAGTGGGGCGTGGACAGCACCTGCTTTATAAGGCCTCTTCTCAGGTTAAGCAGATGCTGCTGAATCTTTGTTGGTTAGTCAGTTCCTGAAAGTTAGCCAGTACTGTGTAGCTTTGTATTTGTTGTTGCTTACTGCAAATAGGCCTGGGGATTTGGTACTACACTCTGCCAATCCAGACCTAGCAGTAAGACTGGAGTCAGTCGTTTAGCTTGCTGGGGTTCTTTTACTACTCTGTGAACTTAGCAAGTTTGCGGCTGTATTCTAAGACTTGCCTGCCTAAATCCTGTCTCACTGTGCAAGGTGTCAGGTGTCAGTTTAGTGGCAGTAAGCTGAACCTGTGCACTGCAAGTGAGAATTAGGATTGTGGAGACTCTCCTTGTGTCTATCATTCCATCTCTGACCAAGGAGTTTACTGCCACACCCGTTGGTAACCCTTTAGGGTTTTGCTGTTGCCCTTAGCAACAGCATTTCGGGTTCTCTACGTATTAAAACACATCTTGCTTTTCCCATCTGAGCATTACTAATACTAGGGAGACACCCAGTTCCTTAGCCTCTGGGCTTCCCTGTTCACTTTGTGTGTATTTTGTTACCCTATCACCTTCTGTGTCTGTCTGTGAGTTCATTTGCTTTGCATACCTATCCGTTCAGACACCAGTACATTCCTGCAGGCATTGGTGTGCATAACAGTTCAAACACCAGTACATTCCTGCAGGCACTGGAGTGCATAACAGTTCTGACACCAGTACATTCCTGCAGGCACTGGTGTGCATAACACCTATCACCGTCCCCTGTATCAGAGTCGGCATCAGTGTCAGCTTGCATTATCTGGGCAAGTGTATGCTTTTGTGGGTATGTAGGTGGGGTTTTTGATGAAGTAGTGGGGGCCAAATATTGCAACCCCTCCACAGATTTGATCAAAAACTGCGTCTCTTTCTCTGTATGTGATGTCCTTGAAGAAATTTGGGATATCATTCCCTTTAAAGCATCCACCCATGGGGGTTCGGATTCCGAAGGCTGAGACAGTATATTGCAGTCCTGAGTACATGGAATAGACTCCTCAGGAGAAGATAAACACTCTGCAGCACAGGACACAGAGTCCTTAGACATGGTAATGGGGGATACACACACACACACACACACACACACACACACACACACACAGGAAAATGTTAGATACAGTTTCCCCCAGAGTACCTTCAGAGAGTCACAGAGTCTAAGGAGCCAGCCACCCAGTGCCCCTGTGGACAGTTATTATGATAAAAGCCCGGCGCTGACTAACCAACCTTAATAGGTTAATTAGTACTAACAATACACTCCCCCCCCCTGTCTGCGTTCCCACACTTTTGCCGCCATACCCGCCGGCGACCCGCTATCCAGTGCTGTAGTCACTACTCTTCTATCTTCTGGCTCTGTTAGGGGGTGGCGGCTGTGCTGCGGGAGTGAGCGGTCACCTCGTGGGCTTGCGATCATCACCCTCAGGAGCTCAGTGTCCTGTCAGCGGAGATAGAGAACCATTAACTTCAAGAGTTGGTTCCTACTCCCACCCTAAGTCCCACGAAGCAGGAAGGCTGTTGCCAGCAGCCTTCCTGTAACCTAATGCTCTAATAAAACAAAAAACTAAGAAAACTCCTAAGAGCTCCCCTAGCTGTGACCGGCTCCTCCGTGTACATTTTCTAAACTGAGTCTGGTAGGAGGGGCATAGAGGGAGGAGCCAGCCCACACTATTAATCTCTTAAAGTGCCCATGGCTCCTAGTGGACCCTTCTACACCCCATGGTACTAATGTGGACCCCAGCATCCTCTAGGACAGCCGTGGCCAACCTGTGGCTCTTGAGCCGCATGCGGCTCTTTCTATATTCAAATGTGGCTCCCGACACTCAGTCACCTTATCACAACAGATCCTGGAAACCGGTGCACTCCAACCAGACACACAGCAGCACTACATCAACTGAAAACTGAGGGAGCCAGATACTGGGCTGTGTAGTGACATATGAGGGGGGGCTGGAGTGACACAAGGGGGAGCTGGCTGGAGTGACACAGAAGGATCCTGGTAGGAGAGACATAATGGGGGAGCTGGCTGGAGTGACACAGAAGGATCCTGGTAGGAGAGACATAATGGGGGAGCTGGCTGGAGTGACACAGAAGGATCCTGGTAGGAGAGACATAATGGGGGAGCTGGCTGGAGTGACACCAGACCTCCCAACATGACCCTCTCCAGGAGGGACACAATGCTCTGCTTTTGGATTTTTCTCTTCATGTAAGATTGCCGGCACTTGTTTTGAACAGGTTAGTGGATAAGAAAGGTGTTTCAGCACAGGTGATGGCAATCATAAATTAAGAGGGAAGTCCAGAACCAGAGCATTCTGTCCCTCCTGGAGAGGGTCATGTTGGGTGGTATGTGACACAGGAGGGTGCTGGCAGGAGTAACACATGAGGGTGCTGGCTGGAGTGACACAGGAGGGTGCTGGCTGGCTGGAGTGACACAGGAGGGTGCTGACTGGCTGGAGTGACACAGGAGGGTACTGGCTGGCTGGAGTGACACAGGAGGGTACTGGCTGGAGTGACACAGGAGGGTGCTGGCTGGAGTGACACATGGAGGAGCTGAAGTGTTTTACGTGAATATGGCTTTTTCAATGTATTTTATGTGGATCTGGATTTTTTAATTATTTTATGTGGAAGGGTCTTTTTCAATGTATTTTATGTTGATTCTGGCTTTAAAATGTATTTTGTGTGTATCTGGCATTTTCATTGTATTTTATACCAGGGTTGTGGCCTAGCAGGCACAAGGTCACACCCCATTTTTGCACACGCGCCTTCGGCTTGATGTCGGCTCTTTGACATACCTAACAAGATTTGTTGGCTCTTTGTCTCTGACTGGTTGGCCACCCCTGCTCTAGGACGTAAGAGAAAAAGCAGGCATGGTTACTGAGAAGTATGTGTGAAGTTGTTAAGGGGCATAAAGGAGGAGTATGCAATTCTTACAGTTGGAAAGGAGAAGAGCTTTGTTTTGGCCATACTGAGTATTAGGCTGTGTTAAGATATCCAAAAATGAGCGCTCAACTGGCCCTAATAAGATGATTTATGGCCATGAAACTAGCTAAAGAAGCACATGTGTCTGACACTGGAGGCAACAGAATACTTCGCTTCTACAACAATGTCATATATGTTTTATGTGAACTGGCTAGAATGTACTACCACACATCAGTGCATCATACTGTAGATGTAATACTTACAACAAAGAGAGAACTGTATCTTTCAGTCTTCTCTGGAGATTTTGGCAAACCGTTTCTGTTCAGTCTTACAAAGAACCTTTCACTAAAATAAAAAAAAACATTTTACATATAATTACAGTACAGGTGTACATTATATCAATTCAGAAGCAATTGATGTACACTTACATTATATTGGTATAAAAATGCATGAATGCCATGAGTAATAAAATCATATTTTATTATACTTGTGAGGTATATTTTGGTTATTGAATTCCCACCAAAATAATTAAAACCAGGCACCCAATTTCCCTTATGTTTTAACAAATTGCTTGGCGTGGTCGCATCTGTAAGGCTGGGATTTCCCTGAAATGATACGAACAGTCAGAAATACCCACTATGCAACAGCTGGAAGATAGTCTTCCAGCCGTCACCAATCTCTGAGGGTCCTCTTGGCCCCTCTGTACCCTCGGATCCTCTCCCAACTCTGTTCCAATCACTGTGGCCAGTGATCGGGCAGCCTGCAGCATACTCCACCAAGCAGCTGCAGGGACATCCAGAGCTGACTGCCACCCACTGTGAATGTCCCAGTGGCTGCAGAGAGGAGCAGCATCTGGGGAAAGCCAGTGCTGCTCCCACTGTGTATAACTGACCACTGCACTGCATTAGAAGCAATATATATGCATAGCAGCGCCTCTTTCCCTCAGCTAACATAGATTATCAATAATTGATCAATTTTTATTACACATATACTGTGTGTGTGTATATATATATATATTAGCCACCAGCAGTGCCGCAACTACAGACCCTCTATGCTACTTTATAGTGGAGGCACCCGGCGCAGTAATGTATATTCTAATAGGAGAGCCGGTCACAACGGGATATATATATATAACATAGAACCAGTGGAGAGCAAAGGTCAGAATTGTGGCGAGCGCAGTGAGCCCGCGAGGGGACTCGCTGTGCTTGCTGCCGGTATTATGGCTGGAAGGGATGCCTCTGTTGGGATCCTGACAGCAGGCATCCCGTCAGCCGGGATACCGTATCCAACCCCATGGCAGAACCCAGCCATTGTTGACTTAACCCTCAATGTTTTCTAATGATTGTTTAAAACCATCATCCATCGATGGTACAGCAGTCGATGGCCATTACTACAGTATACCATGCAAATTGCTATTTTTATGGTATACTGTGTTTACAACAAAAAAAAAATTGTGTTAGATACATTTAAATAGAAGTTCTTGACCTAATTAAATCATAAGAAAAAATGAATTATAATTTCTGAGTGTTTTTTGGAAAAAAATATTAGCCAGTTAAGTGGTTAACAAGTTCTCTATTCACCAAAACATATGTGAATACAGTTTAAGAATATCCTTCTTTTTTTATTCCAATGCTCCTTGAAGTGCATACTGTAGTGCCGAGGCTATTTTGTCTCTGTGCTTGCTTACCCCATCATTGTTTTAGATGACTTGTAGATAATTCTTGGTGGTTTGCCTAACTATTCCGCTTCTTCCATAAATTACCAGTTTTGGAACAGTGTCTGTTCCAGAAAAAAAATCACAGTCCCATATTATCTAAATTTGTTTAGAATGGATGTGACTATGACACTCTGCCAATAATATTATAAAATCTTTTACATTTTATAATAAATACCTGGTTGGTACTTTTGAATCATTTTGAGGGGTACATTTACTAATCAGTGATAAGAGCGGAGAAGTGAGCCAGTGGAGAAGTTTCCCCATCAACCAATCAGCAGCTCTGTATAATTTGATAGTATGCAAATTATAGATGTTACTTCAGTGCTGATTGGTTGCCATGGGCACTTCTCCACTAGGTCACTTCTCCGCTCTTATCACTGCTTAGTAAATGTACCCCTTAATGTGGTATGTGTACTGCAGTTAGTGATGGCTGCACTTTACACCAGCTCTATGTCCTACCTACCACTCTCTTTATAACGGACTGTAATAGGCTTTAGTTACACGTAACATAGCAAAACTAATGACTACTTATGTAATCAATTATTACCTGTTTTTATTTGCAGTTAAGAAAACAACTCCATCTTCTTTTCAACAAATATACCATGGTTATGGCATAATAGGTCAACAGCATCAAGGTAGACACGCACAATGTTGGCATATGAAAAAAGTCCACACGTGAAAAGGATGACATGAGTTTTTCATGTTGTTTTTTGGGGACAAATTTTAGCTTGCAGCATATGGAACACCAATTAGTGTACTGCTTCACTCGTCATGCTTTTAACACGGTGCCTCACTCCGCTAACATTGATATCTGAACAGGTGACCTTTCCCAGTTGTAGTCCAAGTGGATGGTAAAGTATGAAAAAGTAGATTTATCTTTTTTTAAATAAAAAAAACCAACAACCCCGTGGCGATCATATCAAGCATTGAAGCAAGTGGTGAATAATATTTCTATTGTTTTAAATGTGGTCACTTGAAGAGCGCTTTCATTTTGTGCATTCAAACTTCTTTACTGTATCATTCTGAGTATTTATGGGATATATACTCTTATGCACTTCTTTTAGCAGCACTTCTGGTATTATCTGTGCACCTATCTAAGGAAATTCTGACTATTGTGATGGGACGTAGTTATGTGACCGGCGCTCAGTAGACCACCGGTCACAATATCTCTACCTACATCCCGACAGTTGGCATGACGACTAGCAGGGACTATTCCCACTCGTGGGTGTCCACGACACCCATAGAGTGGGAATAGAACCTGTGGCGAGCCCGCAAGGGGCTTGTTGCGCTCGCCCCCCCCTCCCCCCCCGCCGACATACCGTTGGTATGGTCCCGCATACCCAACCAATTGTGACCATTTGAACCTGTCCACATTTTCAGGGCCGTCTTTTCGTATGGGCTCAATGGGCACTTGCCCAAGGGCCCCAGAAGTATAACGGGCCTAGGCTGACAGTTGAGGGTCCCCTCTTTCCAGGGGTACCAGATTTTTGAAAATCAGCCAAGGGAAACCAGAGATATTTGATGTCAAAGCAGTGGTCCCAATACAAACTTGTTAATTGCTTTTCCCAGCCAGATATCAAAGGCTCTGTCTGACTTAGAGATTTTCTGAGGGTATACTCTAAAAGCTGGGACTCTCCCCTTTCAGTGGACACCGGCAGTTTGTCTCTATTATGCCCAGAATCAGAGATATCAGCCTTAAGCAACTGGTCCCTGCTCCAGCTCCGCACACTTAATATGAAGTTTTATGTTTTTGTCGGTGGATTGCTCTGGCTCCTGAACTCTGATCCCCAGGTTCCCAGAACCTCCTGAAAGGTGGGACTCTCTAGTTTTTTTTTTTTTATCCCATTCAAAGCTACGAAATCTAAACTAGGAATTTGAGATATCTGCAGTCAAGCAAGCTGCACTCCCACCAGAAAATGATGAATATTAAGCCCACTCCACTATCCACCCCTCCCCTACGTATTAAACACCCCCTACCACCCTGGTAGTCATGTACCAGGGCCCCTTCATTCAGCCCAATTCCCCCTTCTACAGTTTAGTGTTCTCCCTCCCGCCCCATCTTTGCAGTAAAGGAGTAATTAGTAGAAATTACTTCTCCAGGTCCTACATGCTGAGCGGAAGATAGAACACCCCTTACTGCCAGCGGGACATCAAAGCTGCTGCTGATAGCACCTCCCACCCCTACCACTGGAGGATGGGTAGGGGCCCCAGTGCATTGCTGTGCCCAGGGGCCTACACTACTGTTAAGACGGCCCTGCACATTTTGACCATGTCGACCATATGCATGTAGACCATGTCTACCTATCATTCGGATACCATAAAAATATAAAATGTCAAGGATGTAAATATTTTTTGTCTTTTGTTTTTTTATAGCTATTTTCGATATTTGATTACATTAGTGATAATATGAACAGAAGTAATACGTTATACAACACCGTAAGAAAATACTGTCATTACACAGATACTCAAGAGAAGAGCCTGCTCAAAGTGAAAAATACTTGTACTTGTAATCGTATATAAATCTTCTGAATTCTTACATAACAGATAAGATATACTGTTTGAACTGCAAAAATGAACAATTCTGATACAACTTAAGCAATGCATAATTTCCCTTTTGTACAAAAAAAGCAGATTACGTTTACTACCTCTACAGTAATTCAAGAAGAAGAAAAAAAAACATTAAAACAGAATCACAAAATGGTAGACTTAGCATTGTAAACTCTCCTTCTGTGAGGTACACTGGGTTCTACAGAGAAAGCATCAGGTGTAGAGTGGATCTTGATCCAGAGAGGCACCAACAGGCTAAAGTTTTAGGCTGTCCCAGGATGCATTGTGGGGCCTCCTCTATAACCACGCCTCCAGGCACTCTGGGCTCAGTTTCATTAACCAGTCCAATGTAGGAGCAGGTAAGAGAGAAGGCAGATGTTAGTCACATAGAACCACATTCCCACGAAAGGAGAAGGAACCAGCGGCTAATGCCATACAAACCCATAAAAGCTAGGTGCGTTGGTGGGCGCAATGTGGAACCCAGTGTACCTCACAGAAAGAGAATTACCAATGGTAAGTCTACCATAACTCTCCTTTTCTGCAGCGGGGTACACTGTGTTCCACAGGGAAAACATTGGGTGTTGTCCTAAAGCAGTTCCTCAAGGAAGGGGACGCGCCTTAGCAGTTAGAAGAACCCGGCGTCCAAAGGAAGCATCCTGGGAGGCAGAAGTATCAAAGTCATAGAACCCGATGAATGTGTTCACAGAGGACCACGTAGCCGCCTTGCATAATTGTTCTGTAGACACGACACGGCGGGCCGCCCAAGAAGGTCCAACAGACCGAGTAGAATGGGCTTTAATAGCAGCAGGAGCTGGGAGTCCAGCCTGCGCATAAGCTTGTGCAATCACCATTCTAATCCATCTGGCCAAGGTTTGCTTATTCGCAGGCCAGCCAGGTTTGTGGAAACCAAATAGTACAAACAGAGTATCTGACCTCCTGATAGAAGCAGTTCTCTCCACATAAATACGGAGAGGCCTTACCACATCCAAAGACCGCTCTTTGGGGGGAAAAGTGAAAAGAGATAAAGGCTGGAACCAGAATCTCTTGTTTAAGGTGGAAAGATGGCACCACTTTAGGTAAGTAACCTGGGCGAGTTCTCAAAACAGCCCGGTCACGATGGAAGATCAGAAAGGGTGGACGACAGGACAAAGCGCCTAAGTCAGACACCCTTCTAGCTGAGGCAATAGCCAGTAGAAACAGGGCCTTGGCTGTGAGCCATTTAAGGTTCACTGACTCAAGAGGTTCAAATGGAGTCTCTTGCAGGGCATTCAGGACAATAGACAGATCCCATGGAGCCACAGGAGGGACATAGGGAGGATGAATCCATAACAAACCCTGAGTGAATGTATGAACGTCAGGTATAGATGCAATTTTTCTCTGAAACCACACCGACAAGGCAGATATGTGAACCTTGAGGGAGGCCAGACGAAGACACAAGTCCAGGCCTTGTTGCAGGAAAGCCAGGATTCTGGATGTTATTGAATTGGTACGCATCATAGTTCTTTTCAGCACACCAGGTGAAGTAAGAATTCCAAACTCTGTAATAAATTTGGACAGATGCCTGTTTGCGGGCTTTCAGCATAGTTTGGATGACCACCTCAGAGAATCCTTTGGCCCTCAGGAGTGAAGCTTCAAGAGCCACGCTGCAAAAGCCAGTCTGGCCAGGTCTGGGTAGAGACAAGGGCCCTGTACGAGGAGGTCTGGTTGTTGAGGAAGTAGAAGAGGATGCTCTGTCGATAGACCCTGCAGGTCTGAGAACCAATGCCTTCTGGGCCACGCCGGAGCAACTAGAAGTAGTATTCCTCCTTCTTGATTGAGCTTCCACAAGACCCTGGGCAGGGGTGACACTGGAGGGAACACGTAAGGCAGCCGAAAGTTCCATGGAATGGCTAGTGCGTCCACGAATGCTGATTGAGGATCCCTGGTACTTGATCCAAAGACCGGAACTTTGTGATTTTTGTGACGCCATCAGGTCTACATCTGGTAGGCCCCATATGTCCACTAGGAGTTAAAAGACTTCTGGATGAAGACTCAACTCTTCGGCATGCACGTCCTGACGACTGAAGTCCGCTTTCCAGTTTAGAATGCCCAGAATGAACACTGTCAATATTGCTGGCAGATGGCGTTCCACCCAACGGAGGATTTTTGACACTTCCATCATGGCCATGCGACTTCGAGTGCCACCTTGATGATTTATGTATGCCACCGTGGTGGCATTGTCTGACCTTACTTGAATAGGCCTTTTCTGTATTAGAGGCAGGGCAAGAGTTAAAGCATTGAACACCGTCCGCAACTCCATAATGTTTATCGGAAGGAGTGATTATTTCCGGGTTCAAAGACCCTGGAAAGAGTGTTGCGCTAACACCGCACCCCATCCCCATAGACTGGCATCTGTTGTCAACAGGACCCAAACGGGGATCCAGAAGGGACATCCCCTGGTCAGTTGCTGGTCCTGTTGCCACCAGGTCAGCGACAGACAAACCTCTGGAGTCAAAGCGATCATGTGAGACCTGATCTGATTAGGTAGGCCGTCCCACTTGGTAAGGATTGACCTCTGTAGAGGACGGGAATAAAATTGAGCATACTCCACTATGTCGAATGTCGACACCATTAGGCCAAGTACTTGCATCACCGAGTGTATCGACACACTGTTGCAGGAAAGGAAGTATCTTGTCTTGCAGTTTCAGGACTTTCTCTGGAGTGAAGAACAGACGTTGGGGTATATTTACTAAAAGGGGAGTTCTATTTAAGATGGGATGTTGCCCATAGCAACCAATCAGATTCCAGGTATTAACTTCTAGAAGGTGCTATATAAATGAGAAGTAAAATCTGATTGGTTGCTATGGGCAACATCCCATCTTAAATAGAACTCCCATCTTAGTAAATTTACCCCTTTGACTGTGTGTGTCCAGGAGTGCTCCCAGGTGCACCATGCTCTGAACTGGGACCAGCAAGGATTTCTTCCAATTGATGAGCCACCCGTGGGCTTGCAGGAAGCTTACCGTCAGTTGTAGATGACTAATGAGGAAATCGTGGGAGTTTGCCAGGATCAGCAAGTCATCCAGATACGGCTGGATCCTGACTCCCTGGCGACGGAGATGTGCAGTCATTACGGCCATAACCTTGGTGAAGATCCGAGGAGCCGTAGCCAGTCCAAATGGCAGAGCCTGGAACTGATAGTGTAAATTGCCAATAGCAAACCGCAGATACTGCTCATGGGACTTGCCAACAAGAATATGCAGGTATCCATCCTGTATATACAGGGATACCATGAAGTCTTCGGGTTCCTTCGCCAGTACAATTGAGCGCAGAGTTTCCATATGGAACTTGGACACTCTCACAAACTTGTTTAGTGATTTTAGGTTGAGAATAGGCCAAAAGGACACATTGGGTTTCGGGACTAGAAACAGGGTCGAGTAGTAACCACTGCCTCTGCACTACCACTCCTGTATCCAGGAGAGAACTCACCACTTGCTGCAGAGCTTGCGCCTTTAACGGATCCGATGAAATAATTGTGGCGCAAAACTGGCGAGGAGGACGTCTCTTGAACGAGACTGCGTACCCCTAAGAGACAACTTCTCGCACTCATGAGTCTGAAGTGGTCTTTAACCAGACCTGGGTGAACTGCAGAAGTCAGCCTACCACCCTGGAGTCCCCCAGGGGGAGGTCCGCCCCGTTATGCGGCAGGCTTGTCTTGTTTAGAAGCAGGTTGACAGGCTGCCCAGGACTGCTTTGTTTTGGGCTTAGTGGTTTTGGAAGTACGAGCTTATCTCGGGTATGCCTGACCTTTTGCTTTCACTTGAGGCCGAAAGGAACAAAAAGTGGTACCATTGCCTTCTGTGCAGAAGGATTAGTATTTGGGAGGAACACAGTCTTAGCCGCCGCATGTTCAGACACAATTTTATTAAGGTCTTCTCCAAATAAACTGTCCCCTTTAAAAGGGAGTACCTCCAAGGTCTTTTTGGAGTCCAGGTCCACCTTCCATGACCTCAACCACAGAATACTGCGAGGCAGGACAGACGTAGTTGACGCCTTGGCTGGCAACACACCCGCCTCAGAGGACGCCTCCTGTATGTAACAGGCAGCGGTGGTAATGTGAGACAGGTACTGTCTGGCATTGTCAGATATATCCTCAGGCAGCTCCTTCTCTAATGCCTGAACCCATGCT
Organism: Pseudophryne corroboree; assembly: GCF_028390025.1. Classification (NCBI taxonomy): domain Eukaryota; kingdom Metazoa; phylum Chordata; class Amphibia; order Anura; family Myobatrachidae; genus Pseudophryne; species Pseudophryne corroboree. The sequence goes on along the minus strand of NC_086449.1, from coordinate 483,653,972 downwards.
TCGATACCTTTAGCAGCCCAAGAGGCAGCAATAGTGGGTCTATGTACAGCACCTGTAAGGGAATAATTAGATTTCAGGCATGCCTCCACATGCTTATCTGTCGGTTCTTTTAGTAAAGTGACAGTAGTGACAGGCAGAGTGGATGACACCACTAGGCGGGTGACATGAGAATCCATCGGCTGTGAATTTCCACACTTATTACACAACTCTGCAGGGAGAGGACAGCGAGCCAAGGCCCGTTTAGAGAGAGGGAACTTTCTCCCTGGATTAGCCCAGGGTTCCTGCCTGATGTCTGCCAAATGGTCAGAATGGGGCAATAGATTTTTAACCACCTTCTGCCGTTTAAACATGTCAGTTGTGTTAGTGACAGTAGTGTATTTCTCATCAGTGATTTGTAGGATTTTCGTAATAATAATAATTTTATTTATATAGTGCTCTTTCTCAAATAGGACTCAAGGCGCTTAACAGATACATAGCATAATACAGTACAGAAAATAATGGTATACAGAACAGCTTATACTGGCAGGCTTTGTAGTTTGGTACTCCTTTGATGGTACTGTGGAGATTCCAGCCCGGATGTTGGATATTTTATCTGCAAAGAAGTTTGCAAACTCGTTGCATCTTGCCTGGGAGAGGGTTTCATCAGTCTGCAAGCATGCTGGCTTGCAAAGCATCTCAACTGTGCAGAAAAGTTGAGCTGGCCTATTGTTTGCTGCCATGATATCATTTGACAGGAACTGTGATTTCTTACGGGTGATTGTCAATTGCTATTCTTCGTTATGCTATATTAGTTTTATTTTGTCATCCACTAGGTTAGTCTTCCTCCATCGTCTTTCCAGTCTACACCCCCTTTTCTTGAGTTCACTTACATTGTTGTCAAACCAGGGAGCTCGACATTGTGGTTTACGAGGTCTTATATGCACAGGGGCGATAATATTAATTGCAGACATAACATCCCTATTATAATAACGGACTTGGGAACAGGGATCTTCACAGGCACCCAGTATAGCAGAGAGCAGATTTGCTGCAAGAGCCTGGGGAGTCATACCCCTCCTTGAACGATACCTGGTCAACTCCACGGGCAGAGATCTTATTTGAGGGGTTGCAACTGAGAACCAAAGGGAGTGGTGGTCTGACCAGATGACTGGGTTTATTTTTAGGTCAGTGATTTCTAATCCAATCTGAAAGACAAGATCAAGAGTATGACCACTTTTATGTGTGGCAGAAGGACTGACCTGTGTGAAGCCCAGACCATTCATTGGGCATAAGAGATCTTGTCCAAGGTGTGAAAGCTCATCATCCACCAATGCATTGAAATCCCTGAGGATGAGCCATCTTTGATGTTCCAGAACCAGGCCAGCAACAGTGTCTGCAATTTCTTGTAGAAATATCTTTCCATCTCCAGGGAGCCGGTAAATGAGAAGTACTCTGAAACCTAATCCTGTCGAACTCCTGGCAGAAATGCACTCAAATGAGCGAGTAATTTCAATAGGGTGGACCCTAAGTTTAAGTTTTTTTTTTAAGCAGATAGCCACCCCGCCGCCCCTGCGGTCCAGTGTAGGGTTGTGGATGACAGCATAATTTGTTGGGACTGCTGCCTCCAATATAGGTGCTGCATTTTCATCTAGCCAGGTCTCTGTAATACAGGCTAGATCTGTAGATTCAATAAGGTCAGCAATTGTTGCAGTCTTGTTTCTTATAGATCTGGCATTACAAAGGACTGACCTGATTGGGCATACCAGAGGGCCTTAAGTGCAGGAGCTCTGGGTATGGGGGTCACAAAGCGAGAGTTGACAGTTCTGTTCTTCCAAGCACAGGGCCATCTTTTGGGTATCACTTCTATTTGATTGTTCTTTGAATCTGGGGGTGAGCAGCTAGGCAAAAGACTTAGGTGGTTACCGGGGAAAATAAATTTCCAGCCTGCTCGCTTCCCAAAAATGCGCCTGTGTTTTCTTTTTAAAATGCCAAAAGATTGGAGAATAGAAGCCTGTGATGGTGTAATAGGAACTGCGGAACGTTGTGGGCGGAGTGAAAGAATGAAGTTGGACGTATACATTGGGTCATCAATGACAGATTACTATAAGTATGAGCTGCATATGATAATGACAGAGGGAGAGAAAGCAGTTTTGTTTTTTGTGGTCCCCCCCCAGTTCGGTATGTGATCCAGAAATTATAATGGGTTTATGAACAGAGTTGTTGCTATAACCTATTGCTGCTCTTTGAGCCAATGGGTATATTAGCAAGTGATAAATAAAATAACTTTGCTTTTTCTGTTGCTGATTTAGTCAATTATTCCAGGACAGGGCAGGCTTGTGGAAAGGTGTTAGAATTCAATTTCTATTGTGTAGGTGTGAAAAGTCTCAGTGTGGGAGGCCTTTGAAGTAGATTTCTTGTGGGTGTAGTGATAACGTGTCCTGGAGAATGGATCCTGCAATCTGCAATGAACAGTGAGCCTTCAGCAATTCAGAGCCTGAATATACTCATATTAGTTGATTAATGCAAGAAGTCAGTTATTTGTTGCTCAGAGAGCAAAAGTGGATGATGTCTAAGTGAGGGGCTGGAAGGACCCAAAGATAGGTTGTAGTCCACAGTACCTTATCTGGGATGTCCAATGCAGAGTACAGTAGCTGCCAAACTGAAGGACTTCTCAGTGGAGGTATGCAGAGGATTCAATCCAATGTGTATCTCAGCACAGGAATGCAATCCACTGGTTTTGATGAGATGTACGCATAGAGAAGTACAAGTTAAAGGTAAGTCCTTGGATATTTATGATATTCATAGGTCAATTCTGGTGAATTTAAGCTGTTTTATGGAGATGATCAGGAGCATGCAAAAGGTGAGGCAGCCATTTTGGGCGCCAGCAGTACAGACCACTAGATAGCAACCACTAGAGCAGAAACATCGATTTGTAATTCAGAGCCCTCGTCAGATACACCAGATTCAGTGTCTGACAGGACAGTACCCACCTCTTCAGATTAAACATCTGAGAGATTTGTGGATTGAGAAGAGCAAGCAGCCTGTTTAGATGACCCAGAGACACGGGTGTGACATGGGGTAGATTTTTGTCTAACTAAAGTTTGAGTTAACTGTTGTAACTGATTAGACAAATTGTCCGTTCAAGGCGGATTAACCATAGGGACAATTTAAGACTGTAATGACACAGGTGGTCCCATAGGGGGCGTTAGGCATTCCACCAGAGTACCTAGTAGGTTTGAGAACGCAGCCCATGTTGGCTCCTGATTGGTTACAGGAACTGCGGAATGACTAGGGGGTGTATGGCACGCAGTACACAGACCATCATGCACAGCTTCCCCTACTGGTAAATCCTTGGCGCCTGCTCTGCAGGATGCAGGAGCGTCCACAGATTTACTACCCTTTCTGTTAGACATTGTACACAAATGCAACACAGAGCAAATTAGTACGATGAAGCCAGACAGAGTGTAAACCTGCGAATAAATCCGTTAGAGTCCCCAGTACACAACACCTGCAAATAAATCCGGTATTATGTGACTGAGTACTCAGTAGATTACAAGTAATAGGTAAATACTGTGACGCACTATATAAATTACCCTGACGCACCTAGGCCCTCATTCCGAGTTGTTCGCTCGCAAGCTGCTTTTAGCAGCTTTGCACACGCTAAGCCGCCGCCTACTGGGAGTGAATCTTAGCTTATCAAAATCGCGAACGAAAGATTCGCAATATTGCGTAAAGACTTCTCTGTGCAGTTTCTGAATAGAGAAGTCTTTACGCAATATTGCGAATCTTTCGTTCGCGATTTTGATAAGCTAAGATTCACTCCCAGTAGGCGGCGGCTTAGCGTGTGCAAAGCTGCTAAAAGCAGCTTGCGAGCGAACAAGAGACTTACTCGAGACTTACTCTACCAGTGCGATCAGTTCAGTGCTTGTCGTTCCTTATTTGACGTCACAAACACACCCAGCGTTCGCCCAGACACTCCTCCGTTTCTCCAGCCACTACCGCGTTTTTCCCAGAAACTGTAGCGTTTTTTCAAACACTCCCATAAAACGGCCAGTTTCCGCCCAGAAACACCCACTTCCTGTCAATCACATTACGAACACCAGAACGAAGAAAAAACCTCGTAATGCCGTGAGTAAAATACATAACTGCATAGCAAATTTACTTGGCGCAGTTGCAGTGCGAACAATGCGCATGCGCAGTTAGCGGAAAATCGCTGCGATGCGAAGAAAATTACCGAGCGACCAACTCGGAATGACCACCCTAGTCCCTTAGGGCACAGAATATAGTAATAGATCTCTGGGAAACACTGAAAGTGAAATCTTACAGCAGAGAAAGGCACACAGTCACAATAGCGATGCAGATAATTATTAGTATGACAATAAAACTGCACCGGACTAGTAAATGTATATGTATATGTAGGGTCGAATCCGTTACGGTCTCTTATCTAGTTCATTAATACACCCTACAGAATATACACCTATAAGGGTGAGGGTGTTCTTTAAAGGCTTGAACAGAAAACCTATTGACTGTATCTGGATGTTTTTCTTTTAAGAATGTTTATATGAATGTATGGAACCTTTTATCTGTAAAAAAAATGTTCATATGAATTTATGGAATTCTATATGTTTTTTAATAAAAACAAATTGGTATCATATCTAATTTAGGCCATTCTGGCCGTCTTTTTGTTCGGGTGTGTTCTCTGGTGTGAGGGTATACTTGCAGGTGATACCAGTTATAAGAATCCACACCGTGGAAGAACAGCTACTGGAAATACTAAAATCTGAGTGTTTTAAAGTTATACCAAGCGCAATTGGTTATTGTTTTTGTTTATGTTATTCTTTGAAAGTTCACTAACAGGGACTTTCTCCATATTGCTGCTGGTGGGTTGAGCGCGGGGTGGAAGACATTTTTTTGTATTTATTTATATATATATATATATATATATATGTCTTAGAGGAAGAGGCCACGGATCTTCTGTGAGCATTTCCTGCAGATCCGGATACCAGGTCCTTCGTGGCCAATCCGGAACAATGAGTATTGATCTCACTCCTCTTTTTCTTATTATTCTCAATACCTTGGGTATGAGAGGAAATACATAGACCGACTGGAACACCCACGGTGTCACTAGGGCGTCCACAGCTACCGCCTGAGGATCTTTTGACCTGGCGCAATACCTTTGTAGCTTTTTGTTGAGACGGGACACCATCATGTCTATTTGGGGCAGTCCCCACCGACTTGCAATCTGTACGAAGACTTCCTGATGAAGTCCCCACTCTCCCGGATGCAGGTCGTGTCTGCTGAGGAAGTCTGCTTCCCAGCTGTCCACTCCCAGAATGAACACTGCTGACAGTGCGCTTACATGATTCTCCGCCCAGCGAACAATTCTGGTGGCTTCCACCATCGCCACTCTGCTCCTTGTGCCGCCCTGGCGGTTTACACGAGCTACTGCACTGACGTTGTCTGAATGGATCAGAACTGGTCGGTCGCGAAGTAAGGTCTCCGCTTGACGTAGGGCGTTGTATATGGCCCTTAGTTCCAGGATGTTGATGTGAAGATAAGTCTCTTGACTTGACCAAAGGCCTTGGAAATTTCTTCCCTGTGTGACTGCTCCCCAACCTCGGAGGCTCGCGTCCGTGTTCACCAGGATCGAATCCAGAAATCCAAACCTGCGGCCCTCTAGAAGGTGAGCACTCTGCAGCCACCACAGGAGATATACCCTGGACCTGGGGGACAGGGTGATCCGCTGATGCATTTGCAGATGTGACCCGGACCATTTGTCCAATAGGTCCCATTGGAAAGTCCTTGCATGGAACCTGCCGAAGGGAATGGCTTCGTACGTCGCCACCATTTTTCCCAGGACTTGAGTGCAATGATGCACTGACACTTGTTTTGGCTTCAACAGGTTCTTGACTAGAGTCATGAGTTCCTGCGCTTTTTCTATCGGAAGAAAAACCCTTTTCTGGTCTGTGTCCAGAATCATGCCCAAGAAGGGCAGACGAGTCGTAGGATTCAGCTGCGACTTTGGAATATTGAGAATCCAGCCGTGTCGCTGTAACACCTTCAGTGAAAGTGATACGCTGTTCAGCAACTTCTCCCGTGATCTCGCTTTTATGAGGAGATCGTCCAAGTACGGGATAATTGTGACACCCTGCTTGCGCAGGAGCACCTTCATTTCCGCCATTACCTTGGTGAAAATTCTCGGGGCCGTGGAAAGCCCAAACGGCAACGTCTGAAATTGGTAATGACAATCCTGTACCGCAAGTCTCAGGTACGCCTGATGAGGAGGATATATGGGAACATGCAGGTATGCATCCTTTATGTCCAGAGATACCATAAAATCCCCCCCTTCCAGGCTGGCGATGACCGCTCTGAGCGATTCCATTTTGAATTTGAACCGTTTTAAGTAAAGGTTCAGGGATTTAAAATTCAAAATGGGTCTGACCGAACCGTCCGGTTTCGGGGCCACAAACAGAGTTGAGTAGTACCCCTTCCCTATTTGAAGCAGGGGAACCTCGACCACCACTTGTTGAAGACACAATTTGAGAATCGCATGTATCACTATCTCCCTTTCCAGGGTAGAAGTTAGTAGCGCCGATTTGAAAAACCGGTGAGGAGGCCCCTCTTCAAATTCCAGCTTGTATCCCTGGGAAACAAATTCTATTGCCCAGGGATCCACCTGTGAGTGAACCCAGAAGTGGCTGAAAAGTCGAAGACGTGCCCCCACTGGAGCGGACTCCCTCAGTGAACCCCAGCGTCATGCAGTGGATTTTTCAGAGGCCGGGGAGGACTTCTGTTCCTGGGAACTAGCTGTGTTGTGCAGCTTTTTCCCTCTGCCCTTACCTCTGGCAAGAAAGGACGATCCACGTACTCTTTTGCTTTTATTTGAACGAAAGGACTGCATTTGATAATGAGGCACTTTCTTACATTGTGAGGGAATAGAAGGCAAAAAATTCGATTTACCTGACGTAGCTGTGGAGACGAGGTCCGAGAGGCCCTCTCCAAACAATTCCTCACCCTTGTAAGGCAAAAACTCCATATGCCTCTTTGAGTCGGCATCACCTGTCCACTGTCGGGTCCATAAGACTCGCCTAGCAGAAATAGACATAGCGTTTATTATGGAACCCAGTAAACTAATGTCTCTTTGAGCATCCCTCATATATAAGACAGCATCTTTAATATGCCCTAGGGTCAATAAAATGGTATCCTTATCAAGGGTCTCAATATCCGCTGATAAGGAATCTGTCCATGCTGCTACAGCACTACAAACCCAGGCAGACGCAATTGCCGGTCTGAGTAACGTACCAGAATGTGTGTAAATGGACTTCAAGGTAACCTCCTGCTTGCGGTCAGCAGGATCCTTGAGGGTAGCCGTATCTTGGGATGGGAGCGCTATCTTTTTTGATAAGCGTGTCAAAGCCTTGTCTACCCTAGGGTAGGATTCCCACCGTATTCTGTCCTTTGGCGGGAAAGGATACGCTATAAGAATCCTTTTGGGAATCTGCAGTTTTTTGTCTGGAGTTCCCCACGCTTTTTCGCATAATTCGTTCAGCTCATGTGAGGAGGGAAAGGTGACCTCAGGTTTCTTTCCCTTATACATGTGTACCCTCGTGTCAGGGACAGGGGGTTCCTCTGTGATATGCAAAACATCTTTTATTGCAATAATCATATATCGAATACATTTAGCCACTTTTGGCTGTAATTTTGCATCATCGTAGTCGACACTGGAGTATGAATCCGTGTCGGTATCTGTGTCTACTATTTGGGATAGTGGGCGCTTCTGAGACCCAGAAGGTCCCGGCGACATTGGGACAGACATGGGTTGACTCCCTGACTGTACCCTAGCTTCAGCCTTGTCTAATCTTTTGTGCAATAAATTAACATTAGCACTTAAAACATTCCACATATCCATCCAGTCAGGTGTCGGCGCTGCCAACGGAGACCTTCCATTCATACACTCCCCCTCCTCCTTAGGTGAGCCTTCAACCTCAGACATGTCGACACACGCGTACCGACACACACCACACACTCCACCACAAGCTCTTTTCTGAAGACAGGTTCCCCACCAGGCCCTTTGGAGAGAGAGAGAGTATGCCAGCACACACCCCAGCGCTATATGACCCAGGAAAAAACACAGAATGTTTACCCAGTAGCCCTTTTCAAGTATGTATATGCGCCAATTATGTGCCCCCCCTCTACTTCAAAACCCTCTTTTACCGTGGTATCAAGCAGGGGAGAGTCCGGGGAGCTTCCTCTCAGCAGTGCTGTGGAGAAAAATGGCGCTGGTGAGTGCTGAGGGAGAAGCCCCGCCCCCTCGGGGGCGGGCTTCTGTCCCGCTCAAAATTGTTAAAAACATGGCGGGGGCTCTTTATATACATGTACAGTGCCCAGCTGTACATGTATATATGTACATTTGCCACAGGAGAGGTTTATATTTCTGCCCAGGGCGCCCCCCCCTGCGCCCTTACAGTGACCGATGTGTGTGAGGTGAATGGGAGCAATGGCGCACAGCTTCACTGCTGTGCGTTACCTCTATGAAGATCAAGCTGTCTTCTGCCGCCTCTGAAGTCTTATCCTCTCATACTCACCCGGCTTCTATCTTTCGGCTCTGCGAGGAGGACGGCGGCGTGGATGAGACCTGGGACGGACGGCGAGGGTGAGACCTGCGTACCGATCCCTCTGGAGCTAATGGTGTCCAGTAGCCTAAGAAACAGAGCCCTGAAACTCAGAGAAGTGGGTCTGTTTCTCTCTCCTCAGTCCCTCGATGCAGGGAGTCTGCTGCCAGCAGGCTCCCTGAACATAAAAAACCTAACTAAAATACTTTCTTTACAGGAAACTCAGGAGAGCTCCCTGAAATGCACCCAGTCTCAACTGGGCACAGTATCAAACTGAGGTCTGGAGGAGGTGCATAGAGGGAGGAGCCAGTGCACACCCAGATCCAAAGTCTTTCTTAAGGTGCCCATGTCTCCTGCGGAGCCCATCTATCCCCATGGTCCTTTCGGAGTCCCAGCATCCTCTAGGACGTTAGAGAAATATATATATATATATATATATATATATATATATATATATATATATATATATAAAACACAGCGTGGTCCTAGACCGGAGGTATATATCAGAATACTCGTACAATGTATCATGTAATTGGTACACTTTTTCTTAACTAACGCTGTCTATGTAGAGACATGTAGAATACTCAAGTGTTTGTAAAGTCACGGCGCTGTATTCAGGCAGCTTTACAAGAGAGACCTTGTCCTGCAGTCCCGGAAACCAGCCACAGCTATGTTCTAAGAATGTTCCCAGCATCTCAGTCAGGGAGTGAGAGAGAGTGTGAGGAAGCTCCAGGGTGGGAAAATCTTCAGTAGATGGCGCCCTGGGCCGGGTAGGAGCTACAGGTCAAGCGCCGCCTCCCCTATGCTGGGCCTCTCCGCTGGTACTACGGAGCCTTATTAACAGGGGCGTTAGTACACCCAATCTGTACTCCTATGCCCTTGTGGATATAGTGGGGTCTCTGCTCGGTGACACTGTCCACGCCAGCGTCGCAGTCAGTCTCCCTAGACATACGATCGGAATGCGATTTAATGGCTGGTCCCACATGGGGGACCCTCTTATCTCCTCCCCGTAGCAGCCACGCAAACCAGGAGAACGTCTGCGACTGTGTGCCTAGAGCCGTAGCGTCTCCGCCGCAAGTACCCGGGAACAGGGCGCGGGAGTATGCAACGCCGCTTGGGAGATGACAGAGACGCAGTGCTGAATGTCACCCTGACATATCCGTGCTGCTTCCCTTGAAGTATTCTAAAAAGCTTTTCTTCAGGGCTGCCCAGCACATCCCTCCAGTTAGTGACCTGCTTCTACAGGTACCAACTCGAAACCGAGCTCACAGTTCCTGGAGGCGGGGTTAGAGAGGAGGCCCAACAATGCATCCGGAGATTGTAGTGTATAAACATCTGAACGTGTAGATTTGCAAAACTGACAAGCACCAGTTGTCTTCGCATGCATGCTGCCTTTCCTGACAAATGATTACCTCCTCCCATTCCTCCTTACAGGATTTCGTAAGTGCTGCTCCCTATCTCTGGAATTCTCTACCTCTCCCCATTTGACTCTTCACCTCTCTACAAAACTTCAAACGTGCTCTCAAGATATATTTCTTCATCAAACCCAGCCAACTCTCCTCCTAACCCTCTTGTCCATGTTCACGCCTACCCTTTCTGTGTCACCTTGGTTGTTAGCCCTTCACCTTTTCGATTGTAATCTTAAAAGAGCAGGGCCTTTCTCCCCTCATGTGCCTTTCCTTCTTTTACTTACACTATCTTATACTCAATGCTCCCTTTGATGGCACGTAACCCCTGGTGTTCTGTATATACCTTGTACTTGTCCTATAGGGTCTACTATGCTTGGCTGGCTGTCGGGATTCCGGCGCCCAGCATTCCGGCGCCAGGATCCCGACCGCCGGAGTGCCAGCAGCAGGGCGAGCGCAAAAGAACCCCTTTTTGGTCTCGCCGTGGGCACAGTGGCGCGCCACGCTATTTATTCTCTCTCCATGGGCGTCGTGGACACCCCAAGAGGGAAAATAGTTGTCGTATCCTGGCGGCCGGTATGCTGAGCGCCAGGACCCCGACAGCTGGGATATCAAGTGCCACCCGTCCTATATTGTCTCAAACTGTAAGTGCTTTTAATCTTGGTTTGCTCATTTGTTTATGTACTCTGTAATGGGCGCTGCGGATCCCTTGTGATGCCATATAAATAAAAGATACTACTACTAATAATAATAATAAGATTTTACTTACCGATAAATCTATTTCTCGTAGTCCGTAGTGGATGCTGGGACTCCGTAAGGACCATGGGGAATAGCGGCTCCGCAGGAGACAGGGCACAAGAATAAAAGCTTTAGGATCAGGTGGTGTGCACTGGCTCCTCCCCCTATGACCCTCCTCCAAGCCTCAGTTAGGATACTGTGCCCGGACGAGCGTACATAATAAGGAAGGATATTGAATCCCGGGTAAGACTCATACCAGCCACACCAATCACACCGTACAACTCGTGATCTGAACCCAGTTAACAGTATGATAACAACGAAGGAGCCTCTGAAAAGATGGCTCACAACAACAATAACCCGATTTTGTTAACAATAACTATGTACAAGTATTGCAGACAATCCGCACTTGGGATGGGCGCCCAGCATCCACTACGGACTACGAGAAATAGATTTATCGGTAAGTAAAATCTTATTTTCTCTGACGTCCTAGTGGATGCTGGGACTCCGTAAGGACCATGGGGATTATACCAAAGCTCCCAAACGGGCGGGAGAGTGCGGATGACTCTGCAGCACCGAATGAGAGAACTCCAGGTCCTCCTCAGCCAGGGTATCAAATTTGTAGAATTTAGCAAACGTGTTTGCCCCTGACCAAGTAGCTGCTCGGCAAAGTTGTAAAGCCGAGACCCCTCGGGCAGCCGCCCAAGATGAGCCCACTTTCCTTGTGGAATGGGCTTTTACAGATTTAGGCTGTGGCAGGCCTGCCACAGAATGTGCAAGCTGAATTGTACTACAAATCCAACGAGCAATAGTCTGCTTAGAAGCAGGAGCACCCAGCTTGTTGGGTGCATACAGGATAAACAGCGAGTCAGACTTTCTGACTCCAGCCGTCCTGGAAACATATATTTTCAGGGCCCTGACAACGTCAAGCTAGTAACTTGGAGTCCTCCAAGTCCCTAGTAGCCGCAGGCACCACAATAGGTTGGTTCATGTGAAAAGCAGAAACCACCTTAGGGAGAAATTGAGGACGAGTCCTCAATTCAGCCCTGTCAGAATGAAAAATTAAGTAAGGGCTTTTATATGATAAAGCCGCCAATTCTGACACACGCCTGGCTGAAGCCAGGGCTAACAGCATCGTCACCTTCCATGTGAGATATTTTAAGTCCACAGTGGTGAGTGGTTCAAACCAATGTGACTTAAGGAACCTCAAAACAACATTGAGATCCCAAGGTGCCACTGGAGGCACAAAAGGAGGTTGTATATACAGTACCCCTTTTACAAATGTCTGAACTTCAGGTACTGAAGCCAGTTCTTTCTGGAAGAAAATCGACAGGGCCGAAATTTGAACCTTAATGGACCCTAATTTTAGGCACATAGACAGTCCTGTTTGCAGGAAATGGAGGAAACGACCCAGTTGAAATTCCTCTGTAGGGGCCTTCTTGGCCTCACACCACGCAACATATTTTCGCCAAATGCGGTGATAATGTTTTGCGGTTACATCCTTCCTGGCTTTGACCAGGGTAGGGATGACTTCATCTGGAATGCCTTTTTCCTTCAGGATCCGGCGTTCAACCGCCATGCCGTCAAACGCAGCCGCGGTAAGTCTTGGAACAGACAATGCCCCTGCTGGAGCAGGTCCTTTCTTAGAGGTAGAGGCCACGGGTCTTCCGTGAGCATCTCCTGAAGTTCCGGGTACCAAGTCCTTCTTGGCCAATCCGGAACCACGAGTATCGTTCTTACTCCTCTCCTTCTTATGATTCTCAGAACTTTTGGTATGAGAGGCAGAGGAGGGAACACATACACTGACTGGTACACCCACGGTGTCACCAGAGCGTCCACCGCTATTGCCTGAGGGTCCCTTGACCTGGCGCAATATCTGTCTAATTTTTTGTTTAGACGTGACGCCATCATGTCCACCTTTGGTTTTTCCCAACGGTTTACAATCAGGTGGAAGACTTCTGGGTGAAGTCCCCACTCTCCCGGGTGAAGGTCGTGTCTGCTGAGGAAGTCTGCTTCCCAGTTGTCCACTCCCGGAATGAACACTGCTGATAGAGCTATCACATGATTTTCCGCCCAGCGAAGAATCCTTGCAGCCTCTGCCATTGCCCTCCTGCTTCTCGTGCCGCCCTGTCTGTTTACGTGGGCGACTGACGTGATGTTGTCCGATTGGATCAATACCGCCTGACCCTGAAGCAGGGGTTTCGCTTGACTTAGGGCATTGTAAATGGCCTGTAGTTCCAGAATGTTTATATGAAGAGATGTTTCCATGCTTGACCACAAGCCCTGGAAGTTTTTTCCCTGTGTGACTGCTCCCCAGCCTCTCAGGCTTGCATCCGTGGTCACCAGGATCCAATCCTGAATGCAGAATCTGCGGCCCTCTAGAAGATGAGCACTCTGCAACCACCACAGGAGAGACACCCTTGTCTTTGGTGACAGGGTTATCCGCTGCTGCATCTGAACATGCGAACCGGACCATTTGTCCAGTAGATCCCACTGAAACGTTCTTGCATGGAATCTTCCGAATAGAATTGCTTCGTAAGAAGCCACCATTTTTCCCAGGACCCTCGTGCACTGATGCACTGACACCTGGGCTGGTTTTAGGAGGTTCCTGACTAGCTCGGATAACTCCTTGGCCTTCTCCTCCGGGAGAAAAACCTTCTTCTGGACTGTGTCCAGAATCATTCCTAGGAACAGAAGACGTGTCGTTGGAATCAGCTGCGATTTTGGAATATTTAGGATCCACCCGTGCTGACGTAACACTATCTGAGATAGTGCTACTCCGACTTCTAACTGTTCCCTGGACCTTGCCCTTATCAGGAGATCGTCCAAGTAAGGGATAATTAATACGCCTTTTCTTCGAAGAAGAATCATCATTTCGGCCATTATCTTGGTAAAGACCCGAGGTGCCGTGGACAACCCAAACGGCAGCGTCTGAAACTGATAATGACAGTCTTGTACTACAAACCTGAGATACCCTTGGTGAGAAGGGTAGATTGGGACGTGGAGATAAGCATCTTTGATGTCCAGAGACACCATATAGTCCCCTTCTTCCAGGTTCGCTATCACCGCTCTGAGTGATTCCATCTTGAATTTGAACCTTTTTATGTAAGTGTTCAAGGATTTCAGATTTAAAATGGGTCTCACCGAGCCGTCCGGCTTCGGTACCACAAACAGCGTGGAATAATACCCCTTTCCTTGTTGTAGGAGGGGTACCTTGATTATCACCTGCTGGGAATACAGCTTGTGAATGGCTTCCAGAACTGCCTCCCTGTCGGAGGGAGACTTTGGCAGAGCAGACTTCAGGAACCGGCGAGGGGGAAACGCCTCGAATTCCAGTTTGTACCCCTGCGATACTACCTGTAGAATCCAGGGATCCACTTGCGAGTGAGCCCACTGCGCGTTGAAATTCTTGAGACGGGCCCCCACCAAGTCTGAGTCTGCTTGTAAAGCCCCAGCGTCATGCTGAAGACTTGGCAGAAGCAGGGGAAGGCTTCTGATCCTGGGAAGCGGCTGCATGGTGCAGTCTTTTTCCCCTTCCTCTGCCCCGGGGCAGAAAGGAATGGCCTTTTGCTCGCTTGTATTTATGGGAACGAAAGGACTGAGTTTGAAAAGACGGTGTCTTTTTCTGTTGATGTGAAGTGACCTGGGGTAAGAAGGTGGACTTTCCAGCCGTTGCCGTGGCCACCAGGTACGAAAGACCAGCCCCAAATAACTCCTCCCCTTTATACGGCAATACTTCCATATGTCGTTTGGAATCCGCATCCCCTGACCACTGACGCGTCCATAACGTTCTTCTGGCAGAGATGGACATAGCACTTACTCTTGATGCCAGGGTGCAAATATCCCTCTGTGCATCACGCATATATAGTAATGCATCCTTCAAATGCTCTATAGTTAACAATATATTGTCCCTATCCAGGGTATCAATATTTTCAGTCAGGGAATCCGACCACGCGACTCCAGCACTGCACATCCAGGCTGAAGCGATTGCTGGTCGCAGTATAACACCAGTATGTGTGTATATACTTTTTAGGATATTTTCCAGCCTTCTATCAGCTGGTTCTTTGAGGGTGGCCGTATCAGGAGACGGTAACGCTACTTGTTTAGATAAACGTGTGAGCGCCTTATCTACCCTAGGGGGTGTTTCCCAACGTGTCCTAACCTCTGATGGGAAAGGATATAGTGCCAATAATTTATTAGAAATTAGCAGTTTTTTGTCGGGAGAAACCCACGCTTTATCACATACCTCATTCAATTCATCTGACTCAGGAAAAACTATTGGTAGTTTTTTCACCCCCCACATAATACCCTTCTTAGTGGTATTTGTAGTGTCAGAAATGTGCAATGCTTCCTTCATTGCCGTGATCATGTAACGTGTGGCCCTACTGGACATTACGTTCGACTCATCACCGTCAACACTAGACTCCGTATCTGTGTCTGGGTCTGTGTCGACCCACTGAGGTAACGGGCGTTTTAGGGCCCCTGACGGTGTCTGAGACGTCTGGACAGGCACTAATTGATTTGCCGGCTGTCTCATGTCGTCAACAGTTTTTTGCAAAGTGTTGACATTATCACTTAATTGTTTGAACACGATCATCCAGTCAGGTGTCGACTCCCTAGGGGGTGATATCACTAACGCAGGCAATTGCTCCGCCTCCACATCATTTTCCTCCTCATACATGTCGACACACACGTACCGACACACAGCACACACACGGGAATGCTCTGATAGAGGACAGGACCCCACGAGCCCTTTGGAGAGACAGAGGGAGAGTCTGCCAGCACACACCCAGCGCTATATATATATATACAGGGATAACCTTATATAAGTGTTATTCCCTTATAGCTGCTGTTTATATTGTCATTTGCTGCCAATAGTGCCCCCCCTTCTCTTTTTTACCCTGATTCTGAAGCAGGACTGCAGGGGAGAGTCAGGGAGCCATCCTTCCAGCGGAACTGTGAGGGAAAATGGCGCTTGTGTGCTGAGGAGATAGGCTCCGCCCCTTCACGACGTCCTTATCTCCCGCTTTTTTGTGTAAAAATGGCAGGGGTTAAAATACATCCATATAGCCCAGGAGCTATATGTGATGTATTCTTTTGCCACCTAAGGTATTATCATTTATATTGCGTCTCAGGGCGCTCCCCCCCAAGCGCCCTGCACCCTCAGTGACCGGAGTGTGAAGTGTGCTGAGAGCAATGGCGCACAGCTGCGGTGCTGTGCGCTACCTTAGTCTGAAGACAGGATTGTCTTCTGCCGCCGATTTCACCGGACCTCTTCGTCTCTTCTGGCTCTGTAAGGGGGACGGCGGCGCGGCTCCGGTGACCCATCCAGGCTGTACCTGTGATCGTCCCTCTGGAGCTAATGTCCAGTAGCCTAAGAAGCCCAATCCACTCTGCACGCAGGTGAGTTCGCTTCTTCTCCCCTTAGTCCCACGATGCAGTGAGCCTGTTGCCAGCAGGACTCACTGAAAATAAAAAACCTAAATTAAACTTTTATTCTAAGCAGCTCAGGAGAGCCACCTAGCCTGCACCCTTCTCGTTCGGGCACAAAAATCTAACTGAGGCTTGGAGGAGGGTCATAGGGGGAGGAGCCAGTGCACACCACCTGATCCTAAAGCTTTTATTCTTGTGCCCTGTCTCCTGCGGAGCCGCTATTCCCCATGGTCCTTACGGAGTCCCAGCATCCACTAGGACGTCAGAGAAAATAATAATAAATAATACTGAACAGAAGGTGATCTGAATTGTCTTCTACCATGTAATCACTTACGGCGGAGTGCTCGAGCAGCTGCCTGCTCAATTCTGGCCCTTTAGCGTCCTATAGCTCCTGCAGCTCTACTACTGCACACAAACAGTAACTAATACAGTAGTTTCATAAAATTCATGAACGTTAAAAAATACTTATCCAGTTACATAGAATGCACCATTAGGGGGGTATTCAATTACCGTTGAAGAAGCTTCGGGTGATTTTTCCCGATGTTTCTTTGATGTTTTTTCATCGGGGGAAAAAACATTGTTTTCACCTTTTTTCTGGGATTTTGCAGTTATAACAAATCCCGAATAAGCCGCGGCACGCGCCAGTTTATCGGGGTTAATTTTTATAGCGCCCCCCACACGATACTTTTAGCTGCGATCAGTGATTGCGGGTAACTGAATATCCCCCTTAAACTGGAGGTTAGGCGTAGCCAAAGGTTTGAGGAATACAAGCATCTCCTGATATTTGTATTCAACTGTAGCATGAGGCTGCACTTTATGAGTATGAAATAATGTGCATGCTTATTAACAAGACTCCCCCAAATCCAATGAATGAAGTATAGCCACACAATGCTTGATACAATGTAATTAGACATATATTCGGAAGACCAGAATACTGCTACTGCATCCCACAAATGTTTCTCTGTACAATGTTTCACAATTTTAGCTGTCTTGAGAAGAAAATAGATCGAGAAATATCTAACATTGAAGAGATTAATCTAAGCAGGTCAACAGGGGATTTAAACACTACAGTATCTCCTAGAGTAGCAAACGGAGCTGTGGTCCAAACGTATTAACCCATTTGAAATCAGAATTTGTGCTTTCTTATTAAAGTATATAGAGGTATTAGAATTACTAAACATAAAACTTCCTTCAAGTTAAGGGGAAAAAAAGCAATGGGTATCAAAAAGTGGCAAATTATTTCCAAATACATATTATTCTTAAGCTAACAAAGTAAACCGTTAAATGTTTAAAGGGATGTCTACAAGACAATTTAATAACAGCCCAAAAAGACATTCCCTTGATGTAATCTACTCCTCTCCAATGCGTGATGGACCCCAGCAAGCATTTCAACATTAATCCAAATTTATGCCAGGCACAATCCCAGACGCATTACATCACAAATATTTTACTTACAAGGCACTACACCGTGAATGCAGTTCCATAGAAGAGGTAATACAAGATAAAGTACAGTAAACAGCACATATAAAGTGTAGTATAATATAAGGAAGGCGTAAAGCACTTCTTAGTATAGATCACATACACAATGAATTATTGCAGCCTGCTGATCAGTGAAGGCAGATTCCAGATGCCAGGCTATGGCTGAATGACATCTCCCATGCAGCCATCTCTGACAGGCTCTTCAGAAACACGTGTACTGATGAGCTACAGTATGTCCATTTCTACTGATGTATAAATAATATTAAACCACACATGAAAAAGCTACAGTAAACGTAAAAGGCATCTATTCACTCTTTCCCCCGTACTTGCATGGGTTTCCTTCAGGTACTCCGGTTTCCTCCCACATTCCAAAAAATATATATATACTGGTAGGTTAATTAGATCCCAACAAAATTAACCATAGCGTGAATGTGTGTGCATGTGCATGTACATGTGGTAGGGAATATAGATAGCTCCACTGGGGCAGGGACTGATGTGAATGGGCAAATATTCTCTGTAATGCACTGTGGAATATATGTGCGCTATATAAATAACTGGTAACAAATAATAATAAATATTCACTTTTTTGTATTTGATAAATAGTATTTTAAAATCACTAACCTTGGTTTTACAATTGCGACTTTTGTGGACTGGGGACTAATATACGGAGGATAACTAGTGAGTTGTACTATGCTGGGTATATGGACACCAAAGAAAAAATAAGAATTTACTTACCGATAATTCTATTTCTCGTAGTCCGTAGTGGATGCTGGGGACTCCGTCAGGACCATGGGGATTAACGGCTCCGCAGGAGACAGGGCACAAAAGTAAAAGCTTTAGGATCAGGTGGTGTGCACTGGCTCCTCCCCCTATGACCCTCCTCCAAGCCTCAGTTAGGATACTGTGCCCGGACGAGCGTACACAATAAGGAAGGATTTTGAATCCCGGGTAAGACTCATACCAGCCACACTAATCACACTGTACAACCTGTGATCTGAACCCAGTTAACAGCATGATAACAGCGGAGCCTCTGAAAAGATGGCTCACAACAATAATAACCCGATTTTTGTAACAATAACTATGTACAAGTATTGCAGACAATCCGCACTTGGGATGGGCGCCCAGCATCCACTACGGACTACGAGAAATAGAATTATCGGTAAGTAAATTCTTATTTTCTCTGACGTCCTAAGTGGATGCTGGGGACTCAGTCAGGACCATGGGGATTATACCAAAGCTCCCAAACGGGCGGGAGAGTGCGGATGACTCTGCAGCACCGAATGAGAGAACTCCAGGTCCTCCTCAGTCAGGGTGTGCCCCTGACCAAGTAGCTGCTCGGCAAAGTTGTAAAGCCGAGACCCCTCGGGCAGCCGCCCAAGATGAGCCCACCTTCCTTGTGGAATGGGCATTTACATATTTTGGCTGTGGCAGGCCTGCCACAGCATGTGCAAGCTGAATTGTACTACACATCCAACTAGCAATCGTCTGCTTAGAAGCAAGAGCACCCAGTTTATTGGGTGCATACAGGATAACAGCAAGTCAGTTTTCCTGACTCCAGCCGTCCTGGAAACCTATATTTTCAGGGCCCTGACAACATATAGCAACATGGAGTCCTCCAAGTCCCTAGTAGCCGCAGGTACCACAATAAGCTGGTTCAGGTGAAACACTGACACCACCTTAGGGAGAAACTGGGGACGAGTCCGCAGCTCTGCCCTGTCCGAATGGACAATCAGATATGGGCTTTTGTGAGACAAAGCCGCCAATTCTGACACTCGCCTGGCCGAGGCCAGGGCCAACAGCATGGTCACTTTCCATGTGAGATATTTCAAATCCACAGATTTGAGCGGTTTAAACCAATGTGATTTGAGGAATCCCAGAACTACGTTGAGATCCCACAGTGCCACTGGAGGCACAAAAGGGGGTTGTATATGCAGTACTCCCTTGACAAACTTCTGGACTTCAGGAACTGAAGCCAATTCTTTCTGGAAGAAAATCGACAGGGCCGAAATTTGAACCTTAATGGACCCCAATTTGAGGCCCATAGACACTCCTGTTTGCAGGAAATGCAGGAATCGACCGAGTTGAAATTTCTTCGTGGGGCCTTCCTGGCCTCACACCACGCAACATATTTTCGCCACATGTGGTGATAATGTTGTGCGGTCACCTCCTTCCTGGCTTTGACCAGGGTAGGAATGACCTCTTCCGGAATGCCTTTTTCCCTCAGGATCCGGCGTTCAACCGCCATGCCGTCAAACGCAGCCGCGGTAAGTCTTGGAACAGACATGGTACTTGCTGAAGCAAGTCCCTTCTTAGCGGCAGAGGCCATGAGTCCTCTGTGAGCATCTCTTGAAGTTCCAGGTACCAAGTCCTTCTTGGCCAATCCGGAGCCACGAGTATAGTTCTTACTCCTCTACGTCTTATAATTCTCAGTACCTTGGGTATGAGAAGCAGAGGAGGGAACACATACACTGACTGGTACACCCACGGTGTTACCAGAGCGTCCACAGCTATTGCCTGAGGGTCTCTTGACCTGGCGCAATACCTGTCCAGTTTTTTGTTCAGGCGGGACGCCATCATGTCCACCTTTGGTCTTTCCCAATGGTTCACAATCATGTGGAAGACTTCCCGATGAAATCCCCACTCTCCCGGGCGTCGGAATGAACACTGCTGACAGTGCTATCACCTGATTTTCCGCCCAGCGAAGAATCCTTGCAGTTTCTGCTATTGCCCTTCTGCTTCTTGTGCCGCCCTGTCTGTTTACGTGGGCGACTGCCGTGATGTTGTCCCACTGGATCAATACCGGCTGACCTTGAAGCAGAGGTCTTGCTAAGCTTAGAGCATTGTAACTTGCCCTTAGCTCCAGTATATTTATGTGGAGAGAATTCTCCAGACTTGATCACACTCCCTGGAAATTTTTTCCCTGTGTGACTGCTCCCCAGCCTCTCAGGCTGGCATCCCTGGTCACCAGGACCCTTCCTGAATGCCGAATCTGCGGCCCATTAGTAGATGAGTACTTTGCAGCCACCGCAGAAGAAACACCCTTGTCCTTGGAGACAGGGTTATCCGCTGATGCATCTGAAGATGCGATCCGGACCATTTTTCCAGCAGATCCCACTGAAAAGTTCTTGCGTGAAAACTGCCGAATGGAATCGCTTCGTAAGAAGCCACCATTTTTCCCAGGACCCTTGTGCAATGATGCACTGACACTTTTCCTGGTTTTAGGAGGTTCCTGACTAGCTCGGATAACTCCCTGGCTTTCTTCTCCGGGAGAAACACCCTTTTCTGGACTGTGTCCAGAATCATCCCTAGGAACAGCCGATGTGTCGTCAGAAACAACTGCGGTTTTGGAATATTTAGAATCCACCCGTGCTGTCGTAGAACTACTTGAGATAGTGCTACTCCGACCTCCAACTGTTCCCTGGACCTTGCTCTTATCAGGAGGTCGTCCATTTTCTTTGAAGAAGAATCATAATTTCGGCCATTACCTTGGTAAAGACCCGGGGTGCCGTGGACAATCCAAACGGCAGCGTCTGAAACTGATAGTGACAGTTCTGTACCACGAACCTGAGGTACCCTTGGTGAGAAGGGCAAATTGGGACATGGAGGTAAGTATCCCTGATGTCCCGGGACACCCTATAGTCCCCTTCTTCCTGGTTCGCTATCACTGCTCTGAGTGACTCCATCTTGATTTGAACCTGTGTAAGTGTTCAAATATTTCAGATTTAGAATAGGTCTCACCGAGCCTTCTGGCTTCAGTACCACAACATAGTGTGGAATAATACCCCTTTCCTTGTTGTAGGAGGGGTACTTTGATTATCACCTGCTGGGAATACAGCTTGTGAATTGTTTCCAATACTGCCTCCCTGTCGGAGGGAGACGTTGGTAAAGCAGACTTCAGGAACCTGCGAGGGGAAAACGTCTCGACTTTCCAATCTGTACCCCTGGGATCCTACTTGTAGGATCCAGGGGTCCTGTACGGCCCCAGCGTCATGCTGAGAAACTTGGCAGAAGCGGTGGAGGCTTCTGTTCCTGGGAATGGGCTGCCTGCTGCAGTCTTCTTCCCTTTCCTCTATCCCTGGGCAGATATGACTCTTATGGGGACGAAAGGACTGAGGCTGAAAAGACGGTGTCTTTTTCTGCAGAGATGTGACTTAGGGTAAAAACGGTGGATTTTCCAGCAGTTGCCGTGGCCACAAGGTCCGATGGACCGACCCCAAATAACTCCTCCCCTTTATACGGCAATACTTCTTTGTGCCGTTTGGAATCTGCATCACCTGACCACTGTCGTGTCCATAAACATCTTCTGGCAGATATGGACATCGCACTTACTCTTGATACCAGAGTGCAAATATCCCTCTGTGCATCTCGTATATATAGAAATGCATCCTTTAAATGCTCTATAGTCAATAAAATACTGTCCCTGTCAAGGGTATCAATATTTTTAGTCAGGGAATCCGACCAAGCCACCCCAGCTCTGCACATCCAGGCTGAGGCGATCGCTGGTCGCAGTATAACACCAGTATGTGTGTATATACTTCTTAGGATATTTTCCAGCCTCCTATCAGTTGGCTCCTTGAGGACGGCCCTATCTGGAGACGGTACCGCCACTTGTTTTGACAAGCGTGTGAGCGCCCTATCCACCCTAAGGGGTGTTTCCCAACGCGCCCTAACTTCTGGCGGGAAAGGGTATACCGCCAATAATTTTCTATCGGGGGAAACCCACGCATCATCACACACTTCATTTAATTTATCTGATTCAGGAAAAACTACAGGTAGTTTTTTCACACCCCACATAATACCCTTTTTTGTGGTACTTGTAGTATCAGAAATATGTAACACCTCCTTCATTGCCCTTAACAAGTAACGTGTGGCCCTAAAGGAAAATACGTTTGTTTCTTCACCGTCGACACTGAAATCAGTGTCCGTGTCTGTGTCGACCGACTGAGGTAAATGGGCGTTTTAAAGCCCCTGACGGTGTTTGAGACGCCTGGACAGGTACTATTTTGTTTGCCGGCCGTCTCTGTTGACATTATCACGTAATTCCTTGAATAAGCCATCCATTCCGGTGTCGACTCCCTAGAGAGTGACATCACCATTACAGGCAATTGCTCCGCCTCCTCACCAACATCGTCCTCATACATGTCGACACACACGTACCGACACACAGCACACACACAGGGAATGCTCTGATAGAGGACAGGACCCCACTAGCCCTTTGGGGAGACAGAGGGAGAGTTTGCCAGCACACACCAAAAACGCTATAATTATACAGGGACAACCTTTATATAAGTGTTTTTCCCTTATAGCATTTTAATATATATAGTCATATCGCCAAATAAGTGCCCCCCCTCTCTGTTTTAACCCTGTTTCTGTAGTGCAGTGCAGGGGAGAGCCTGGAAGCCTTCCCACCAGCATTTCTGTGAGGGAAAATGGCGCTGTGTGCTGAGGAGAATAGGCCCCGCCCCCTTTTCGGCGGGCTTCTTCTCCCGTTTTTCTGAGACCTGGCAGGGGTTAAATACATCCATATAGCCCCCAGGGGCTATATGTGATGTATTTTTAGCCAGAATAAGGTACTATCATTGCTGCCCAGGGCGCCCCCCCCCAGCGCCCTGCACCCTCAGTGACCGCTGCTATGAAGTGTGCTGACAACAATGGCGCACAGCTGCAGTGCTGTGCGCTACCTTATGAAGACTGAAAAGTCTTCTGCCGCCGGTTTCTGGACCTTTTCACTTTTCGGCATCTGCAAGGGGGTCGGCGGCGCGGCTCCGGGACGAACCCCAGGGTGAGACCTGTGTTCCGACTCCCTCTGGAGCTAATGGTGTCCAGTAGCCTAAGAAGCCAATCCATCCTGCACGCAGGTGAGTTCACTTCTCTCCCCTAAGTCCCTCGATGCAGTGAGCCTGTTGCCAGCAGGACTCACTGAAAATAAAAAACCTAACAAAACTTTTACTCTAAGCAGCTCTTTAGGAGAGCCACCTAGATTGCACCCTTCTCGGCCGGGCACAAAAATCTAACTGAGGCTTGGAGGAGGGTCATAGGGGGAGGAGCCAGTGCACACCACCTGATCCTAAAGCTTTTACTTTTGTGCCCTGTCTCCTGCGGAGCCGCTAATCCCCATGGTCCTGACGGAGTCCCCAGCATCCACTTAGGACGTCAGAGAAATGTATAATTACAGCAATATGTAGTTCTGATTCTGAATTTACTTCATGCATTTTACAGTATATTGCTGCAAACAGAGAAATAACCTTTGAAAACAGAGTTCATAGACTATTTGCCAAAGTATAAAACACAAGGAAGTTTTGCCGTTTCCATGATTTGTATTTGAAATAGGTCACCAGCTAATTTCCACGGGTTGGGTATGGGTTTCCGGCGCTTAGAATGCCAGGGGTCAGAAGATTCACACCAGCATCCCAACAGCCAGGATCCAGACACTTTAAGGGTAACCTTCCCCACCTCTAACTCCTTCCTTTTTGCAGCCTAACCCTACCCCCCTACCCCACCCCTGCAACCTAACCCTAACCCTTCCTTCTCGCAGCCGAACCCTACCCTCTCCCTGATATGTACATTCGAGATGTCAGCTGTCAGGATTCCGGCATTGGCATTCTGACAGTTGTCTGGCTTTTTTTCGGGCAATTCAATGAATGTCCGGGTTTTTTTTTGTGGAACAATTTACCACTTTCCGTGCGAAAAACACACAGATCTGGGATAAGTTCCTGGATTCATGCGTTTTCACAACCATGGCCGCAAACCCCACCCCCCAAAAACAAACTAAAAAACACAGCACTTATTGTGGATTTTGTTTGTCCTGCCTCTGGGCAGGTAAACCAAAATCCCAGATAGTGCCTGCTACTGGGGATAACTGAAGTACCCCCGGAGATCAATTAGCAGTGTTCATTTACCACAGCTAACTGAATCCCCTCCTATTTGTGATATTGTTTAGGTGAACCTTTATAGTGATCTACTTCCAAATAATAATTTTGAATTATGATAAAACAGAAAATATGTATTAGGAACTGTATTTACCATTTAGAAAAAGTTGACAGCCAATCACTGTCAGAACATTTTCTTGGGTTAATATATTCCAGGGATGGTTTTTTTAAACTCAATACAGTAATTCTGCTATGTTACTTGCACAAGACAAGAGAGGTTGATCATTTTAGGACCAGTAATAACAATGGCCAAAAATTAAGTAGGAATATAGGATATGCCTGTATATTGTTGCTGTGCATAACACAGCCATATTGGGTAGTTAAGCAAATTTGGAGTTGCATTTTAACCAATTTAATTAGAACCTTTTAAATATATACAGTACATATACAAATCGGCCGATCAGCAAAAAAATGTGCCCACAGGCACACAGGAGCTTTTCAACAGGATCATTTATATTAGTGCTGTGGAGGAATAGTCTTTAGTAGTATATGTCAAATGATCAGATAAGTAGTGATTGGTCACATACAGTAAGAGTTATAAGAATTATATTGTAATTATTAAACAAGAGCAGGGCCTTCTCCCCTGAAGAATGCATGCTGGGTCATTGTGACTGAAGAGCACTGCTGAAGAATGGATGCCGAGTAGTAGTGACTGAAGAACACTGCTGAGGAATGGATGCTGGATAGTCGTGACTGAGGAGCACTGCAGATGTCCAGAAAGCCCCTCTACGGGTACGGGGGGCCCGGGGACGCCGCCCGAAACAAGGACAACAGCGGACCGTGGAACAGGAGGGACTCCGGCAGAGATGCAGAAGGAGAAAGCAGGACGACCAATAGAGCTGAACAGGAGACCTTAGAAGCACAAGAATAACCACAGGGAATTCCTGGGGGAGCTATTAGCTGGAGCTTCTGCAGTTAGCAGTAACAAAGCACTGGCAACATGCAAGAGTGGGCTGACCCCTTTTGTAAGAGGATGCTACCTCCTATTGGACTGAGCATACCACAGAGCTCAGCAATTGAACACAGAGAACCTTGGTCTCCAACATGGCGGCTCCCAGTGCTGCAGACACACAAGAGTACGCCCTCTTACCCAGCAGGTTCCCCGTCTACCACACTTCTTCAGCTGCACCGTCACCGCCGCCAGCCCTGCCGAGACTCGCCACAGCCACGCAGCATCGTCAGCAGCTGGAAGGGCAGACCCCAGCTCTGGAGGTAAGCTCCAGGCTCCTGACAGAGCCTTGCTTCCGAGCATCTGTTGTAGCAGGAGAAATCAGCTCTTTAGTGCAAAGCCCCTGCCATGAAAAAACCTGTCCCTGGTGGATTGTCCTCTACTGGGCGCTCCACCCTAAAAGAAAGAGCAAAATGCCAGAAAAATGCTTCCCCCACTGCTTTGGGGTGACCACAGTAAGAAAGTTGTTTTTCCCATTTGCAGCCTGGGCAATGACCATATCCAATTCAGGGACAAAGAGAATTCCTACACCAAGGGAAGCGCTTCCAAACAAAGTTTAGATTCAGAATCCGCGTCCCAGGTGAGGAGCCAAATTGCCCTCATGGCCACAGTGGAGACTCGTGACGCAACATAAGCTCGCCTTAGACAGCCTCACAAACATAATCTGCTGCTCCATGGAGTTGTGTCGCTAAATCCAGCAAAAACTTCTTGACCAAGTCCTTTTGGACTCCGTAACAAGTGCATCAGCCCAAAGACTCCACTGCACGGGCAACCCATGCCAAGGCTAGCAAAGGGTGGATAATCATACCAGAACCTATGAAGATTGACAAAAGACAGCCTTCAAGTTTTTTTGTTCACTGGATCCTTAAAAGACACTGCACCCCGAACTGGAAAAGCAGTGTTTCTGTCCAAGCGCGCTACTGGGGCATCTACCCTGGTCACATGGAGACAAACCTGTGAGAGATAGAAAATTTATTTTCTGGCATTTTTCAGGCTTCTCCAATCAGATCTGAAAGATCCGCATTAGAAGGAAAATTAAAGGGGATGTAGTTATGTGACCGGCGGTCAGGAGACCACCAATCACAATACCGGCACCTACATCCTGCCAGTTCACAATCCCGCCGGTCGACATGCCGACCAACAGGGACTATTTCCCACTTGTGGGTGTCCACAACACCCATAGAGTGAGAATAGCACCTGTGGCGAGCGTAGCGAGTAGAGTATCCTCAAAAAACATTTAAACGTAAGAAGACACTTTTTTGAAACCTTATGCCGTCTGCTCCATGGTACGAAGCCAAGGCAGGTCAGACCCAGGCTGGATACCCCACCCCCACCAAGGAGGAACGGAAACAAGACCTGGTGCCAAGGAAACCAATGCAGCTGCCACCTTAGCCTGATCCGCACGCTGAAGTGCGATCAGCTGTGCTAAATTAGACACGACCTGTGTCAGCACTTGAGCTCATCACAACAATACTCACTAGGCACTGTATGAGCAACAAAAATAATAACATTCAGAGGCAGACTCAGGTACTCAGCCTTCCTGAAGAGGCCACACAGCAGCAGCAGAGGAGAGGAGGTGAAGCTGATTCCAAAACCTGTAGCCATCTCAGAAGTGACAGTCTGCACATAAGCCAGACTGCATTACAGCAGGAGGGGAGACCAGCATCTTACAAGCTCCGCAACCCCCCTCCCCCCTTACCGTACAGCGCCTCCTACACTCCACAGACCAGTGTACTTTCATCTCTGCACCAGGAAAAACACTAGTTTAGCCTGCTGCTCAGGGCTGCCTGTGCGTGTCCTCCCTGCAGGAAAGCTGAAATGGAGACCCAGTATAATGGCTGTGGCTATACGGGTTAGCACTCCTGCATTCTCTAAAAGGGTAAGAGTGTGCACTTGTCCTTGGGTCCAGTGAGATCAGAGTGCCAGCCGAGGGAGTGATGATATTCATCATGCTGTTCGCAGCTGCAGGCAGTGCACAGCGCATCTTAGCTGAAACAAAAAAATGAATTAAAAAAATCTAAGAAATAGTACTGCAACAGCAGCCCCAAGAACATGCCCAACTCCAGAGGGCACTTAAACTGCACTGGACTGATGCTGTGAGGAGGAGCTTAGGCTTAAAGGCATAGTTTTAATTTAACTATCCGCTCCTACTGCACTCCAGCAATCCCACAGTCCAGTGTCCCCCAGCAGCAACGTAGGAGAAACAATAATTAGCATTATTTATTCTATTTATAGATGCAATTTCAGGTGTTTTTTTTCTGGTGGCACTCACCTGCATGCACTTTTTTATTATTGGTAGAATTTTCACTTTTTGAAACTAGTTTCAGACTCAGAAAGAAATTGCTGAAATAATTTTATAAATGAACAAATTAAGGGGGGTATTCAACTAGCTCCGACAATTTCAGAGCTATCGCATTCAGCAGTCATCGTATTCGATCGCAGGCCGTTTTTCACATATCTTTAAGGCATTTTCGCCAATGCACACACAAAAAAAAAAAAAAAGTGAAAAAGCATTGGCGAAAAATGCCTCAAAATCGTCAAAAACAGCCCACGTTTTCACCGGCAAAGGTGCGAAAACACATGGATTTGCCAATCCACATGTTTCTTGCTCCTGCTGAATTTTTCGCCTAGGCGAAAAAAAGGCCCTGCTATTGAATAGGGCGAATCCCCATTCGCCTTTAAAAATAGTGAAAAGTGCAGTTTTTTCACCTTGGCGAAAAAACGGTCCTAACTGAAAACCCTCCTAAGTGTCCTAACACTTGTCCAGAGTATGGAACCTACCGTAAACCTTAAATAATCAAGTAAACTTAGGCGAGTACTGAGAAAAAGAACTGTACATTATAATAAACATTAATTTATCTATTGCCATACTTTCATTCAGCACACTCCAATTTTCAACCTGTAAATATATATTTATTTTATTAACAGCTACTTATATAGCACCAGCATTTTCCGATGTGCTTTACAATTGGGAACAAAATAATAAGAGAATATACAGACAAAAAAAAAAAAAAAGAGGACCCTGCTCGCAAGCTTCCAATCTACTGTAGATCTTTCATGCTTGTATTATGTGTAAAGTGCCTCTCACTGATTCAAGAATAAAAAGTTCTTTGTGCCTTATCCCTAAAGAGCAGAACATAGAAAAGTTGATGAAAATTATCCGTTACTTTCTTTGCTTTCAAAAACGAAAAAAGTATAAACTGTAGTCATTTAGCATCTGTCAGAGAAAAAACAATTAAAATAATGACAGATTGGAAGAGGAGCGTATTTACAGTTAATACTGCTCTAGGGCATTCTGAATGAACCCAGAATACTTATGTTGCACTGACTAATAACTTCTCTTACAAGAATTAACATGCAGCTAGCAGAGACCAACTCAGCTGAACAGAAAAAAATAGTAGACAAAACGGCTATTTTCAAACAATGATGTCCTAGCCAGGATTACATGCAAACATGGCCATGAAGGTGAATGCAGTATATTTAGGAGGCAGGGAGGTGAATACAGTATATCTGAAAGGCAGTAGAAGCAGTATTGTGGTTTATAAACAAGATACAGTCAATAAACCGGCTGACCTCTGACACGTTATAACTGTATGTAGAAAGCTGGTGAGAGATCTTGCAGGATACTTAGACAACAACAGGTGTAAAACTACTTAAGATATAAATCGTAAACCAGAAACACAATTCAGAAATAAGAATTAGAACCTGATATTCCTATACCACATGCACACTATCCTTAGAAAGCTATTCTGCGCCACTGCTGCTGTGGCCATAAATCAAACCGTTCCCACCCTAAAAAGTAATTCATGGAATGTTACTGGATGTAGATGTTCTAGCAAAGTATAGTACAGGTTGAGTATCCCTTATCCAAAATGCTTGGGCCAGAAGTACTTTGGATATCGGATTTTTCCGTATTTTGGAATAATTACATACCATAATGAGACATCATGGCGATGGGACCCAAGTCTAAGCACAGAATGCATTTATGTTCCATATACACCTTATATACTGTACACAGCCTGAGGGTCATTTTAGCCAATATTTTACAGGTTGAGTATCCCATATCCAAATATTCCGAAATACGGAATATTCCGAAATACGGACTTTTTTGACTGAGAGTGAGATAGTGAAACCTTTGTTTTTTGATGGCTCAATGTACACAAACTTTGTTTAATACACAAAGTTATTAAAAATATTGTATTAAATGTCCTTCAGGCTGTGTGTATAAGGTGTATAGGAAACATAATTGAATTGTGTGAATGTAGACACATTTTGTTTAATGCACAAAGTTATAAAAAAATATTGGCTAAAATTGCCTTCAGGCTGTGTGTATATGGTGTATATGAAACATAAATGCATTCTGTGCTTAGATTTAGGTCCCATCACCATGATATCTCATTATGGTATGCAATTATTCCAAAATACGGAAAAATCCCATATCCAAAATACCTCTGGTCCCAAGCATTTTGGATAAGGGATACTCAACCTGTAATAACTTTGTTCATTAAACAAAGTGTGTACATTTACACAATTCATTCATGTTTCATATACACCTTATACACACAGCCTGAAGGTAATTTAATACAATAGTTATAATAACTTTGTGTATTAAACAAAGTTTGTGTACATTGACCCATCAGAAAACAAAGGTTTCACTATCACTCAAAAAAAATCTGTATTTCGGAATATTCCGTATTTTGGAATATTTGGATATGGGATACTCAACCTGTATAACTAGTTAAAAGCCCGTCAAAATGACGGACACCAGGGCCATATTATAGGGATGGATGGTTGCTACTCACATAGGAGCTGCCAGGTTTCTGGAAATCCTGCTGCTGGGAGCTGGGTGTCTGTCATGCGGAGGGTGTAGGCTAGCATTAGAATTTTATATCTAACGATGCTGTATATCTGTAATGGGCAGGCTATAATGATGTTGCACTATATACACCAGTACTGGCACGTGTAACCTCACCAGCCTAAGCACAGCTCTTGCCAAGTCTGGTGGCAGAGGACACCAGTAGCCACCAGTAGCTGGCCAGAGGGGCCTGGGCATGGCCTGTGCGGGAGGGGCAAGCACAGGACCCCACTGCTTCACCGGTGCGCAGTACATATAAGGCAGTTGAGACAATTATCTGCCTTCTCCCCACCCGCAGAATCTGCAGCCCCAGCGCCAACCCCTCCTCCTCCCGGTCACCGCACTGCTCATCCCACAGAGGGTTTCACCCCTTCCTGCCGGACTGTGAATTCACCTTCTCACCCCCGCCGGTAATTGGCCACGTGTCCCTGGTGCCTCCACTCTGAGTGCTGCGGGACCGTCTGGTGTTTCCTACATCCATTTCCTGGGTACTGCTGCTACTTGTTGCCGAGTTCCGGGATGGCAAGTAACTTGGGGTTGCACCATAGTATATGGAGGAGGGGGTGCAGAGTATGTGGTATATGGCGGAAGCAGTATATGAAGCCCCGTACATAGAAGGTACTATCTGGAGGGGTATGAGGATGCAGTGTGTATATAGGGGCAGTATATGGTGGGGGGGTTGCAGTGTACATAGTGTGTGTGTGTCCTTGTCCCTCCAGTGGCAGTTGCGGTACCACAGTGTTGAGAAACAGTGTTAGATTAATGTAACCGTAACTGGAAATCAAAGAGATAGAAAATCCAGTCAAATTTGGATATGAAAGGTTGTTATAAATGGCAAATGCCACATCAAAAAACTAGCCCTACCTCCACTCTCTCTCTCCAGCACCCTTCTCTTCATATTCAGCAAGTGTGAACTAATCAGATCAGTGTTTTTACGTAATTAGCAGCAGGCTGTAACAGCTCCCTGCATAATCACTTTAATTTTCATTTGGTTTGTGAGGCGACCTCCAGTGGCCAATGGTGCACATAACAGAGGCAAGGAGCAGTTAGAGCCAATTATTATATAGGATTTCCAACAGGGGCAAACACAGGATTTCTATAAATAATGTCCTGCTCTGCGGAAAACTGGACCAAGCGCAGGAGTCAGAGTGAGCTGTAGAAGAACTTGGAATACAGTATTAATAATTAACACTAGATGGTGTAGAAGGTATAGGCCAGCGTTTCCCAACCTCAGTCCTCAAGGCACACTTAGGGTGTGGCCACACACAGCGGCCAAGCAGGTCCTGTTCAGCGGAACAAGGAGCCTGCACATGGGCGTCTATGCTGGCGCCCACACATATGCGGCAGTCCCGCCGCCACCGAATTCAACAGCAGCATGCTGCGATTGAGCTGGATGACATGACGGCGGGATTTCAGTGTGAACACATACAATTCAATGTATGTGTTCACACAGTGCGGCTGTGCCGCACTGTGTTCCATTGAATCCCGTGTGTCATTGGTCGGCTCTATAAAAAAAAAACTCCCGGCCAAGAGGGTCCCGTTCAGCGAGAACAGCTTGGCCCCTATGTGTGGCCTAGCCTAACAATCTAGCATATTTAACTATTAGAAATGTAAGTGGTCAATAAAAGGTTAAACTTTCCATGACAAACAAAGAAACATAATAGAACCAGTAGGAAATAGAACTGCACTTTCTAAGCACACATTCTCACACCTCATGGTAGGGCACCCATCTCTTCTTCCTGGCAGCTACTCTCTGATTGATCACTCAGACCTCCACACACACAGCAAACTTGGTAGAAGAAGCTGCTTACTGGTCAAATATGCAGCAGCTCGGCTTTGTCCCTTAAACTGCATATTATATACTATTGCTATCGCATACTAACCCTCTCTCCTGGATTCTGCGGAAGATAACCGGTTTCTCGGCTAGTCCCCCACAGCCCTGGAAGAGTGAGCACCCCTCCCGCATTCTGCCCACTTCCTAGTGAAGTGGGCAGAATGAGGAGATAGATACGGTGAAATTGCGGACCCGGCGAAGGGGGGTCACATTGTGTTAGCTCTGCCCTTATGCAAATATTGTCCAACCCCGTTCTTTTTCTGGAGAGTGTGCTGGGCCTAATTAGGCAATTAGCTTGGTCCCACCCCTGTCGCCACATGCTTCTCCTCTCCGGGCATCTCGCAGAGAGAAGATTAGAAATGTACAAAAGTATGTGCTATCGTGGTCATAATTTGAGCTGCTGGCTAACCGGAAACCCACTGTGTTTATCTATGCCTAGATTAGAGCGAGTGAGCAATACCAACTTTTTGATGATACTTGTTAACCAAAATAACTTTTCTGCAGGCAACTATATGACAAAAAATGTAATAAAATTTGAGACTAAACTACAGTATGTTTACCTCCCAAATGACCCGAATACAGCAGGACAGTCCTGCTAATTGGACATGGGGGTTAGACGGGGGCTGCATGGCTGCTCAGCGAGTGCTGGGCACGCCCCCAAAATGATAACAATAGACGTCACAGTGATAGGCTCCGCCCACCCCTCTTGAGGCCCCACCCTTTTTCACACATGGCCGCGCCATCTTCGCGGCAGGTCCTGACTTTGTTGAGTTGAAAGTTATGCAGTATGTATACCCACTATCTAGAAACAAGCATTATCTCCTTAATGAATAGTGCAGTGCAGGGAGATCTGAAGATATCTTTAACGACAGCATGCTTCTGGATGTGGCCACTAAATTGCATGGTTGCACAATATATAATGCAGTTTGTGCAGCCAGCCGGCATAGCGTTCCGTCAGTTATGCCGTCGGCCACAATTCAGAATGGTCTAGTGTGTACCCAGCTCTAATATTTTTTAGGGACAAAACAGATGGAAATCTTTTAGTTTATAGAAGGCATAGCAAATAAAGAGAGCATCAACTGTTTTAGACTTCTGTAGTCAATAAATTCAATAAACGAATGAATAGATAGCATGCAATTAAAAATAGTACCAAATGAGCTTTCCTTAAAAGACAGTTCTATAGGAAGTCCGTTTTGTGCAATTACAGAATAATGCACTATAATAAAAGACACCATCTTTAAGTCATGTAAATAATGCTTACATTTATATTTTAAGATTACATTTTCTGGAACACTTGAATTTATAAAATCACAGAAACATGTAAAAAAAAATAGGATTTTAATTACCTACCGGTAAATCCTGTTCTCGTAGTCCGTGGAGGATACTGGGGTTCCATTTAGTACCATGGGGTATAGACGGGTCCACTAGGAGACATGGGCACTTTAATGATAGGGTGGGCTGGCTCCTCCCTCCATGCTCCTCCTACCAGACTCAGTCTAGGAAACTGTGCCCGAGGAGACGGACATACTTTGAGAGAAGGATAGATAAGGATAGTGGTGAGATTCCGAACCAGCACACACAAACAAGAGGAAAGCCATGCTAACCAAACTTGAAACAGGAACAGCAACAGCTGAACCAAACAACAATACTTAGCCAAGTAACAGTGCAGGTATAACGAAGCTCCCGGCAGGCGCCCAGTATCATCTACGGACTACGAGAAAAGGATTTACCGGTAGGTAATTAATATCCTATTTTCTCTTACATCCTAGATACTGGGGTTCCATTTAGTACCATGGGGAAGCACCAAAGCTCCCAAACCGGGTGGGAGAGTGCTGAGGTTCCTGCAGAACTGATTGACCAAACTGAAGGTCTTCAGAGGCTAAAGTATCGAACTTGTAAAACTTTGCAAACGTGTCCAAACCTGGCCAAGCAGCTGCTCGGCAGAGCTGTAAAGCCGACACACCCCGGGCAGCCACACAAGAAGAATCCACCGACCTAGTCGAGTGGGTCGAAACCGATTTCGGTACCGGCAAGCCTGCCATGAACTATGCATGCTGAATAGTGAGCCTGATCCAGCGTGCAATGGACTGCTTAGAAACAGGAAACCCAATTTTATTGGGATCATAGAGAACGAACAGCGAGTCGGACATCCAGTGACGAGCTGTCCTCTTTACATACACCTTCAAAGCCCTCACAACATCCAAAGACTTTGAAGGAGCAGAGGTGTCTGTAACAGCCGCAACCACAATAGGCTGGTTGATGTGAAACGCAGACACCACCTTAGGAAGGAATTGCTGACGAGTTCCGAGTTCAGCTCTGTCCTCATGGAAAATTAAGCAGGGGCTCTTGTGAGACAAAGCCCCTAGCTCCGACACACGTCTTGCTGAAGCCAAGGCCAACAGTGTGTGACTGTCTTCCACGTAAGATATTTAACATCTACCTCCTGTAACGTTTCAAACCAGTTTGATTGGAGGAACTGCAGCACCAAATTAAGATCCCAAGGTTCCGTAGGAGGCACAAAGGGAGGCTGGATGTACAGAACACCTTTCAAGGACGTCTGGACCTCAGGAAAAGAAGCCAATTGTTTCTGAAAGAAAATGGACAAGGCCGAAATCTGGACTTTTATGGAGCCCAGATGTAGGCTCACATCCACACCCAACTGCAGAAAAAGCAGGAAATGTCCCAGATGAAAACCCACCGCAGAAATAATTTCTGCTCTCATACGAAGAGACGTATTTCTTCCAAATACGGTGGTAATGTTTACCACCTTCCTGGCTTGGATCATAGGCAGGATGCTTCTCGTGGCAAGAATCAGCCGATCAACATCCATGCCGTCAAATGTAGCCGTGGTAAGTCCTGATAGATGAAAAGGCCCTGTTGCAGAAGATCCTCGCGAAGAGGTAGAGGCCACGGATCTTCGAGGAGCATCTCCAGGAGGTTCAGGTACCAGGCCCTTCTTGGCCCGTCCGGAGCAATGAGAATTGCTTGAACCTTTTCCCTTTTTATTCTTTTCGGAATTCTTGGGATCAGAGGAAGTGGAGGAAACACGTACACCATCTGATAGACCCATGGAGTCGTCAGAGCATCCACCGCCACTGCCTGTGGGTCTCTTGACCTGGAACAATATCGCTTGAGCTTCTTGTTGAGAAGAGAGGCCATCATGTCGATTTGTGGACATCCCCAACGATCTGAACATTTCTGGATGAAGGCCCCACTCCCCCCGGGTGCAGGTCGTGTCTGCTGAGGAAGTCTGCTTCCCAGTTGTCCACTCCTGGAATGAAGACAGCCGACAATGCCACAGCGTGGTTTTCTGCCCAGAGGAGAATTCTTGACACCTCTGACATTGCTGCTCTGGTTCTCGTTCCGCCCTGTTGGTTTATGAACGTCACTGCCGTCACACTGTCCGACTGGACCTGAATGGCCTGATCTTGAAGAAGATATGAGGCCTGCAGAAGGGCGTTGTGTATATAGCCTTGAATTCCAGAATGCTGATTGGAAGGACAACTTCCTGACTTGACCATCTTCCTTGAAACTGCACCCCCTGGGTGACTGCTCCCCAACCTCTGAGGCTTGCGTCCATGGTTAGCAGAATCCAATTTTGAATCCCGAGCCTTCGGCCTTCAAGCACGTGAGAAGTCTGCAGCCACCACAGAAGGGAGATCCTGGCCTTTGGCGACAGACGGATCCTCTGATGCATGTTAAGATGCGATCCGGACCATTTGTCCAGCAGATTGAGTTGTAAGGGTCTTGCATGAAACCTTTCCGTACTGGAGAGCCTCGTAAAAGGCCACCATTTTCCCCAGAAGACGAATGTACAGGTGCACCGATATCCGTGTTGGCTTCAGGACATCCCGGACCATTGACCGGATTTCCAATGGTTTTTCCATCGGAAGAAAAACCTTCTACGACTGTGTGTCCAGTATCATTCCCAGAAATGGGAGCCTCTGAGTTGGCTCTAAGTGAGACTTCGGAAGATTCAGAATCCAGCCGTGATTCCGGAGTAGTTTGGTTGTGAGGCAATGCTGTTCAACAACTTCTCCCTGGGCGGAGCCTTTATCAAAAGATCATCCAGGTACGGAATTATGTTCACTCCCTGCCTGCGAAGGAGAAACATCATCTCTGCCATCACCTTGGTGAACACCCTTGATGCCGTGGAAAGACCAAAAGGTAGGGCCTGCAACTGGTAGTGACAGTCCTGTAGTGCAAACTGTAGGTAAGCCTGGTGAGGCGGCCAGATCGGAATGTGAAGGGACGCATCCTTGATGTCCAGAGACACTAGAAATTCTCCTTCCTCCCAACCTGAGATCATTGCTCTCAGAGACTCCATCCTGAATTTGAACACCCGTAGGTACTGGTTCAATGATTTCAGATTCGGCCTTACTGAACCGTCCGGTTTCGGTACCACAAACAAATTGGAATAATATCCCTTGTTTTGGAGATGAGGTGGAACTGGAAAAATGACCTGCGTTTGTAGCAGTTTTGGATGGCATCCTGTAAGGTTATACTTGCCTCCTGTGAAACTGGAAAGCCTGATTTGAAGAA
Source organism: Pseudophryne corroboree (assembly GCF_028390025.1). NCBI lineage: Eukaryota > Metazoa > Chordata > Amphibia > Anura > Myobatrachidae > Pseudophryne > Pseudophryne corroboree. The sequence goes on along the minus strand of NC_086449.1, from coordinate 483,617,222 downwards.
TCTGTGAGGTGGGAGTTCCTGAAACTCCAGTCTGTGACCCTGGGAAATAAGATCTATGACCCAGGTATCCTGGCATGATGTTGTCCAGATGTGACTGAAATTCCTTAGTTGGGCTCCCACCAGCCAGGCTTCCAGGCATCGCTGTCCACCGTCATGCTCAGGTCGTTGAGGAAGTAGAGCTGGAGCTCTGTTCCTGAACACCGGCAGTTGCTGGTTTACGTGGTTTACCTCTAGCGCCTCTGTTGGCTGTAGAAGATCCTCTGGCTTTGCCCTTAAACTTGGCAGTCTGAAAGGACTGTAGAGTAGGGCCTGAGTAGGTCTTCCTGATTGGGGGAGCTGCAGAAGGAAGATATGTGGACTTACCCGCAGTAGTTTTGGAGATCCATTTGTCTAGTTCGTCTCCAAATAAGACCTCTCCTGTGAAGGGTACGCCTTCCACGCCTTTCCTGGAATCTGCAGTCCACTGGCGTAACCATAAGCCCCTGCGTGCCGACACTGCCATAGCCAAGACGCGTGCATTAAGCAAACCCACCTATTTAATGGCTTCCACCATAAAGTTTGCAGAGTCCTGTTTATGTTGCAAGAGTAAAACAATCTCACCTCTAGGTAAGGAATCCAACCCCTCAATAAGGTTACCACCTAGCAATGGCTTTAGTAATCCACGCACAGGCTATAGTGGGCCTTTGGGCCACCCCAGCAGCTGTGTACAAGGATTTGAGTGTAGTTTCAATTTTACGATCAGCCGTGTCTTTCAGTGAGGCTGCACCAGGGACAGGTAATACTATTTTTCGTGACAACCTAGACACTGATGCATCCACTATCGGTGGACTTTCCCATTTTTTCCTATCCTCAGGAGGAAAAGGAAAAGAGGAGAGCAACCTTTTAGGGATTTGAAATTTCCTATCAGGATTAACTCACGGCTCTTCAAACAGGGTATTTAGTTCCTTTGACACAGGAAAAGTGACTGAGGATTTCTTTTTTACATTAAAATAAGATTCCTCACACTCCTCTGCCACTTTATCAGGAATTTGCAGAACATCTCTGATAGCTTCTATAAGAGCCTCAATTCCCTGTGACAGAGCAGGTCTTCCCCCCCCTGAATCCACCTCCCCCTCCTCCATGTCTGACCCCTCAGCATCAGAGTCAGACTGCAGGATATGTGCCAGAGTTCGCTTTTGTGGACAAATGTCAGGGGACTGAGATGCTTGTTTGTGGACTAAGTCTCTATTCATAATCTCATCCACAGTCTTAAGTATTATTTCTCTTTCTCATGGCGGGACAATTTATTAGATATATTGGAAATAATTACTTTAATGGAATCCAACCACACTGGTTCAGCCCCGCTAGCCTGAGAGGGTGCACTACATTGAGTACATCATAGTGAGCTCCTTGGAAAAGAGGAACACTCCGCCGTACATGAAACACACTTTTTGCCTGACATGTTGTAAATGTGACAGCACACACACACAGGAAAGGTTAAAAGCACAATTAACCCATAAAGAGCCCTTCCAGGAAGACACAGAGTATGTTGGAGACAGTGGTCTTATCGCTAATGCCAAGCTTAGCCGGGTCACAGACTAAGTAGCCAGATTGGGGATTTAGTACACTAATATCGCTCTCCCCCTGCTAAGACCCCCTGGTACCGCTGAGGTAATCTGGAGTCACACCGGAGGAGCTGCGCATCCCTGTCAGTCAGCGGCAGTGTCCACGGCAGAGGGAAAATGGCGCTGGTGAGATGCTGGTAATTTTTGTGCTAAAAATGGAGCAGAACAGTTTTAAGGCTGTGTTTGCAAGTTTGGGTACTGTGTACAGTGTACTGAGACGCAGTTGTGTACTGAGTCTGGAGACGCAATCCGTCCCAGTTAGAAGCCGTCGTCTCCGTACCCTCCGGCCACGAAAATTGCCGGCGACCCACTAGCCGGGACGCCGGCTTAGTACTCACCACTCTTCTTTCTTCTGGCTCTGTTAGGGGTGGGGCTTGCAAATAGTTCCCTCAGGAGCTGGTGTCCTGTTAGTGGAGCACGGCACCATTAACCCTTTGGGAGGTTGGGCCGTTCCCGCCCCTAAGTCCCACGTATCAGGCAGGCTGATGCCATCTAGTCCTGCCTGAAAATAACACACAGAAAAATAAATGCAGAAAACTCTTCAGGAGCATCCATAAGCGTGACCGGCTCCTCCGGGCACATTTTCTAAACTGAGTCTGCTAGGAGGGGCATAGAGGAAGGAGCCAGCCCACAATTTCAAATTCTTAAAGTGCCCATGGCTCCCAGTGGACCAGTCTATACCCCATGGTACTAAATGGAACCCCAGTATCCTCTAGGACGTTAGAGAAAAGTGCATTTGCTTTCCTTTCTTTTTTTTTATTTGGATGCTTCTGTATCATGATGTAAGTCATAAGTAGGCAAGCTTTAGATAGCAATAACGAACATTTATACTGTAAATGGTCTATGGGGAAATTTCCATTTCTACAAATAAGCTGTAGCTGCCCACAGACAAACTGGTTTTATGATGCTGTCCCGAAAAAGCATGGGTCCCTGAAAAGTTAAGCAAGTCCATGATTAAAGCACTAGGAATGGACATGGAGCGCTGCTATACCAAAATGTGTCCTACCTTTTTGGGAATAGATATTTGCCTGTATGTGAGGTCATATAATCTCAAGGATGTGCCACACACAAGTAGCCAAGCTGGGGAGAAAATCTAAAACTTATGACCAGTGCTTTTTTTCTAGGGCGCTGAATAAAAAAAGGATCCGAAAGATCAAGTAAAGTTTATTATATTGTTATGCATACTTGCCTACTTTTGGAAAAGCTTTTCAGGGAGATTGTGAAAATAATTCCTATCAGGTTGACGTACACTTCCACATCTGATAGGAGTTTCATAAAAGTGACAACCAACCAAATGTAAATGAGCCCCAAAGTTAGTAAAATCTACTTGTTGAAGAAAAGACACAGATATTTTTCAGGATTGGTTTGTGTATTGTGTTTTACAAGAGGTTCCATATAATGTAAGTGGCCACGAGAAACCTTATTTAAAATGTATGTAGCCATAAGTACAGTATCATTATGCCCTATACCCAATGCAGGGAAATGGCACTGAGACCATTTGAATGTATGTAGCTCTGCTTTCTGGTTTTCCCCAAGAATGTAACAGCTGCATAATGGGGATAAGGTGAAATCAGGGAGATTGATGGATTTTTCAGGGAGTCTCTTGCAGAATGCGGAGGAGTAGGCAACTATGTTGTAATGACACATATTCTCTGTGATCTATGTACACAATGGATCAGCGATATTCATATATTAGATATAACTTGTGTACACACCTCATTTTATATTTATACTAATGGTATTGCTGTTTTAATAAATCCCATACGGAGTAAACTGGTTACAAAACATTTGTTCAAGATGGTTTGAAGTTCAGTGGCTTATGATATTACAGGTTGAGTCTCCCTTATCCAAAATGCTTGGGACCAGAGGTATTTTGGATATCGGATTTTTCCGTATTTTGGAATAATTAGATACCATAATGAGATATCATGGTGATGGGACCTAAATCTAAGCACAGAATGTATTTATGTTACATATACACCTTATACACACAGCCTGAAGGTCATTTTAGCCAATATTTTTTATAACTTTGTGCATTAAACAAAGTGTGTCTACATTCACACAATTCATTTATGTTTCATATACACCTTATATACACAGCCTGAAGGTCAATTAATACAATATTATTAATAACTTTGTGCATTAAACAAAGTTTGTGTACATTGAGCCATCAAAAAACAAAGGTTTCACTATCTCACTCTCACTCAAAAAAGTCCGTATTTCGGAATATTCCGTATTTCGGAATATTTGGATATGGGATACTCAACCTGTACCAACTTTACAGCTCAAAGAGAGTATCCAACATACAGGACAGCACTGCATTAAGTACAGCCTTGCAGTATAACCAAATGGTGATTACTAAATACAGCAATGAATTTACTTCTGTTCCATAAATTTAACTTACAGATGTGTCCTCATACATCTTGCCTCAATAAGCCACGCAGTGTGAGATGCCTGACGTGAGTGAGCTGACGGGTCCTGTGCAACTCTGTTGGCGTCTGGCGTCTTTTTGGACGAAAAACACTGTAGCATAGCATTTTGCATGCAGTTAAAGCCAGTCACACACAGAATATAGGCATGCCATATATCATTATAATCAACAGTGTGTGCTTGCGCATCTTATTCACATAGCAATGTGAATACAACGCATTTTAATGGATAAAGTTGCACAAAAAGATGCTCAGCATTCCAGAGTCACGCTGCAGCATGACATGACTGGAATAGCTGTTCAACGTGCCAGGAGGCTAGATGTATGTGGACACATCTGAAGCTAAGAGTTTCACGGCGGTGACTTAACAAATATACAATATTGTCTAGCTTCAGGGAGGCCCCCCTTCCTACCTGCTCTCACAGCTCTCAATAGAGCTGGCATACTTTTAGGCACAGCCTTACTTCTGTCTTCTTCCCCCCCCCCCCCCCCCCACTGTTAGGACAGAACTGTTCATTCCTGCCAGCACATATAGTACTGTACTAAAAACATCTCCCCATGCGCTCCTCCAAATCCCCCCCCCACTTCCCGCCCTCCCTAGGTGCCAGTGGCGGAACTAGCGAGCGGTGGGCCCAGGTGCGACAAAATGCTTTGGGCCCCCCCCCCCCCCATCCAAGTCCAACCCCTCTCCCCTGGAGAGAATCTGGTGAGGGGGACCTGCTCAGGGCCAGAGATATGGATACCTAGCAACAGTGCCATAGCTAGACATTTTATCGCTGTGTGCAAGAGACGACATCAGACACACCCCCCCCCCTATGTACAACACGGGCAGTGCGAGTCGTAGGCGCGCACAAAAAATATAGGGTTGTGGCTTCGTGGGGAAGAGGTGTGGCCACAAAATAATACCAATTCATATAACGGTGCACAGTAGTCTCCATTATTCAAATTATGCCGCACAGTAGCACCACTACACCAAGTAGAGCCCCTTTTACACCTTACGGCAGACAGATTCCGCTTTTTACACATTACGGCAGACAGCGTCCACCTTTTACACATTACGGCAGACAGCGTTCCCTTTTTTACACATTACGGCAGACAGTGTCCCCTTTTTTACACATTAAGGCAGATAGACAGATAGATAGGAAAAAAAAGAAAAGAAAAGAAAGAATGAATATATTATACTTACTGTCTCTGCTGGCAGTCAGGCTCCTCGGTGCAGCAGCTTCTGCCAGATCCTGGGCAGGGGAGAAGGAGGAGGGAGGGAGCCGCAGCAGCGCAGTGTAATTGGTGGAGGCGCTGCTGCGGCTGTCCCACTCCTTCAACATAGGCTGTTCTCTGCCGCTGTGAATGCTGGGATGCGCTTCCCAGCGGCGGAGGAATGCTGGGATGCGCTTCCCAGCATTCACAGCGGCGGAGGACAGCCTATGGTGAAGGAGAGGGACAGCTGCAGTAGCGCCTCCACCAATTACACTGCGCTGCTGCGGCTCCCTCCTCCTCCTTACCCCTGTGGGCGCTGCGCTCCTCTCCTCGGCGGGCGGCGGTGGCCCGCAGCACACAGCGGAATGTAATGAGTCAGTTTGACTCATTACATGCCGCTGGCTTTGGGCCCCTTGACAGTGGCGGCCCCAGTGCAAGGCACAGCTTGCACTGGTGGTAGTTCCGCCACTGCCAGGTGCTCATGAAGGGGACAGGGAACAGATGAGAGAGGTTGACATCAGGGATAGAGATATGAGTGAGGGACATGAGTGTGACAGATGAAAGAGGGAGAAAGGGGGTAGATGAATGGAACAAAAGAGATAAGAAGATATTTGGGAGACAAATGAGAGACAGAGAGAAGGGGAGAGGTAAGGGGATAGAATTGAGAGATGGAGATCAGGGGGACAGAGATAAGATACAGGGAGATAAGGGGTAAAGGGAAATGAGAGACATGGGATGCTGAAATGGGAGACATATAGATGCAGGAGGAAGTTGGTGAAGGAGTAAAAGATGAGACACCAGAGGAAAAAAAAAACCTGCAATACGAGACAAGCGAACAGGCGTATAATATACAAAATACTAGTACAATGTTAAGGCTGAATCGGATGACATGTAGGGTGGACAAGTTGCAGTCCAGTGAAGAGGAGCAATGACATATTCCTCAAGGGCTTTTTTTTTTTTTTTTAGCCAGGAATGAATTTAGAAACATTCCATGGAGTGGGGTTTTGAGAATAAAAAGAAAGAACAACTTGCAAAGATACTTTGCATAGTGAGCACAGAACATACTGACAAATCTATACACAGACTGGCATCCATTTAGGTATTTTAATTGGGTGTTTGTGATTAAAATGAAGAAATCCTCTCAATCTGAGGAGGCAGCTGATCACAAGCAATGATTAAAACCTCACAGTGGAGTGCCCTTCTCTCATAAGCGTTTATATGTTACAAAGCATCCTCCGCATGCACTGACGGAAGCAACAAGCAAGTGAAACTATGAAAAGGATGCCAATTAAAACAGCAGTCAGCCCAAATTTAGTTTTTTTGTTACCTCACATCAGTGGGTAGCACACAGTTCACTTTTAATATTCATAATTTTCAATTAAAAAGTGACATGGGCTTTACTGTAATTCTGCCTCTATGAAACAGCAGAATTCAGTGTCAACATGTGACATATACACAGTCTATAATTACTGACTACATAGCACAGCAATTGCATTTACAAGGCGGAAAATAGAACTAAGAAACATGTAACGTTTCTGTAACAGCATTCAGTGCTACACATACTGTATAAGGAGAAAACTATTGGCTTAGTAGTCTTGGCCAGGGGCTAAATTAGAGGTTCGACCACTCCTAGGAATATTACCCTACTCCCCCAAAAATAAGAATTTACTTACCGATAATTCTATTTCTCGGAGTCCGTAGTGGATGCTGGGGTTCCTGAAAGGACCATGGGGAATAGCGGCTCCGCAGGAGACAGGGCACAAAAGTAAAGCTTTCCGATCAGGTGGTGTGCACTGGCTCCTCCCCCTATGACCCTCCTCCAAGCCAGTTAGGTACTGTGCCCGGACGAGCGTACACAATAAGGGAGGAATTTTGAATCCCGGGTAAGACTCATACCAGCCACACCAATCACATCGTACAACTTGTGATCTAAACCCAGTTAACAGTATGATAACAGCGGAGCCTCTGAAAAGATGGCTCACAACAATAATAACCCGATTTTTGTAACTATGTACAAGTATTGCAGATAATCCGCACTTGGGATGGGCGCCCAGCATCCACTACGGACTCCGAGAAATAGAATTATCGGTAAGTAAATTCTTATTTTCTCTATCGTCCTAGTGGATGCTGGGGTTCCTGAAAGGACCATGGGGATTATACCAAAGCTCCCAAACGGGCGGGAGAGTGCGGATGACTCTGCAGCACCGAATGAGAGAACTCCAGGTCCTCCTTAGCCAGGGTATCAAATTTGTAGAATTTAGCAAACGTGTTTGCCCCTGGCCAAGTAGCTGCTCGGCAAAGTTGTAAAGCCGAGACCCCTCGGGCAGCCGCCCAAGATGAGCCCACCTTCCTTGTGGAATGGGCATTTACATATTTTGGCTGTGGCAGGCCTGCCACAGAATGTGCAAGCTGAATTGTATTACACATCCAACTAGCAATAGTCTGCTTAGAAGCAAGAGCACCCAGTTTGTTGGGTGCATACAGGATAACAGCAAGTCAGTTTTCCTGACTCCAGCCGTCCTGGAACATATTTTCAGGGCCCTGACAACATCTAGCAACTTGGAGTCCTCCAAGTCCCTAGTAGGTGCAAGGCACCACAATAAGCTGGTTCAGGTGAAACACTGACACCACCTTAGGGAGAGAACTGGGGACGAGTCCGCAGCTCTGCCCTGTCCGAATGGACAAACAGATATGGGCTTTTTTGAGAAAAAACCACCAATTTGACACTCGCCTGGTCCAGGCCAGGGCCAAGAGCATGGTCACTTTTCATGTGAGATGCTTCAAATCCACAGATTTGACTGGTTTTAAACCAATGTGATTTGAGGAATCCCAGAACTACGTTGAGATCCCACAGTGCCACTGGAGGCACAAAAGGGGGTTGTGTATGCAATACTCCCTTGACAAACTTCTGGACTTCAGGAACTGAAGCCAATTCTTTCTGGAAGAAAATCGACAGGGCCGAAATTTGAACCTTAATGGACCCCAATTTGAGGCCCATAGACACTCCTGTTTGCAGGAAATGCAGGAAACGACCGAGTTGAAATTTCTTTGTGGGGCCTTCCTGGCCTCACACCACGCAACATATTTTCGCCACATGTGGTGATAATGTTGTGCGGTCACCTCCTTTCTGGCTTTGACCAGGGTAGGAATGACCTCTTCCGGAATGCCTTTTTCCCTTAGGATCCGGCTTTCCACCGCCATGCCGACAAACGCAGCTGCGGTAAGTCTTGGAACAGACATGGTACTTGCTGAAGCAAGTCCCTTCTTAGCGGCAGAGGCCATAAGACCTCTGTAAGCATCTCTTGAAGTTCCGGGTACCAAGTCCTTCTTGGCCAATCCGGAGCCATGAGTATAGTTCTTACTCCTCTACGTCTTATAATTCTCAGCACCTTAGGTATGAGAAGCAGAGGAGGGAACACATACACCGACTGGTACACCCACGGTGTTACCAGAACGTCCACAGCTATTGCCTGAGGGTCTCTTGACCTGGCGCAATACCTGTCCCGTTTTTTTGTTCAGACAGGAGGCCATCATGTCCACCTTTGGTATTTCCCAACGGTTTACAATCATGTGGAAAAAACTTCCCGATGAAGTTTCCACTCTCCCGGGTGGAGGTCGTGCCTGCTGAGGAAGTCTGCTTCCCAGTTTCCATTCCCGGGATGAAACACTGCTGACAGTGCTATCACATGATTTTCCGCCCAGCGAAAAGTCCTTGCAGTTTTTGCCATTGCCCTCCTGCTTCTTGTGTCGCCCTGTCTGTTTACGTGGGCGACTGCCGTGATGTTTTTCCCACTGGATCAATACCGGCTGACCTTGAAGCAGAGGTCTTGCTAAGCTTAGAGCATTATAAATTTACCCTTAGCTCCAGTATATTTATGTGGAGAAAAGTCTCCAGACTTGATCACACTCCCTGGAAATTTTTTCCTTGTGTGACTGCTCCCCAGCCTCTCGGGCTGGGCTCCGTGGTCACCAGCATCCAATCCTGAATGCCGAATCTGCGGCCCTCTAGAAGATGAGCACTCTATAACCACCACAGGAGAGACACCCTTGTCCTTGGATATAGGGTTATCCGCTGATGCATCTGAAGATGCGATCCGGACCATTTGTCCAGCAGATCCCACTGAAAAGTTCTTGCGTGAAATCTGCCGAATGGAATTGCTTCGTAGGAAGCCACCATTTTTACCAGGACCCTTGTGCAATGATGCACTGTTTTTAGGAGGTTCCTGACTAGCTCGGATAACTCCCTGGCTTTCTCTTCCGGGAGAAACACCTTTTTCTGGACTGTGTCCAGAATCATCCCTAGGCACAGCAGACGTGTCGTCGGGATCAGCTGCGATTTTGGAATATTTAGAATCCACCCGTGCTGTTGTAGCAGTATCCGAGATAGTGCTACTCCGACCTCCAACTGTTCCCTGGACTATGCCCTTATCAGGAGATCGTCCAAGGAAGGGATAATTAAGACGCCTTTTCTTCGAAGAAGAATCATCATTTCGGCCATTACCTTGGTAAAGACCCGGGGTGCCGTGGACAATCCAAACGGCAGCGTCTGAAACTGATAGTGACAGTTCTGCACCACGAACCTGAGGTACCCTTAATGAGAAGGGCAAATTTGGGACATAGAGGTAAGCATCCCTGATGTCCCGGGACACTATATAGTCCCCTTCTTCCTGGTTCGTTATCACTGCTCTGAGTGACTCCATCTTGATTTGAACCTTTGTAAGTGTTCAAAAAAATTTTTAGAATAAGTCTCACCTAGCCTTCTGGCTTCAGTACCACAATATAGTGTGGAATAATACCCCTTTTCTTGTAGTAGGAGGGGTAATTTAATTATCACCTGCTGGGAATACAGCTTGTGAATTTTTTCCCATACTGCCTCCTTGTCGGAGGGAGACCTTGGTAAAGCAGACTTCAGGAGCCTGCGAAGGGGAAATGTCTCGACATTCCAATCTGTACCCCTGGGATACTACTTGTAGGATCCAGGGGTCCTGTACGGTCTCAGCGCCATGCTGAGAACTTGTCAGAAGCGGTGGAACGCTTCTGTTCCTGGGAATGGGCTGCCTGCTGCAGTCTTCTTCCCTTTCCTCTATCCCTGGGCAGATATGATCTTATAGGGACGAAAGGACTGAGGCTGAAAAGACGGTGTATTTTTCTGCAGAGATGTGACTTAGGGTAAAAACGGCGGATTTTCCAGCAGTTGCCGTGGCCACCAGGTCCGATGGACCGACCCCAAATAACTCCTCTTCCTTTATACGGCAATACACCTTTGTGCCGTTTGGAATCTGCATCACCTGACCACTGTCGTGTCCATAACATCTTCTGGCAGATATGGACATCGCATTTACTCTTGATGCCAGAGTGCAAATATCCCTCTGTGCATCTCGCATATATAGAAATGCATCCTTTAAATGCTCTATAGTCAATAAAATACTGTCCCTGTCAAGGGTATCAATATTTTTAGTCAGGGAATCCGACCAAGCCACCCCAGCTCTGCACATCCAGGCTGAGGCGATCGCTGGTCGCAGTATAACACCAGTATGTGTGTATATACTTTTTATGATATTTTCCAGCCTCCTGTCAGCTGGTCCTTGAGGACGGCCCTATCTATAGACGGTACCGCCACTTGTTTTGATAAGCGTGTGAGCGCCTTATCCACCCTAAGGGGTGTTTCCCAACGCGCCCTAACTTCTGGCGGGAAAGGGTATACCGCCCATAATTTTCTATCGGGGGGAACCCACGCATCATCACACACTTTATTTAATTTATCTGATTCAGGAAAAACTACGGTAGTTTTTTCACATCCCACATAATACCCTCTTTTGTGGTACTTGTAGTATCAGAAATATGTAACACCTCCTTCATTGCCTTTAACGTGTGGCCCTAATAAGGAATACGTTGGTTTATTCACCGTCGACACTGGATTCAGTGTCCCTGTCTGTGTCTGTGTCGACCGACTAAAGTAAACGGGCGTTTTAAAACCCCTGACGGTGTTTTTGAGACATCTGGACCGGTACTAATTGTTTGTCGGCCGTCTCATGTCGTCAACCGACCTTGCAGCGTGTTGACATTATCACGTAATTCCCTAAATAAGCCATCCATTCCGGTGTCGACTCCCTAGAGAGTGACATCACCATTACAGGCAATTGCTCCGCCTCCTCACCAACATCGTCCTCATACATGTCGACACACACGTACCGACACACAGCACACACACAGGGAATGCTCTGATAGAGGACAGGACCCACTAGCCCTTTGGAGAGACAGAGGGAGAGTTTACCAGCACACACCAAAAACGCTATAATTATATAGGGACAACCTTATATAAGTGTTTTCCCTTATAGCATCTTTTTTATATATTTCTAACGCCAAATTAGTGCCCCCCCTCTCTGTTTTAACCCTGTTTCTGTAGTGCAGTGCAGGGGAGAGCCTGGGAGCCTTCCCTCCAGCCTTTCTGTGAGGGAAAATGGCGCTGTGTGCTGAGGAGATAGGCCCCGCCCCTTTTTCGGCGGCCTCGTCTCCCGCTCTTAACGGATTCTGGCAGGGGTTAAATATCTCCATATAGCCTCCGGAGGCTATATGTGAGGTATTTTTAGCCAAAATAGGTATTCATTTTGCCTCCCAGGGCGCCCCCCTCCCAGCGCCCTGCACCCTCAGTGACTGCCGTGTGAAGTGTGCTGAGAGGAAAATGGCGCACAGCTGCAGTGCTGTGCGCTACCTTTAGAAGACTGAGGAGTCTTCTGCCGCCGATTCTGGACCTCTTCTTACTTCAGCATCTGCAAGGGGGCCGGCGGCAAGGCTCCGGTGACCATCCAGGCTGTACCTGTGATCGTCCCTCTGGAGCTGATGTCCAGTAGCCAATCCATCCTGCACGCAGGTGAGTTCACTTCTTCTCCCCTAAGTCCCTCGTTGCAGTGATCCTGTTGCCAGCAGGACTCACTGTAAAATAAAAAACCTAAGCTAAACTTTTCTAAGCAGCTCTTTAGGAGAGCCACCTAGATTGCACCCTTCTCGGCCGGGCACAAAAATCTAACTGGCTTGGAGGAGGGTCATAGGGGGAGGAGCCAGTGCACACCACCTGATCGGAAAGCTTTACTTTTGTGCCCTGTCTCCTGCGGAGCCGCTATTCCCCATGGTCCTTTCAGGAACCCCAGCATCCACTAGGACGATAGAGAAATTCACTGCTGACTCCAACCCCTTTTATATGAGGACAGGCCCTGAAGTCTCTGGACGGCCAAGGTAGCCCCCAACTCATCCCTTCCTCCAGCATATCAATTTTCCCCCAAAACCCCCATTCCCCCTGCCAGTTACAAAATAGAAAATGATAAGTCATAATGCCGTGGAGGAATTACCCAGCCTCCAGGCAGCCCCACCAGGCCAGCAGCCTACTGGGATATCCAGTACTGGTTGTAGCTAGTCACTTGTGAAATCAGTGGCAACAGTGGAAGCAGGGGCACACAGGCAGATTCATCCCTTTCTATGTGCTGTGCACTTTTTCCCACAGTCTTTTCTTTTACACTTATAGGGGGAGATTCAAATGTTTGAAAAGTCGGTTGGGTGTCTGTTTTTTCCTGTCTATTAGATAGGGAAAAACAGACTCCCAACTTACTTTTCAAACATTTGAATCTCCCCCATAGTGTACTAAGTAATTTATTTATTTTTGTCGCAAAAGGAATTAGTATAAAGTCGCAGCTCAAGCATAACGATGCATGGTGCAAGTCACTCGCGTTGGTTCTGTCCTTTCCTTTTTACAAAGACTGCATACTTTTTCCTCAACTGCATACTTTTTCCTCAACTTAGTGCCTTACTTTTATCATAGTGTACTAGGCGTTTAGGATTAGTGTTTTTATAGTACAGGAATTGGTATGAAGTCCAAGATTAAGCAAAAAGGATGCATTGGCCAGGTCATTCTTATCTGACCTGTCTTTTGCCATATTACAGATACTTCATACTTTTTCCTCATTTTTGCTATGTTTTCCTCTATTTTGCGTATTAGTTCACTTATGGTGTACTAGGTGCTTAGGATTAGTGTTTTTGGCATGGCCAAGTTGAAAAATCACTGTCGAGCTCAACAGGGTAATGGAGGATAGGTGCATGTGGACACATTTTTAAAGAATCAAGAAAGAAAAAAAAGGAAAAAAAAAACTGCTGTATGAATAAGACTGTACACACAAAAATGTATTTGAATATACCACCTTGTCAAAAATTAATATCTAGACATTATCAGGAGAAAAATAAGAATTTACTCACCGGTAATTCTATTTCTCGTAGTCCGTAGTGGATGCTGGGAACTCCGTAAGGACCATGGGGAATAGACGGGCTCCGCAGGAGACTGGGCACTCTAAGAAAGAATTAGGACTACTGGTGTGCACTGGCTCCTCCCTCTATGCCCCTCCTCCAGACCTCAGTTAGGGAAACTGTGCCCGGAAGAGCTGACACTACAAGGAAAGGATTTGGAATCCCGGGTAAGACTCATACCAGCCACACCAATCACACCGTACAACTCGTGATAACTATACCCAGTTAACAGTATGAATAACAACTGAGCCTCCCTGAACAGATGGCTTAAAACAATAACCCTTTAGTTAAGCAATAACTATATACAAGTATTGCAGACAATCCGCACTTGGGACGGGCGCCCAGCATCCACTACGGACTACGAGAAATAGAATTACCGGTGAGTAAATTCTTATTTTCTCTGACGTCCTAGTGGATGCTGGGAACTCCGTAAGGACCATGGGGATTATACCAAAGCTCCCAAACGGGCGGGAGAGTGCGGATGACTCTGCAGCACCGAGTGAGCAAACTCAAGGTCCTCCTCGGCCAGGGTATCAAACTTGTAGAATTTTGCAAACGTGTTTGATCCCGACCAGGTAGCAGCTCGGCAAAGTTGTAAAGCCGAGACCCCTCGGGCAGCCGCCCAAGAAGAGCCCACCTTCCTCGTGGAATGGGCTTTTACAGATTTAGGATGCGGCAGTCCAGCCGCAGAATGTGCAAGTTGAATCGTGGAGCAGATCCAGCGAGCAATAGTCTGCTTAGAAGCAGGAGCACCCAGCTTGTTGGGTGCATGCAGGATAAACAGCGAGTCAGTCTTTCTGACTCTAGCCGTCCTGGAAACAGATTTTCAGGGCCCGGACTACGTCCAGCAACTTGGAATCCTCCAAGTCCCGAGTAGCCGCAGGCACCACAATAGGTTGGTTCAAATGAAACGCTGACACCACCTTAGGGAGGAATTGGGGACGAGTCCTCAATTCTGCTCTGTCCATATGGAAGATCAGATAGGGGCTTTTACAGGACAAAGCCGCCAATTCTGATACCCGCCTAGCCGAAGCCAAGGCCAAAAGCATGACCACTTTCCACGTGAGATATTTTAATTCCACGGTCTTAAGTGGCTCAAACCAATGTGATTTTAGGAAATCCAACACAATGTTGAGATCCCAAGGTGCCACTGGGGGCACAAAAGGGGGCTGAATATGCAGCACTCCCTTAACAAACGTCTGAACTTCAGGCAGTGAAGCCAGTTCTTTTTGAAAGAAAATAGACAGGGCCGAAATCTGGACTTTAATGGATCCCAATTTTAGGCCCATAGTCACTCCTGACTGTAGGAAGTGCAGAAATCGACCCAGCTGAAATTATTCTGTGGGGGCCTTCATGGCCTCACACCAAGCAACATATTTTCACCATATGCGGTGATAATGTTTTGCGGTCACATCTTTCCTAGCTTTTATCAGCGTAGGAATGACTTCAACCGGAATGCCCTTTTCCATCAGGATCCGGCGTTCAACCGCCATGCCGTCAAACGCAGCCGCGGTAAGTCTTGGAACAGACAGGGCCCTTGCTGTAGCAGGTCCTGTCTGAGAGGCAGAGGCCAAGGGTCCTCTGAGATCATTTCTTGTAGTTCCGGGTACCAAGTCCTTCTTGGCCAATCCGGAACGATGAGTATAGTTCTTACTCCTCTCTTTCTTATTATCCTCAGCACCTTTGGTATGAGAGGAAGAGGAGGGAACACATAAACCGACTGGTACACCCACGGTGTCACTACAGCGTCCACAGCTATTGCCTGAGGGTCCCTTGACCTGGCGCAATATCTTTTTAGCTTTCTGTTGAGGCGGGACGCCATCATGTCCACCTGTGGCTTTTCCCAACGATTTACAATCAGTTGGAAGACTTCTGGATGAAGTCCCCACTCTCCCGGGTGGAGGTCGTGCCTGCTGAGGAAGTCTGCTTCCCAGTTGTCCACTCCCGGAATGAACACTGCTGACAGTGCTATCACGTGATTTTCCGCCCATCGGAGAATCCTTGTGGTTTCTGCCATCCTGCTTCTTGTGCCGCCCTGTCGGTTACCATGGGCGACCGCCGTGATGATGTCTGACTGAATCAGCACCGGCTGGTTTTGAAGCAGGGGTCTTGCCTGACTTAGGGCATTGTAAATGGCCCTTAGTTCCAGAATATTTATGTGTAGGGAAGCTTCCTGACTCGACCATTGTCCTTGGAAGTTTCTTCCCTGAGTGACTGCCCCCCAACCTCGGAGGCTTGCATCCGTGGTCACCAGGATCCAGTCCTGTATGCTGAATCTGCGGCCCTTTAGAAGATGAGCACTCTGCAGCCACCACAGCAGAGACACCCTGGCCCTCGGGGACAGGGTGATCAGCCGATGCATCTGAAGATGCGATACGGACCACTTGTCTAACAGATCCCACTGAAAGATCCTTGCATGGAACCTGCCGAATGGAATTGCCTCGTAAGAAGCTACCATCTTTCCCAGGACTCGCGTGCAGTGATGCACCGACACCTGTTTTGGTTTCAGGAGGTCTCTGACCAGAGATGACAACTCCTTGGCCTTCTCCTCCGGGAGAAACACCTTCTTCTGTTCTGTGTCCAGAATCATACCCAGGAACAGCAGACGCGTCGTAGGAACCAGCTGCGACTTTGGAATATTCAGAATCCAGCCGTGCTGTTGTAGCACCTCCTGAGATAGTGCTATTCCGACCAACAACTGCTCCCTGGACCTCGCCTTTATAAGGAGATCGTCCAAGTATGGGATAATTATAACTCCCTTCTTTCGAAGGAGTATCATCATTTCGGCCAATACCTTGGTAAATACCCTCGGTGCTGTGGACAGACCAAACGGCAACGTCTGGAATTGGTAATGGCAGTCCTGTACCACAAAACGGAGGTACACCTGGTGAGGTGGGTAAATGGGGACATGCAGGTAAGCATCCTTGATGTCCAGTGATACCATGTAATCCCCTTCTTCTAGGCTTGGAATAACCGCCCTGAGCGATTCCATTTTGAACTTGAACTTCCTTATATAAGTGTTCAAGGATTTCAAATTTAGAATGGGTCTCACCGAACCGTCTGGTTTCGGTACCACAAACATTGTGGAATAGTAACCCCGTCCCCGTTGAAGGAGGGGAACTTTTATTATCACCTGCTGGAGGTACAGCTTGTGAATTGCCGCCAGCACTACCTCCCTGTCCGGGGGAGTATCTGGCAAGGCTGATTTGAGGTAACGGCGAGGGGGAGACGTCTCAAATTCCAGCTTGTATCCCTGAGATACCACTTGTAGAACCCAGGGATCCACCTGTGAGCGAACCCACCGGTCGCTGAAGTTCCGGAGACGGGCCCCCACCGCACCTGGCTCCACCAGTGGAGCCCCAGCGTCATGCGGTGGATTTAGTGAAAGCAGGGGAGGATTTTTGTTCTTGGGAACTGGCTGTATAGTGCAGCTTTTTCCCTCTACCCCTGCCTCTGGGCAGAAAGGACGCGCCTTTAACCCGCTTGCCTTTCTGGGGCCGAAAGGACTGTACCTGATAATACGGTGCTTTCTTAGGCTGTGAGGGAACCTGAGGTAAAAATGTCGACTTCCCAGCTGTTGCTGTGGAAACGAGGTCCGAGAGACCATCCCCAAACAATTCCTCACCCTTGTAAGGCAAAACCTCCATGTGCCTTTTAGAATCCGCATCACCAGTCCACTGCCGAGTCCATAATACTCTCCTGGCAGAAATGGACATTGCATTAATTCTAGATGCCAGCCGGCAAATATCCCTGTGTGCATCTCTCATATATAAGACTACGTCTTTAATATGCTCTATGGTTAGCAATATAGTGTCCCTGTCAAGGGAATCAATGTTATCAGACAGGGAATCAGACCACGCTGCTGCAGCACTGCACATCCATGCTGAAGCAATAGCAGGTCTCAGTATAGTACCTGAGTGTGTATATACAGACTTCAGGATAGCCTCCTGCTTTCTATCCGCAGGCTCCTTTAAGGCGGCCGTATCCTGAGACGGTAGTGCCACCTTTTTTGACAAGCGTGTGAGCGCTTTATCCACCCTCGGGGTTGTCTCCCAACGTACCCTGTCCTCTGGCGGGAAAGGGTACGCCATCAGTAACTTTTTAGAAATCACTAGTTTTTTATCAGGGGAAGCCCACGCTTCTTCACACACTTCATTCAACTCATCTGATGGGGGAAAAACCACTGGTTGCTTTTTCTCCCCAAACATAATACCCTTTTTAGTGGTACCTGGGTTAATGTCAGAAATGTGCAACACATTTTTCATTGCCGTAATCATGCAATGGATGGCCCTAGTGGATTGTACATTAGTCTAGTCGTCGTCGACACTGGAGTCAGACTCCGTGTCGACATCTGTGTCTGCCATCTGAGGTAGCGGGCGTTTTTGAGCCCCTGATGGCCTTTGAGACGCCTGGGCAGGCACTGGCTGAGAAGCCGGCTGTCCCACAGCTGTTATGTCATCGAAACTTTTATGTAAGGAGTTGACACTGTCGTGTAAAACCTTCCACATATCCATCCACTCTGGTGTCGACCCCGCAGGGGGTGAAATCACATTTATCGGCACCTGCTCCGCCTCCACATAAGCCTCATCAAACATGTCGACACAGCCGTACCGACACACCGCACACACACAGGGAATGCTCTGACTGAGGACAGGACCCCACAAAGTCCTTTGGGGAGACAGAGAGAGAGTATGCCAGCACACACCACAGTGCTATATAAACAGGGATTTACACTACACAAAGTGATTTTCCCTATAGCAGCTATACAATACAGTTTGCGCCTAAATTTAGTGCCCCCCCTCTCTTTTTTACCCTTTGAGCCTGGAAACTGCAGGGGAGAGCCTGGGGAGCTGTCTTCCAGTGGAGCTGTGAAGAGGAAATGGCGCCAGTGTGCTGAGGGAGATAGCCCCGCCCCCTTCTCGGCGGGCTTCTCCCGCTCTTTTATTAATATTATGGCAGGGGATTTTTACACATATATAGTTTATTAGACTATATTTTGTGCTGTTTTGCCAATTTAAGGTACTCTAATTGCAGCCCAGGGCGCCCCCCCCCCCCCCCCCCCCCGCGACCTGCACCGATCAGTGACCGGAGTATGTGGTGTGCATAGGGAGCAATGGCGCACAGCTGCAGTGCTGTGCGCTACCTTAATGAAGACCGGAGTCTTCAGCCGCCGATTTCCAGGACGTTCTTCTTGCTTCTGGCTCTGCAAGGGGGACGGCGGCGCGGCTCCGGGACCGGACGACCGAGGCTGGGCCTGTGTTCGATCCCTCTGGAGCTAATGGTGTCCAGTAGCCTAGAAGCCCAAGCTAGCTGCAAGCAGGTAGGTTCGCTTCTCTCCCCTAAGTCCCTCGTAGCAGTGAGCCTGTTGCCAGCTGATCTCACTGAAAATAAAAAACCTAATAAATACTTTCTTTTCTAGAAGCTCAGGAGAGCCCCTAGTGTGCAACCAGCTCGAGCCGGGCACAGATTCTAACTGAGGTCTGGAGGAGGGGCATAGAGAGAGGAGCCAGTGCACACCAGTAGTCCTAATTCTTTCTTAG
This sequence comes from Pseudophryne corroboree, assembly GCF_028390025.1. Taxonomy (NCBI): domain Eukaryota; kingdom Metazoa; phylum Chordata; class Amphibia; order Anura; family Myobatrachidae; genus Pseudophryne; species Pseudophryne corroboree. The sequence goes on along the minus strand of NC_086449.1, from coordinate 483,598,161 downwards.
AGTGCCCAGTCTCCTGCGGAGCCCGTCTATTCCCCATGGTCCTTATGGAGTTCCCAGCATCCACTAGGACATCAGAGAAAGAAAAGAAAACACATTGATGCAGTTTGGCTTTTGGTAGCTGGGCAACTTTTCCCTTTCATGTGAAGATATTTCAAAGCTTTGATATTCTAGGTCTAAAATGTATTATGCAAGAAGCTGTGCATTTGTAGCAGTGTTGGTCTAAAACCAATTTCAAAATGTGTTATCCGATGTCTTTTTCTAGATACTTAAGATACTTGCCGAATTTGAGGAAAAAAATATCAAAATCGTGGATTAATTTGTGTAAATATATGGGTTCATTTGAGCATACTAGTTATTTACATGCTGGGAATGCATAAACAAATACGAGGAGTTCTGTACTTAACATGGTACAAAAACATAATTCTGGCAAATGAAGACTAATTAGCAGCTCTAGACCGTCAACTTTGTTATACTAACTTTATTTATCAAATATTACGATAATCTATAAAATGACCTACAGTACATTAAGGAAACATGAAATGTTGCAAAAAGACTATTTTCAAAAATCAGTCGTGGCACAAACAATTTATGCAAAACCAACCAACAACACTATACTGTTTGGAGAACCTTTTTAAAATTATTACTGCGCTGCGGGCATGGTGGCACCACGCTATCTATTCTCCTTCCCGGGGGGGTCCAGCAGCAGAAGCCAAGGACCCAGCACTGCAGAGGTAGCAGCAACTGAGTTCTTGCCGGGAGCCTGGGACAGGAGGTAGCTGTATGTGCTCCCAGTACACCTGCAGTGCATGGTGTCACACAGCAGCTGGTTACCACCAGGTACTGTGCCCATACTTCCCCCTTCTCCTCTCTCTCCACAAAGTCCCCTGGCAGTGCTTCCCTGTGCCATGTGTTATACTATGCCCTCCTGTGCCATTTTTTTAACCAGTGCCCTTGGTGCCATGTATTAATTAACCTGTTCCTCCATGTGCTAAGCATTACCCTGTGCTGTATGTTACCATGTACCTCCTGTGCTATGTATTAGTCTGTGCCCAGTTACCCTGTTCCTCCTGTGCTATGTGTTACCCTGTGCCACCCAGTGTAATGCGTTACCCTGTGCTATGTATTACACTGTACCATGTGTTACTCTCTGCCACCCTGTGCCATGTGTTACCCTGTGCCATCTTGTGTCATCTGTTACCCTGTGACCGCCATGCTATGTATTACCCTGTGCCATTTGTTGCCCCACTGTGCCTATTACTGTACTAGTTTCAGAAACGATAAGCTATATATAGGGTGGTAATTGGAGTAAATCTGGCTCTGATACTAGCCGGTGCCTCCCCAGCCACAGACCTTACCCCATGTCACTGGTGTAAATAGTACACACCAAATACCAATGCCATCTGCAACAGTAAAAAAAATTACATCTGGATGCTGGCCGCAGACAGTTATATAGTTGCAAGGTGAAAGACATATTTAATACTGGCAAATAGGAAACAGCCAAAACAACACAGACATTTGTATGGTGGATGACTGAAAAGATCATTAGGTTTCTAAACTTGAAGTTTTCGGCTCAAATGGTTGATCATACGGTATGTTAGAAAATAAAAGAATGATTGAGGAGAACTCACTACCTTCTGTCAAATATGGCTGAGGATCTGTAAAGGTATGGGAATGTTTATATGCTGGTACTGTTGGAGAGTTACACGGAATGCAAGGAATAACATACAAAAAGGGTACTACTATATTCTACAGCTTCAGGTTATCACCTGTGGGCAGGACAACAAAAGTAAGCATACTGTACTTCTAAGACATGCATAAACTACTTAGGTGAGGAAATAAGTTGTCAAAGTCCTGTCTAGGCTGGCCAGCACAATCACCAGAAGCCGTCCCTATTTAATGACATCAAGTTGAACATAAAATCAGGAAAGTCAAATATCTGAGAAGAGGTACAGAAGCTGTGAACAGCTTTAAAAATGGGCAGCTTAAATGTCAAATATTCTGACATCCCATCACTAGGAACTGAATTGCCCCCTTAGAGGCAGAAAAGTGGAAGTACAGTGTGTTTTGAGAGTCTTCAGCCACACTGATGTAGGAAGACAGAACATGTTTTTAACTAATTATGTATAAAATTAAATGGACCATGCAACTAGTTC